>NW_021703777.1:78442364-78481034 GCF_005190385.1 Monodon monoceros | reverse complement strand
GATTGTTGGATTCTGTTTGCTAGTATTTTGTTGAGGATTTTTGCATCTATGTTCATCAGTAATACTGGCCTTTAGTTTTCTTTCTTTGTGACATCTTTGTCTGGTTTTGGTATCAGGATAATGGTGGCCTCATAGAATGAGTTTGGGAGTGTTCCTCCCTCTGCTATATTTTGCAAGAGTTTGAGAAGGATAGGTGTGTGCTCTTCTCTAAATGTTTGAGAGAATTCACCTGTGAAGCCATCTGGTCCTGGACTTTTGTTTGTTGGAAGATTTTTAATCACAGTTTCAATTTCAGTGCTTGTGATTGGTCTGTTCATATTTTCTATTTCTTCCTGGTTCAGTCTTGGATGGTTGTGCATTTCTAAGAATTGTCCATTTCTTCCACGTTGTCCATTTTATTGGCATAGAGTTGCTTGTAGTAATCTCTCATGATCTTTTGTTTTTCTGCAGTGTCAGTTGTTACTTCTCCTTTTGCATTTCTAGTTCTATTGATTTGAGTCTTCTCCCTTTTTTTCTTGATGAGTCTGGCTAATGGTTTATCAATTTTGTTTATCTTCTCAAAGAACCAGGTTTTAGTTTTATTGATCTTTACTATTGTTTCCTTCATTTCTTTTTCATTTATTTCTGACCTTATTTTATGATTTCCTTCCTTCTGCTAACTCTGGGGTTTTTTTGTTCTTCTTTCTCTAATTGCTTTAGGTGCAAGGTTAGGTTGTTTATTCGAGATGTTTCCTGTTTCTTAAGGTAGGATTCTATTGCTATAAACTTCCGTCTTAGAACTGCTTTTGCTGCATCCTATAGGTTTTGGGTCATCGTGTCTCCATTGTCATTTGTTTCTAGGTATTTTTAAATTTCCTCTTTGATTTCTTCTCTGCACCCCTGTTGTGCTCTCCTCCGTGGCTCCGAAGCTTTCCCCCTCCACCACCCGCAGTCTCCGCCCACAAAGGGACTTCCTAGTGTGTGGAAACCTTTCCTCCTTCACAGCTCCCTCCCACTGGTGCAGGTCCTGTCCCTATTCTTTTGTCTCTGTTTTTTCTTTTTTCTTTTGCCCTACTGAAGTACGTGGGGGAGTTTCTTGCCTTTTGGGAGGTCTGAGGTCTTCTGCCAGCATTCAGTAGGTGATCTGTAGGAGTTGTTCCACATGTAGATGTATTTCTGATGTATTTGTGGGGAGGAAGGTGATCTCCACGTCTTACTTTTCTGCCATCTTCCCCCTCTCTCCCCAGGTTGTATTATTATTGGCATTTTTTATTCTTCTCTTCCTTTTAAGAAGATTGTATATTACCACTTATTGCCATGTCTACATCTCCCATGAGAAGAAATATATGGTATTCATCTTCATAGACTTTATTTTTTAATTTTATTTTTTTAACATCTTTATTAGAGTTTAATAGCTTTACAATGGTGTGTTAGTTTCTGCTTTATAACAAAGTGAATCAGTTATACATATACATATGTCCCCATATCTCTTCCCTCTTGTATCTCCCTCCCTCCCACCCTCCGTCTCCCACCCCTCTAGGTGGTCACAAAGCACCAAGCTGATCTCCCGCTGCTATGGGACTGCTTCCCACTAGCTATCTAGTTTACGTTTGGTCGTGTATATATGTACATACCATTCTCTCACTTTGTCCCAGCTTACCCTTCCCCCTCCCCATATCCTCAAGTCCATTCGCTAGTCGGTCTGTGTCTTTATTCCCATCTTGTTCCTAGGTTCTTCTGACCTTTTTTTTTTTTTTAGATTCCATATATATGTGTTAGCATACAGTATTTGTTTTTTCTCTTTCTGACTTACTTCACTCTGTACGACAGACTCTAGGTCCATCCACCTCACTACAAATAACTCCGTTTGGTTCCTTTATATGGCTGAGTAATATTTCATTGTATATATGTGCCACATCTTCTTTATCCATTCATCTGTCGCTGGACACTTACATTGCTTCCATGTCCTGGCTATTGTAAGTAGAGCTGCAATGAACATTTTGGTTCATGACTCTTTTTGAATTATGGTTTTCTCAGGGTATATGCCCAGTAGTGGGATTGCTGGGTCATATGGTAGTTCTATTTGTAGTTTTTTAAGGAACCTCCATACTGTTCTCCATAGTGGCTGTACCAATGCACATTCCCACCAGCAGTGCAAGAGTATTCCCTTTTCTTCACACCCTCTCCAGCATTTATTGTTTGTAGATTTCTTGATGATGGCCATTCTGACTGGTGTGAGATGATATCTCATTGTAGTTTTGATTTGCATTTCTCTAATGATTAATGATGTTGAGCATTCTTTCATGTGTTTGTCGGCAATCTGTATATCTTCTTTGGAGAAATGTCTATTTAGGTCTTCTGCCCATTTTTGGATTGGGTTGTGTATTTTTTGATATTGAGCTGTGTGAGTTGCTTGTATGTTTTGGAGATTAATCCTTTGTCAGTATCTTCATTTGCAAATATTTTCTCCCATTCTGAGGGTTGTCTTTTTGTCTTGTTTATGGTTTCCTTTGCTGTGCAAAAGCTTTGAAGTTTCATTAGGTCCCATTTGTTTATTTTTGTTTTTATTTCCATTTCTCTAGGAGGTGGATCAAAAAGGATCTTTCTGTGATTTATATCATAAAGTGTTCTGCCTATGTTTTCCTCTAAGAGTTTGATGGTGTCTGGCCTTACATTTAGGTCTTTAACCCATTTTGAGTTTATTTTTGTGTACTGTGTTAGGGAGTGTTCTAATTTCATTCTTTTACATATAGCTGTCCAGTGACTTTAGCCTAGGCCATATGACCTCTGACTTCTTCCGGACAATAGGTTATAAGTGAACATATGTGCCATGTCCAAGCAGAACTTTTGAATGATGTCACAAGTCTCTCCTTCTGTTACAAGAATTCAGTTATCTGCATAAATAGTATGATTTCAACCTGAGGCCCAGAATAAAATATGCAACACTGCTGTAGCCTAGTCACAGACTGGCATAGAGCCTAAGCCTAGAGTGTAACTGCAGCTTCCAACAGCACACATGTAATGTGATAGAGAACTTAAACCTTTGTTGCTAAGCCATCATGACTTGGGATTGTTTGTTAGCACAGAAAAGCCGACAAATCCAGACAAATACACAAATAATAATCCTTCAGAAAGTGCTAATCTTTATGCAGACAATTAAAATGGCAAAAATGGCATAAAGATGTGTGAATGATACTTTAGATTTGTTGATTAGGAAATATGTCTCTGAAGGGGTGATATTTAGGCTGAGACTGCCTGATAGGAAGTCATCAGTCAAAGACAGAAAGCAGAAAGAAGATCATTAAAAAATAAAAAGAAAAGCCATTGCAAATATCCTTGAACAAGAAAGACTGTGATGCAAATGAGTGTGATGAAATTCAAGGACACTAAGAAGGCTAGTGTGGCATTCAGAGCAAAATGGATAAGAGTGTGACAAGACATAAGCTCATGGAGGTAGGCATACACCAGTTCATGGGGGACTTTATAAATCAGGTTCAACAGTTTGAATTTTACGAGAAGTTATTGGAAAGGTCAAAGTAAAAGTCATGGACCTGATTTCCATTTTCAATCACTCTGATTCCTATTTTGACAACTGGCTTTAATAGGGCAAGGGAGAAACTGGGACATATTTGAAACTTTGAATTTTTCCAGAGAAGGTGGTGTGCTGATGACTTGGTTGGCATTGGTGAATAATTTAAATTTCTTTCCTGTGTATTCAAGTAGGTATGTTCTACAGAGTTCTGGACCCATTACTCTTTTCTCTAAGCTGAGGTGATCCAAGTGAACCTTTCCAGGAGTGATTCAGTCTGCTTCATTTAAAGATGTCTGATTAGTTCTTGGGGTCAACGTTTGTCTTCATAAAACAAGGTTAGATTCACCATTTATAGGGCAAAGTCATTTTATTTCATCTTATCTTTTCATTACAGTGAAGTAACGTTTCCATAGATGCTGTGGCCACCAGAAAGTTTTATTACAACTTGCTCGTCATCTTACCATAAAACATGGTGATCTACTTCTGCATTCCCCTTAGAATAAAATACAAAAAAATGTTTTTATGCAAATTTAAGTTTTTGTATTTCAACATAAATATCATCAGATTTAAAAATCAGATCAAAAAAGATCAAACTGACTGGTAAGCTTGGTTTTCCCTAAATAGTTTTTCTTCTGATAGCTAAATTTTCAAGTAAAACTAAGTAACCTCTAATTTTCTCATTTATCAAAAGATTTAATGGCCAAGTGGAAAAGGAGGCAAGACACACATGATATCAAGTTATCTGATACAATTCCAAGTTTCTGTTTTGCTATGGACTGAATTGTATCCCCCCAAATTCATATTGAATCCCTAACCCCCAATATTACTGCATTTGGAGATAGGACCTGGGAGGAAGTGATAAAATTTAAGTGAGGTAGTAAGGATGGGACCCTAATTCAATAGAGTTGGTACCCTTAGAAGTCACCAGAAATTGAATTTGCTAGCACTTTGATCTTAGACTTCATAGTCTCCAGAACTGTGAGAAATACATTTGTGTTGTTTAAGCCACCCAGTCTATGATATTTTGTCATGGCAGTCTGAGCCGTCTAATATATATATGTGTGTGTGTGTGTGTGTGTGTGTGTGTGTGTGTTCCCAGTAATTAACAGTTTTAATCAATTTTCCATTTTACTGGGAAACATAATAATCATCATAGCTATTTCTTTATGGTCTCAGAAAAAATAGGCAATCCAAGATTCTGACAAATTCAGTTACCTGTTTTTATTGTTTAGCATAATTTATTTAGTCTCTACTATGCTTATAATAATTTCAAAGATATTGCATAAGTTTTAGTGTTAAATTATTTTCAAATTTTTTGTTAAACAATATTTTAGAATTTGATATATTTCCTTTTATTTCTAGCTTAAAATATACCTATTCTATAATATTTTAAATTTAATTTTGTTTCATCACTAACCCTTATTTGCTTTTTTTCCCTCAATTTTTGTTGTGTTTATGTCATCATGTTACACTGAGTTTTGTTTTTTTTTAACTTTTTATTTTATATTGGAGTGTGGTTGATTAACAATGTTGTGTTAGCTTCAGGTGTACAGCAAAGTGATTCAGTTATACATATATGTGTATCTATTCTTTTTCAAATTCTTTTCCCATTTAGGTTGCTACATAATATTAGAATTGACATGTACATTGAGTTTTAATGGAAAAATTATTTTTCCTTCTTTTCTTTGCGCTCTTCATGTGACAGATATTTTTCAATCAGCTCTTCCACTATTATTGTAATGTTACTTCTGTATTTAATGAATGCTAATTGATTTTTCCATAAGATTTTTAAATTCAGGGAGCTTAGCTTATAGACAATTTTAAGGTTGTATTTCTTTAAAATATAGATCACTCAAGCATTATTCCTGAGCATAATGTTTTTCTAAATGTCTCTATTATAATCCTTTATTCAGTATTTTTTTCCTGAATTATTTTCATGCTTCTAAACCTCCTTCTTACTCTTTAAACTAGAAAATTTCTAATAATAAGTTTCTTTTTTATATTCTCTCTTTTTGTCAAAAATCTAATAAACTCTTTACATTATTTTCTACAAAAACAAGAATGCCTCCAACTTTTATTTTTTCATCAGTTATTGACTGTTTTCTTCTCTTGACACCATTATTTGCTCGTAAACCAAAAACATAGCATTAATGTAACATAATAGCTTTTCAAAAACTATTGGAGATAGAACATTTGAGTTAACTTTCTAAGCATATGCAGCTTATGACTTTATTTATAAAAGTCACACATTGTTTAATTTATTAATACAATATTTTTCTCTAAATACTCCAAAAACCCAAACACCCTGTTTCCAGGGAATAGTTTACAGGACAACCAAATGAATTAAGTATAATTTCCCAAATCATTTGATATTTGGGTATTTCTTTAATGATGCCATACTGCTTCAAAAACATCTACTGAAAGCATCATACACCAATAAGATTGCAAGGTTTAAATAAGTTAATACATTTATTTAACTTAGAACAGTGCCTCAAATATAGTAAACGCATATAGATAGCAACAATTATCTCTACCCCATAGATCTTAACAATTATTGTTTTTACCACAGTGTTGAGTAGAGTGCCAAGTAATGGCAGGTAGTCAATAAATTCTGTTGAATTAACTTCTTACCTTTTATTACAGAAGACAGTTTCATCTTTGGTTTTACTTTATAAGTTAGAAATATTAGAAATACATGAGGAATTACTTTCAAGTTTGGCTTCTATCTACCTGATTTAAAGACAATCTGGCAAATTCACTTAATTTTCCATTTGAAAAACTTATATGAAAGTAATTCTGTTAGGAACCTTCTCATCCAAGGCATAAATTGACTTAATAGAATATATCCCAAGATCTGAAATTGAACTCAAAGAATTCCTGAGCACACAATTCAGCATATACTCTCAAAGTAAAGAATAAGGAATATGGACAGAAGAACTATTTTGGCAAGAGATTTGAGCCTGAAAGTCCTGATAAATCAAGTCAAGGAGTCCCTCCTTAAAGCCCTCACATTTGCATATCACTTTGGCTGCTCTCCTTTGTTTAAGTATAAACACATCAATTTCATAAAAACAAACATTGGAAATATAAAAGTCTTTAATATTATATGATTCAACCAATTTCATTTTTTAGACAAATGAACTGATATTAAGAGATTTGATCTTTTCCATTAAGTTAATGTTCTAGTAGAACTAGGACTAGCATACATATTAGGACTGAAATATATACACTACCATGTATAAAACAGATAGCTAGTGGGAACCTGCTATAAAGCACAGGAAGCTCAGCTTGGGTGCTCTGTGATGACCTAGATGGGCGGGATTGGGAGGGTAGGGGGGAGGGAGGTCCAAGGGGGAGGGGATATATGTACAAATATAGCTGATTAACTTCGTTGTACAGCAGAAACTAACACAACATTGTAAAGCAACTATGCTCCAATTAAAAAAAAATACAGAACTCCTGATTCCTGAATTAGTGCTCTTTGCCTAAGAGTACATTGACTTATTAGAACTGTCACGTCAATAGTTGCTGGGAGGAGCTTGATTTCATGACGTAGAACTGAGTTTAATTGGTACATTAGTTAAAGTAGAACATGTGATCAGATATCTAGACATTCTTTAAGTCTGAAATTCTTTCTCTGGTGCAGAACATTCTATTTCTTTCCTCCTGCACATTTTATTTCCTACCTAGTATAAGTGTCTGGCATAGATGTTGCTCAAAAATATTTACTGAATAAATAAATGATGAGGATCTGTTGATTTTGTTGCATCATATTTTATGGAGAAGTTCTGAGAAGACATAGAAAACATGACACACTAATAAGGATCTTTGTGTGATTTCCTTGCTTAGTATTGACAGTACCACAATCTGCAGATAAAGGACAATCCTCAAGTAAAAAAATATGTGTTTAACAAATGTTCTCTACGTGTGTATGCATTTTTCAAGCAGGTCTACAAAAGTGCATGTTTTCATCTGGGCCTTCATTTGCTAGGCCCTGACAGTGTCACCTTTCCCCCAAATCTTCCCTGACTTATTGGGAAAAATGAAGCAGCTACATCAGAGAAGTCTTTGGTCCCTTCTAGCTGCTGCATTCCCTGTGATTCTCATATGCTATGCTTCTAATTAAACTCCTTGATGCTAATTAAAAATGAGAATAGAACAAATGCCACTAGCTGAATCCAGACTCTCTTCCCTTAAACTTAGTAAACTCTTCAGGCCTGGAGTTTTGGATTTTTCTCCTAATTAAGATTCTACTGGCACCCACACCCTGTCATGTGTACTTTATCATCAGTTCCATAAAAATAATTCCAGATAGTGGATCAGAAAATACCTGTCTTCTCTAAAGTACTCAAATCAGAAGAATTTTTTTCTGCAGTGCTGCGGCATGCTTATCTGTGGTTTGGCAGATGGTGTGATACAGCATGTAATTTGGCATGCTATGTCTATCTGCCTGTGGTAACCCTTAGGCAGTTTATTTCTGCAGGAAACAATGATGATGGCAAGGACAACATGTGGTGACCCAGAGAAACATAATCATGTTAACTCCTGACTCTGCAAAAACTTAACACGTGGCATTGTGATTAGCATTTTCTAAGGATCCAACATCTATTAAACAGACATTTGTTTGACTGTGTTAGATTGCTTCTGGTTGGTTGGTTCTTTCTTCCATTAAATTTACCAAAGAATGCATTGCAGCATTTTGAAACTGGAGGTCTGTCAACTGATCAGCATCACCTCTGTGCTTCATGCACTAGTAATTTCAACTCATATTATTTGCTAGTTTTTTCTCTTCTCCCCTGCAATTAGAAGACTAGTTTTTGCTTAATATTTTATATCAACTCTTTATGACAGTTTATTTCATTTCAAATAAGATAAGATATAGTAAGAAGGCAAACTTACAAGGCTTATTTCATGGCAAGAATGATGTGTGAGTTAGAAATAGAGATGTGTAAATGTGAAAAACCTGAATAAGGAAACATCAGGTGATAGTTTCTTTTCTAGTTTGAAAAAATGAACAATATTTTAAGGTGACTCTAACTTAGTTTTATAAAAAAAAGTATGAGTCCTATATTTAAAGAACAAAATGTAACACTGTTATTTCTCCATTTTGTTTAAAGGAAGGGGTATAGGATCCCCTCCTTTCAGGGGAGGAATATTTGTATAATCAAAGATTGACTATTAATTTAAAACCTTTAAATAAAAGACAAAAAGGTATAACTCATGATTTGTGTGTTACCACTTCTTATTGGAGAGATGATTATTTTTTTCTCTCTCCAAGGCAATATATATAGCAAAATCTTAGAAATGAAGCAACTTCAAAGCGTTTTTCTCTATATATTCTTCCAGTGAGAAAAATGAAGACTGAACAAATCGCTTGAAATAATTAGTCCCCACCATGTGCTTATGGAAGAGTTTGACCTTCAGAACTCACTAAGTCTAAATTGCAATTAATTTGTATATTTTATATACGAATACAATGCATTTTCATAATCGAAATCTCCTAATAACTTAAACATTTGTACACAATTATCTACAAATAAATATGTGGTTAAGTACTGTTTAAAATGAAGGCCATAAAAACTTTTAGGTTAAATGGTCAAGTTCTATCAAATATAAGAAGAATTTAAGGAGATACAGTTTTGAATTTCTATTCCCAGTCTACAGCAGTGTTATGGGTCTGTGCCTCATTCTTCAATGCCTATTCAGACATTTTCCAAAGGGAATAATATCCTTTCACACTGCCTCCAAGAAGCTAGAGTTTGAGCACAATCATACTACTAGCAGCTTTGGCCACAGATCCAGGGTGTGAAAATTTGAAGTGATCCTCAAAAACCTAAGAGGTAAGACATAGTTCTTATCTAACTTTTACAAATTCCAGTGTTGACTTTTATTTCTCCATCATACCAGACACTGTGATGGAAGGCTAAAACATGTAACAGAGTCTTAAGTCTTAATTAGAGTTTATTTCAGAATCCCTAGTTGCTCAAGAGTCTCTGGACTGGTAAATGTCTTAGCGGGACATTTAGCCTGAGAGCCACACAGTTATCAAAAAAATTCCTATTTCATTTCCTTGTCCCCTGATATCAAGTAAGCCCTTATTCATTTTGCCTTTTCTTATTACATCTTCTCAGTAGGGAACTTTGGGAAGTGTATGTCCTAGAGAGAGAAGCTTAGGCTTATTTCCTAACTATCTATGGAAAATTAAGAGTTGGCTTTTACATTTTTTCTCTCATGTTTCCCAAGCATAGCCAAGCACAGGCTCCCGCTGAAGGCATTACATTTTTAGACACCACTGAAATGGCAGGGGTCCTTTAGCAGTTATTTGGAATGACTGCAGTGCTTAGGAGTCCTGAGGAATGGCAGAGAGAACCCAGGGATGGCAATGAAAAGCTTCACGGTCAAGTGGTCAAGAAGCTTGAGTAACAAAAGCCAAGCACATAGACAACCAAGGTAGAAAGTGTGACATGACAAAAACAAACCTCAAAAGGTAATGGGAACTCATAGGCTCAGAAGATTCACAGTCAGACATCTGGTGTAGGTCCTAGAGAATGGCAGAATTTACACCTTTTGAGCCTGGGAGTAAATATTGTATGTGCTCTGCCTATGGTTTCCACATTTCTTTTAGTCAGCATGCAACTATCATATTGCTCTAGTGCAGTCCAGGGGGTCAGATACATTGGATTCTAAAACTGTTAACAGTCTGCCATCTCTTTCCTTTCAAAATTTTTAAATAAAGTAATTCTGGATGATTGAAGTGATAACAGATTTCAAGTCTGCTATAAAATACATGGTTCACTTAAAAATAATTCAAAATAATTAACAAATACTTTGTTTTTATAATCAAACATAAGTTTTCCCTGGTCTACTGTAAAATAAATGTCTAAACAATCAGTGAAAAACCAAATAAGACATCAGTAGAAGGAAATTAGTTATGTTTTTCTTATAATAAGGGTCTTAAAGTCAATAACTTATTAAAATTCTCAGAAAGCTTGATTTTTAAAAATTTATCAAAATTCCTTTTTTTTTTTTTTTTTAAGATTCATTTGGCATATTTATCTGTGCTCCGAGGTGCTTGTTCTGCAGCGACATCTTATGGAGTTGGTTAGCGTGCACAACCATTTAATAATGTCTGGCAGCAGTGATCATTGTTCTTACAGATTTCATACAAATCTGCTTGTGCTTTGAATGTGGAAGTAATTAAACTGATACTATGAGGACTTTTTTTCCTTTTCTGTTGTTACTTATCTAAAATTTCCTTATCAAGGCAACTGTATGATTTTTAAAGCACTCTAAAATATGTATTGAGATCTGAAATTCTCAGGACATATTTCCAAGCTAGGATAGAAAGGCAGAAGCTGCTGAATAGTGAAATGAGTCAACAGTGAAAGATCACAGTACAGCTGGTGTTTGTTGGCAAGAGTTTCCACTTAAATTTTGCAGCAGTGCAAATGCCTCTATTATTATTGGCACTTTTCACTGATTGCGATCACCAGGAGTGGGGGGCAGGGGGGAGAAAAAAGGAAATTGAAGTATTTGAAACTCAGAGAAATAAACTGTGAAATTTCCTTTAGTACATAAATTTAGCTGTTTCTTCTTCCAAGTGTGTTCTTTTGACAGAATAACACACTGTATTAAACTCTAGAAGAGGAAAATTGATTCTGGTTTCATACTTTTATGATTGGATTTACATTCTTAAAAGAGACCTAGATTTGTAATCCAGCTTATAACACCTTTTCACAATCTGCTAGAAGGAAAATAGTTAATCGATGACTTCTAAATCACCTCTGAATTAATAATTTTGTTTCATATTTACTATCAGATATGCTAAAAAGAGAAAATTCACTTAGAGGAAGAAACCTTGCACATAGTAAAATTTCACTCAATGTTCTTTAATATACATTAAAAAAATCAAAGATCAGTATAGGAGTACAAACTCATGCTAAGTAATTTCCATGTGGCTACAGAAAGTAAGGCCATAATAAAGAGGGAGATTATCAAATATATGATGCTGAAAATTCTATCAAATCTTGATCAGCCAGTGAATGATCACTAATTGTATCAAACACCACATTCTACCTGAATAAGAGGAGGAAATTCCATTATGTATTTTAGAGTACATGGTAGCTCTTCTATGCCATTATGATCACTGACAAGTGAAGATCATGGTGAATCTTTGTGTAGTAGCTTGTGATCTTGCTCACATATGAAAATTGCCAGTGCACCTGGTTAATTATGATTGTGCCTTAAGGACCCTGGGCATTTTTATGTGTACCACAAACACTCTGAAAATAATTCGATTTTCAAGGACCATGTGTCAATGACAAGATATATTTGAGATTCTACATTCCAGAGATCCTCTACAGAATAAGAATTGCATGCCTTTATTTTTCAGGCCCTTCAATTAGAGACAAAGCTTACCCTATGACTTAAAACTGTATGCTGCATTATGAGAGACATAGATAATGCACTCTTTTAGATAATGGTTTGTGCCTCACACACAGCTATAAACGAATCAGGTTTACTGCCTTAAAGTGAATATTGGAAGAATTGCTAGAAACACAAAAGTTAAAAGTTGGATTGTGTTTGGTGGTGGTGGAGAATATGATGACTTTGATTTAAGTTATGTGATCTTGAGGTAGCAATCACTTATCCAGATGGACAAGTATAGAAAGCAGTTAGCAACGTGGAACTGAATTTAAGGTATATGTGAGGCATCAGTCATATAGATTTGAGAATACTTCAAAGAGGAGTGTCAGGTAAAGTGCACTGTGGTAAATTCTTAAAGGACATAATAGAGAAAGGATGACTATAACACCCATGGCCCAAATAGTGGACTATGACAGACATGAAATATTTGCTGTATTTATCTCCTTTGTAAAAGTACCACACCACAAGTTCATTAGTTTGAAGATGATCTATCTCATACTTGAATTAGATTCAGTATCTTATAATAAAAACGTGTTCCAACCCTGAAACATGAAGGTAACTGCTAGGAATAGAAGCTCATAAATATTTATGGACAAAGAGACATCTCAGTATACAGAAAATGAAGTGACTCTACACATGGGTGGTAACTGATACCAAGATAAGCATACTATACCAGAGGGGCATATGCCACCAATATGGTATCAATATAAAGGTCTATAGATATTTAAATGTAGAATTTTAATATATAAAATAATGTATTCCATTTAAGTATATAATTATGGATAACTAGGAGAATTTGGCTACCTACCATTAAAAATATCATAAGGAAAAACAAGTTCGCTTAAGAGGGAATATTGGAAATATCTAAAGGATCTGTATCATTGCTTGAATAAAGACAAAGCTTTACCACTGGCTTCTTTCTTAAGGTATAGGTATAGGACATTTTATTTATTTATTTATTTATTTTGAGAAGTACTGTAGGATTGAATCAAGTGGAGGAAGGTGACAGTGTTTTCTATGCCAAAATATTTTTTTTAAATAAATAGGAAGGCAACTGGAAGCAACACACATAAACTGATGGGTTCCAACATTCTGTTTCTAATTGGCTAATTTCATATTAGCATTTTTACATTTTTTCTTTTGATGTGAATCATCATGGGAGAAGAAAACAAGGCAAATGATTTCCTGGCTGAGAAAAACATCTTTGCTTCATTACATAATTTTAATTTGCTCTGGTTTCTAATCTGAACACTGAGAACTCAATAGAGAAAATGTTGCTTTTTAACACATAACTAGGTGCATTTACATAACTATGTACATTAAAAATGTTAAAAAGCCAACTTCCACCCTGTTCCATTTGTCAGATCCTGCTTCCCCAAGCTTTTCAAAGTTGAAGCCTGTGATGCCTGTCAATGCAGATTCAGTCCTATCAAGTACTGAGATAGTCTTTACCAGGAAACGTAACGTAACAGCACAGTCTCACCTCAATAGGGCTTAGAGAAAGTCTTGTAGTCAAAGTCACAGTATTTATCTAAGTAGGAGTAAGCCACAAGTACCTGTGAAGTGTCTGATACTAATATTAACACAAGCTCTAATAAATGCTGCCATTTCATAAGTGTTTACGATTTATGGAAACTCATAGAACATTTTCCTACTGCAGGGCTGAGAGAACAAAAAAACTGAAGTACTAATCCAGTTATGGGGAAAAGTCCCTGGTAACAACGTAAATTTTAAATTGTTCTCAGGGGACCTAGACAATGAGAATAAGGGAGAACTGGAAACAGATCAGTCCTCACAGGGGCTAACACTTCAATTCCAGTTACTTAATCCTTTACTTGATTAAAATGATTATTGCCCTTAGGCAAACAGGCTGGCAAAAGTAAATTTGATTAAACTTTTAAGGAAGATAACATCATACAGAACCTCAAATTATCTCTACAATTTTACATTTTCAGTGATGGTCACCAAAAGAAAAACCAACCAAGCTTAAGAGGAGACAAAAATCACATGATCCAGATAAAGGCAATGAATCATGAACTTTAAATCAACTAGGCTCAGTGACTTCAAAAATATTAACAAGCAAAAATGAAAACTTTGGAGAACAGGATTCAATAAAAAGAAGCAAATGGAAATTCTACAGTAAAAACTAATATATAAAAACTTGAAATAAGAGTTCAAAGGATGGTGTAATCACAGATTACACACAGTTAAGGAGAAAATTAGTTAGTTGGTCTGTAGGTCAGAAGAAAATATTCAAGTTGAATAATATAGAAAAAAGGATAAAATACTGAAATAGTATAATATGCAGCAAAAATGTTATCATACTTAAAAATAAAAGAAGTATGACTCTTAAAACTGCTTATTGAATATTTTACTGAACTATACAACTGGTACAACAAGACCAAAAAAATATGTGAATTGAGGAAGACGTCGTAAAACTGTCATTTTCATATGGGACATAAGAACATCATAGGATGCAAAAGAACCTATAATAAGGTCTATAAGTAAGGTATTAGAATTAATACATACATTATAAAAGTTATTGAATGCAAGGCCAATATAAAAAACAATTAAAAAATGGAACTTAAAGTAGCTACCTTCACAATATCATAAACACATTAAATATTTAGGCATAAATTTAATCGTAAATATACAAAATCTTTACATAGAAAACTTAAAAACAATATTGAGAGAATTTGTTAAAAACAAATAATTGGAAAAATCTAAGTTGTAGATTGGACAACTCAATTTTTGAAACAAAATTTTCCCAAACTGATTTGTGGATTCAATACAATCCTAACTGGATTTCCAGCAATTTTTAAATGGAAATCAATATTGATTCAAATTTTATCTAAAAACACAAAGCATAATTGTGCCAGGATAAACTGAAAGAATAAAGTATATGGACTTAATCTGCTAAGTCTCAAGACTTCATAAGTTTACACCCTAAAGCAGATTTCCCAACCATGTCATGACTGACATCTTGGGTAGAATAATTTGTCTTCAGAGGCTTTCTTGTGAATAGAGGATGTTTTCCCCCATCCCTATCTTCTACCCACTGTATGCCAGTAGTAACTACTGTCTCCATTTGTCACATACATAAATGTTACTAGATATTGCCAAATGTCCCCAACAGGGAGGGGACAAGAATCACCCTTGGTGAAGAACCATTACCCTAGAAATTGTAGGTGTTTATGCAGCAAAAGCCATGTACAAGAATGTTCATAATATTCTTGTTTATGTTCAATGTTTATATTAGTCAAAAAATACAAACAATCCAAAATCCATAAACATTAGAAGGGTTAAAAGTTTAACTGGATTCCATAAAACCTTTACACTAAGCTAATTACAATTATCTGTAAATATACAAATATATTGCACAAACATAATATTTAGCAAAATTAACCAGATAAAAGGAATACCTGCTCTCTGATTCCATTTATATAAATTTCAAACACAGGCAAAGCTAATATATAGTCTTTGAAGTCAGTGTAGTGATTATCTTTGTAGAGGAAAGGAGAAAGAGAGGTTAGAGATTACAGAAAGGCATTATTGTGTTCTTTGAGCTGCTGCTAATGCTCTCTTTTTAACCTATATTTTTATTATCTTGATTTGTTTTATATTACATCAAGCTTTACAGTTATTATGTGAAGTCCTCTGTATGTATATATGAATTGAATAAAACTAAAAATTTCCAACTCTGTCAACAATAAGAAAGTAAAGAAGAAAAAATATAGAATAGGTGGGACAAAGAAAATTCAAAGAAAAAATTATAGATATATACATAAATACGGCAGTAATTGCATTAAGTGTACCAGAACTAAATTTATCAGTTAAAACCAAGTTTGTTATATTTAAGTAGTAAAACATGTAGTTTATACAAGTGACACATGTAAAGAAGCTGAGAATGTATATATTTGTTAAAGTAAAAAAATGAAAAAACGGTCAAATGGTATTAGAAAAAGCTAGTGCAGGTTAGGTCTTAAGACAGCATTAATAGAGTGCTACATACTACAAAATAATAACATTCAGTTTATGAGAAAAATATAAAAATTTTAATGAATTTGGATTATGCTAAGCAAAGATTGAGAAAAGTACAAGGAAAAATAGACGAATCCACAATTGTCTGAGCAATTGAATGATAAAAGATCAGTAAAAACAGAATATGAACAACACAAATGACAACTATAATGCACTAGATATATATAGAGAGAATGTTGCACCCATGAACTGAAGAATATATATTCATTTCCAGCATACATGGTACCTTATGCAAATAACCCTCATGGTATTATTCAGTGAAGAAATGGGAACTATGATGGATGACCACATAGGGTGAATTTTTTAAACAATGCTTTTTAGAAGTTTTTGTACAGATAAAATCTACACTTGTATGTAAAATTTCTAGTTTGTAGGACATACTAGGTATTCAATAATTGTTGCTTTCCTTTTTTTTAATAACACATTTATACCTTCCTATATTTGTGTATCCCGCTGTTGGCAATGAAGACACGAAGCTTGATTCCAATCAGCAAAATTTTTAATCTATTCGACTTGAACTTCTAATGATTATTTTAAGATCTTTATGGTTGAAGTAGGTTTTCTCTTTTGGACCTCAAAAACAGGTTTTATATGGCTTATCTTATAATTACCACTTCCTTTCTGTTCTATGGTCATGGTATGTTCATGCTTAAAATTAGGCTTGGCAAACCCATATGTATCTTCTTTGTATTTGTTATCACAGCTTACTTCTGTTTCCTTTGTTATGCTATAGTGAAAATAGTACAGGTCACAGATTCAGAATACACAGGTTTGCATCCTGGTTCTACCAATAGCTAAGTCTGATCCCCCATCCCGAAAATATACTGTTGTTATAAGGATTAGAAGAGATCACACCTGTTAAATTGTGTCGTCAATTCTAAAGCCATACAAAAGTAAGGTTACTAACTTTCGCTATCAGAGTCTGTATCTACCTGTAGGAGTATGGCTGTCAAAAGCAAACTCCACTTCCATCACTAAGACTAGATTGGCTTAGTCTTTATGGGGAAATAAAGGAATTACTCAAAATAATTAGCCCTTTTGAATTTGTATCGTTATTACTATTTTGAGATATTGATATTAAAACTTTGAGAGGCTTAATGGGTTGCCAAATGTCTGAAGATGGCATTTTTTCCATTTAATTATGTTTATGACATAAATATAAGAATTCAGTGTCTTATGACAAATACCAGAGTGATAATTGGAATAGATTCACATCTTTGAATTTAATTATTTGATCTCTATCCACAAGTAATGTAGATATAGATATTTATTATATATTAAGATAATAACAACAGCTAAGATGTATACTGCCATCACTGAATACTTTGCCACTTGCCAGTAATGGCTATATTCTTGTGGTGCTTGCTTCTTGGTCAAAAAGATAAATTACGAGGACTCTCTTTATATGTAGAATGCATCTGTAGTTTAGAAGAATGCTGGCCAATAGGATTAAATACGATTCTAAGTTGTGAAATTCCACGATGAATTTCTCCAGCAAAAACTATCCAGTTTTTTAAATAATGTACACTTAAATATTCCTTTATATAACCCATTCTTTCAAAAATGCATGCTCAAATCTTAACCTTAAGGAAATAAACTAAAAGTCCTTTTCCTTGAAATAGAGTAAGTTGTATTTTAAACAAATGATCCACTGACCTGTTTACCAACTTGTTTCTAATGCTCACAAGACTCATTTTGACCACTGTTATAGTACATGGCTAAAACCCAGCAAAATTTATTATTTTATATCCTCATCCCTATTTCCAGCTCTGCTCCTGTCTTTCTTCCTTTCAGTTTATAGATGGAGAGAGAGAAAAATGACTCAAAATTTTTTCACCCAATGTTTTATGTTTTCTGGGAAATAGACATAGGAGCATCTGTGGCCTCAGGGATAGCTTAATGACAATAAGTACTGAAGGCAGAAGCTTGGGAAATTTTATGACTATACGACCTTCCCCACGTGGTATGAATCAAGCAAAAACCCAGGTAAAGTTAGAGACTTTCACAAAGATTTTACTAGCCAAATTTACTCTCCAAATAGCATTCCCTTTTCATTGTAACTGCACTGAGCACTCTGAAAGTGTAGGGATCAGCGCTTGCAAGAACATGAAAAAATCACCTCTTCATCATTTTTTGTCTTTGATCCTGGTGTCTCTCCCCCTTTTTTTACACTGGAATTTTATATTCTTTATCATTTGGATTTATAGAAATCATGGCACTTGGATCTCTCCCTCATGTCCAGCTTCCAGGAATATTGAGGATCAACTACAACTGACAAGTACAACAGGGAAACGTGAAAACCTAGGTTGGTTCACTAGGAAACACAATGCTGAAGGAAGAGCTAAACTTGTGTATTAAAGAATGAGAGGGAGCTGGACTGCTGTTTAATTTTGGAATATGTATAGTTGGATTCTATCAATAGATGCTTATCTGATGAACCAAGAATACTGTCTATTATACCAAAGCCATAAAAATTATAATAAAAATAACAACTTGTGAGCATGGTACTCTTTTAGGCCCTTGCAGCATGGTATAACAGAAAATAAAAAAAAAACAAAACACTGAGATTAAATGGGAGACAGAAGTTCTATTATCAGCCTAACCTTAAACATGCCGTATGACCTGGGAAAGTCACTTAATCTTTATGAACTATAACTATACCAGTAAAATGAAGTCAGGGTAAGGATTGGGCAAATTCCTGGGATCTAAAAGTCAATACACTTACCAACTTCTCTTTCCCCTTACAAATTGGCACTCCATTTTATGCTTTATCTTTTCCACCACTTTACTGGAGAATTATCTGGGCTTTATCACTGCATTTTCTCTTTATTCATTTCTTCCTCATCCCTTGCAATGTGAATTATTCCACTTCACTGAAACTGTATTCCTGATAGTGCTCCATGAAACCTTCCCCAGGATCCTCAGATGATTTTTAATTTGGGCTTGAAAGGCATTTTCTAAATTCAATGATTCCTTTTGATACACCCTATCCTTCATTTTACATATATTCACTATTATATTTTAAGCAGCTTTGACTACAGCTTGATTACTTACCTTTATCACTCCCACATCTCCTAGATATGTGGCTGGCATAAATAATTATTTGTTGAATTGTTACTGTTGGATTCTGTGGGTCTTACTCTTTGGACAATTGGGCTTGAGTGGTACATGCATAACCTTAATAATAATGATAAAAGTTATTTCATTTATATAATAAATATGTTCTCTACATAATATGTTCTATGGCTTATCCAAATTTCCTAGCATTCTACTTATTTGGCAGAAATGTAAAGTGGTCATTATATTAGATATCACTAACCCTGTGTATTATGGTACCGTATGATTTAGCTTCTACTAAAGACTCAACTATTCTATTTAATATTCAAAGAAATACTTGGCATACCAATATCAGGAAATAAAAATCAAGTGCTGAAATGCAAAAGAATGGCATATATTTTTAATGTACTTACATGGTGGGAAAGGTGTGTCAATTAACTATCAGAAACGAATGCAATTCTTTAATTTTAAAAGTGATAGCTGGGCTTCCCTGGTGGCGCAGTGGTTGAGAGTCCCCCTGCCGATGCAGGGGACACGGGTTCGTGCCCCAGTCCAGGAAGATCCCACATGCCGCGGAGTGGCTGGGCCAGTAAGCCATGGCCGCTGAGCCTGCGCGACCGGAGCCTGTGCTCCGCAACGGGAGAGGCCACAACAGCTAGAAGCCCGCGTACCGCAAAAAAAAAAAAAAAAAAGTGATAGCTATTTAGCTAATTTCTCTCAAGTTTCACTCAAAACACCTGTATATACTATTAAGACGACAATACGATGAAAGTTAGGATTACAAACATTTGTATTATATTCACATCAATTTAAAAAATGATGGGATCAAATTTGAAAACATAGTTATATTGTATGCACATGCCTACCTCCAAAAAAGGAATGGAAAAGGCTTTTGACGCCTGTTTTTAGCATTTAGCTTATATATTCATTGGAGTTAGCTGGGTTTGACTGGGTCCTCTGAGAAACAGATGCCAAGAAGAAAGTACTTTTCAAATTATTTCTTGGAGAATATGTCCATGAAGGCGAAAGGGGAGAGAGCATGTATAGACAGGCAGAGGCTTCTGAGTCAGGTCTGATACCTGTGAAAGGAAAATGGGAAGCAAGGCGGATCATATAGGCAGAAGCCTCAGGCTGCAGTGCAGCTCTGAGGAAGTCTCACCCAGACAGATGAGAGTGCAGAGCCAAGACTTCTTATTAGAGGAGCCCCATATTTGGCAGGAGTGGTCACACTCTAGTGCCCCATGGTGCTCCGTCATTGGCTAGAAGCTGCCTGGGCATGGCCTTGACATGAATGCTCTGGCAGATCTAAAGGTGCAGAAGCTAGAGACTTTTTGAAGGGAACAGCAGTTATTCTCTAAGGACCTTCTGAGCAATGCACCCCCATGACTGCCAAAGCAGAAAATCACAAATCTAATATGTGACAAACGTGTTCTGATCTGTTCAGGATCATGCCATCTCTGTACACATCAGTTTTTCTCTCTACATGAATTCATGAAAGAAAATAAATCTCTGGGTATGTGATGCTAATGGATCATAGATGGAAATGACTGTTGGTACATTGCGGTCTGGATGTGTCAACAGAGAAATTGCATATGGTCAGGAATAAAGCAGAAAATTCTGGCACAATCTTCCTGTCATGTGATTGACTCTGGAAAGCCCTTTATCTGTCAGAGAATAACTAAACAACTTAAGAATCCTTGGCAAAAGCCAGAGAATATTTTCATTCCTAGAGGGAGACAGTTATTAACTCAGAGTCAAGAAGAGGCCAAGTAGGAGAAAGACCTTAGGTTACACACAGCACTTAGAATAAAACCCAAGCACTTTACCTTGGCCTACACCTGCTTTCATTTTTACCTATATTTCATTATGTTTCATTTTTTCCCTTACAATGAGCAGTTGAAAGCCACTCTGTTTTGATTTTGTTTTTACTTTCTCAAAAACTGGAAGCTTTTTCCTACCCTAGAGACTTTGCACAAGTGTCTCCTGTCCAGAATATCTTCCCAAGCCTTTCCACTGTGGCTGGCTCCTTCCCATCAAATGGATCTATGAGACCTGCCCTTGAACACCCTCTGTAAGGAGATACCCCACACTCCTTGTCTTCATCACAGTGACATGCGAGCATCCTTCATAATGATTTGTATTATACAGTTGTACATGTACATATTATTTTTACACAGGACTTTACAATCCATTAGGGCAGTGACAGTGTGGTTTTGTACACTTACTACACAAAGTCATAGCAGAGCAATACATATTTGTTGAAGAATTATTTAATGGACTAACGAATGGCTATGTATAGCAACATTTTTTTTTTTTTTTTTGCGGTACGCGGGCCTCTCACTGTTGTGGTCTCTCCCGTTGTGGAGCACAGGCTCCGGACACGCAGGCTCAGCGGCCATGGCTCACGGGCCCAGCCGCTCCGTGGCACTTGGGATCTTCCCGGACCGGGGCACCAACCCGTGTCCCCTGCATCGGCAGGTGGACTCTCAGCCATGCGCCACCAGGGAAGCCCGATATCAACGTTTTTGATATGCATCACAAAATTCACAACACTGCCCTTCAAAAAGGTTGTAAAATTTTATATTCCTCGCATCAGTTTATGAGAGCAAACGCTTCCCTCTTCTTCCTTAACAAAGGATTTTATGACTTAAAAGAGTTGTTCAAATAAGTGAAAACAGCATTCATTGTTTTTTAAATTTATGTTGAATTCTATTCAGGTTGAACATTATCTCAAGTGTGGTAACATTTTTATTTCTTCTACTGTAAACTATCTGTTCATGTTTTTTTCCCTATTTTTTGGATATACCCAAAAATATATATCCAGACTGGATAATTTAAATGAAATATGTCTATGAAAATCATATAAAACCATAAGAAAGAAAGAATGAGCATTCTGTGATGTGGAAAACTGTCCATGACATATTGAGATAGGACTTGATTATTATTCAGAAAGGAAGAGATAAACCCATCAACCCAGTCCTCCCATAAAAACATGTTCTTCTGAAATTTTTAAAATATCTGAGTACATGTGATACATGCCTAAATTTCAGTAGTATCCAGTGGACAACACTATCTTACTTAAATGATTGAACTGAAATGGTTTTCTGTATTGTTGTGGAAAGCAAAATAAAACAAAGAAAAATAATTCTATGTAAATAATCAGTAGGTGGCTTAAAGCAATAATGTGAAAAGTGCTTACATTTTTCTGGGCTTTGGCTTCTTTCTTTGAACTTTTAAATTCAGCTGGTTTCTTCTCCAGGCTTCCTGCCCCAATTACCTGCTAAACTTAGCCCAGAATTTCATTCACTCATCTCAAGATGGGTAACTTATTCTTATTCTTAGTCCTGAAATTTTTGAATTCTTGATAAATTGAGATTAAAAACATATTTACAGCTTGTGTCTTAAAATTTTATTTTACTTTGAGGCAGGCTGTCCTCTTTACAAAGCCACCGTCCGTATATGCTCTATAGCAGGGGTTTCAAAATGTGGTCTGTGGCCCCCTTGGGTTCCTGGAGCCTCTTTTAGAAGATCTTGAAGTTAAAACATTTTCTATATCTAGACTAAGAATCTCTTTGCCCGTTTTTATTCTCTCACACTGTGTTGCAATTTATACTGACTAGACAAAAGCAATGGTGTGTAAATCCACGGTGTCTTAGCATAAATCAAGGCATAGTCATCAAGCTGTATGAGCCATCATTGTGTTCTTCACCATCACACACACACACACACACACACACACACACACACACACACACCCCAATAACATGGCAGTTTCATTTAAGAATGTTCTTGATGAATTTTTAAGTGTTACTTTAATTCTTAACCTTTGAGTATATACACGCTATGGATGATAAGTGGGAAGTATGCAAACAGCACTTTTGCTACACACTTGATGGCTGTCCAAAAAAAAATCACTTGTGCAATTATTTGATTTGTAAACTGAACTAGCTGCTTCTTTCATAGAATAGGTATTTTCTTGAAAAAATTATTAACAAATTATTCAGGCTTGGATATGGGACAGATATTATATCAAATTAATGAAATGAGCCTACAATTCCAGTAAATAAATGAGAATTTGTTGCCAATGATAAAATTAAAGCTTTGTATCAACCAATATGAGCTTGACATCTTCCCACATATAAAGATTTTTCTGATGAGGTCAGTGGCAATATTAATGAAAGTGATATTTTTATATTATGTAATGAAATGTGCCAACATTTGAAAGGTCCGCATAACTTACTGAACAGATATTTTCAAGATGACCAATACATAATATCACAAAATAATGATAGACACAAGGTCTATTCTAAGTGCATGATAAGCCAATAGATTTTAATATGCAAACGTATGAAAAGTTCATTGATATGAGTTCCAGACTTTACATTAAATCTAAATTTTAATATTGTTGGTATTTAGCATAGTATCAAAGAAGAATATCTTTTATCTAAAAAAAAGCAATTATAATATCTCTTTCTTTCCCAACTACATATATATGTGAATATATTTTCCTCCTATACTTCAATCCAAACAACATATCACAGATTGAATACAAAAGCACATACGAGAATTCAGTTGTCTTCTATTGAACCAGATAAAATTTGCAAAAGTGTAAAACAGTGTCACTCTTCTCACTACTTTTATGTGTTGTAAAATATGGTTGTTTTGTATAAAAAAGATGTTAGAATGAGTTTATTGTTGTTACTTTAAAATAAATACATAATTCTAAATCTTCTTAGTTTTAATTTTAAACCAGTAAATATTAATATGTATAGTTCACATGAATAAAATGTGTAAGAATGTAAGTTTTATGTATGTAAATTTTGTTGTGAGACAAAAAGTTTGAGGACTGCTGTGCCAAAGAATTCCCTCCAGGCACTACCCCGACTCTAGCCAGCTATACATACAGAGCTCTACTTTGGGCAAAATTAGATAATTGTATATTTTGTTTCTACTTCTCAATCTAAATTGGGTTTGTCTTACTTCTTTCCCATCTTCCAGCATTGTCTAGCATAGTCTGAGACTAGATAAGTAAATCTGCCTGTTTCCTGGAAAAAAAAGCATTAGGAATCAAACTTCTGTAGATATATAAAGGTCTATAGATAAACAAATGTGATAAATGTCTTTGAGCTTTGTCAACAGGCCTTTGTATTTCTCTCAAGTGATTAGGAACTTAGGTGAGAAAAGGGTATGCTGGTGATTGAGCCAAGTTGTTCCCCAACATCTGTCACATTAGTTGGGAATATTGATAAGTAATTGGGAGAACAAAACCTAGATGGAAGGGTTGAGGTTTCCTTCTACTGTAGCCAACATACATAATTGGGAATTAGTGGCCCCATTGTGAGCATAGTTCTTGAGGGTCTTTGATCTGTGTATTCTGCTGGTTAGTATGTTATACAATATGATAATTTTTAACTCCCAAGGCTTTGGCATGTGACTCTAAATCTAAAATCATATAGAACCTGTTCTTGTCAACTTGGGACTAATTACAAAAATTCTATTTATGGGCTGATGTCCGTTTTATTATGGGTTGTGTAGACCTGAAGCAAGTGCATGGACCTCAAAAAATACATGGGTTTCAATAAAGTACAGGGGCTAAACAACAGTGATCCTCAGGATGCCAGTTGTTGCAGCTTGACCTCAGCAAGAAAGGTGCTGGCCTTGCTAGCCAAGTCCACCTTATAGAGAGACACACATTTCTGAAAGGACCTCAGGGTCCAGACTGCTGCAGCTTAGCTTTGAACTTCACAGGTTCAGCTTTTCCTGGTTTTGGCAATGATTCTATTATATAAAAAATAATGTCTCTGCATATACAGTCTTTTAGACATGAGAAAAACAAAACAAATAGATACCTCTTTCCCTGTGTTCTTTAGCTACATTCCATCCTGGACTTTAAACTGTGCAGTACTGATTTTGATGCATGCTTATAAAGCTTCTAGCTCTAAATTGTCTGTGCTGAGCATAGGTGGGCAGTACTACATCAGCTACCCAAATTATGTTTCTTTTTCTAAATGTCATTTTAAGTGCCTTGAGGTCAAGAGAAAAAATTCTAGGGAAATTAATGTATCTTATCCTCCAGCTCAAGAGGCGACATCTTACTATACGATCTCAAGTTGACTGTGAAATTTAATTACTTTCGCCTTCTCTGTGGCTTGGTGTTTTTGTGATGCATATTGGCCCCATGGATGCAAGAGCAGTATATTTAATGAATCAACATTTTAAAAGAATATATTTCTTAATATAAAGGCTGTATGTCTTTTCTTTGGTAAATATACAGAAACAACTCAATAAATTTTATTTAAAATTCAAAGTGAAAAGGCAATTTTGAAGGCCTCTAACAACTTGAGGTTCTCTGTATCTAGGACACAGTTTTGAAGGAGGTGTCTATGTCCATGATTGAGGAAAAGAGGTGGAGTAGTATCAGTTGAGGGATATCAGTCTCAAAATAACAGAAGGTGATGAAAGGCAGTGAACAGTAGCTGTGAGAAGTCGAGCAACATTTCTGATGGGAATGACTAAGTATGAATTTGTGAGATAAGGTATTGTTTTCTTGGGAATATCAGAAATATCTTAATAGGAAAACCTAGCAAACCAAATACCCTGCAATAAATTATTCATTGAATAATTTACATGTGCCACATGTGCCCTAAGCTCTGAGCTATACAGAAATGAAGTGTACAGACAAAGGCCCTATCCTTAAGGAATTTATATTCTCATTTGTAAATTCCATAGTTAAATAGGATGGAGTTTTGAAAAGTCATAAATGGGACATTTATTGGAAATATAAATGATCAAAGTTGGAGATGGTGTGGAGAAAAGGGAAACCTCTTGCACTGTTGGTAGGAATGTAAATTGATACAGCCTCTATGGAGAACAGTATGGATGTTCTTTAAAAAACTAAAAATAGAACTACCGTATGACCCAGCGATCCCACTACTGGGCATATACCCTGAGAAAACCATAATTCAAAAAGAGTCATGTACCACAATGTTCATTGCAGCTCTATTTACAATAGCCAGGACATGGAAGCAACCTAGGTGTCCATCAACAGATGAATGAATAAAGAAGATGTGGCACATATATACAATGGCATATTACTCAGCCATAAAAAGAAATGAAATTGAGTTATCTCTAGTGAGGTGGATGGACCTAAAATCTGTCATACAGAGTGAAGTAAATCAGAAAGAAAAACAAATACCCTATACTACCACATATATATGGAATCTAAAAAAACAAAAGGTTCTGATGAACCTAGGGGCAGGACAGGAATAAAGACACAGACATAGAGAATGGACTTGAGGACATGGGGAGGGGAAAGTGTAAGCTGGGACAAAGTGAGAGAGTAGCCTTGACATATGTACACTACTAAATGTAAAGTAGATAGCTAGTTTACGGTAAGCAGCTGCATGGCACAAGGAGATCAGCTCGGTGCTTTGTGACCACCTAGAGGGGCAGGATAGGGAGGATGGGAGGGAGACGCAAGAGGGAAACGATGTGGGGATATATGTATACATATAGCTGATTCACTTTGTTATACAGCAGAAACTAACACGACATTGTAAAGCAATTATACTCTAATAAAGATGTTAAAGTAAATAAATGCATAAATAAATACATAAATAATTTTTTTTTTAAGTTTGGTAACCAAAGGAAAATGGAAACAAATGGTAAAAGAGAGATTAGAGTATGTGGTCAAAGTCAGCCTCCTGGTGAGCAATTATTAGAGCATTTGAAGGGCCCGTCACTGTGGGAAACTGATCTTCAGGTTGCTACTTCTCTAGGGCACCATCTCTTAAGCTCGTAATATTCTAAAATCATATTCCTATATAAAAAGAAAGAAAAAGAGTGGCAGACTGCCATTCTGCATTCAGAAAAATATAGAATTGGAGTTACCATTATCCCTATAGAGTATGTTATGGCAGGCTTAAATCTTGTGGAGTTTAATTTCCAATCAAAGGAATATCTATGGAGCATGTACTCTATCAAAAGCACTGTGCGTGTTTCTAAGAACACAACATTGATAAGATGTTTTATCTGTCCTCAAAGAGCTCAGAGTATGATGGGAAGGGAAAAGGGGAGACACAATTTCTAACAATATGTTAAATATTATGATAGAAGTCTAGAGAAGATGCTAGAGTAGAGTCTTAATTGTATGCATCGTATTTTCCAAATTACTATAATTAAAGGCAGAGGTAGTAGTATGAATATTTCATATCAGGTAAGGGATAAACATTGACCAATCAGAATGGAATTGTCAACAACCACTAAGGACATCCTGGGACAAATCTGACGCATGTCAGCCCTGATTTTGAGCCATGTGCTACCATAATTATTGTTTGCCAGAAATAATAAGGCCTTGAGCCCAATACCAGTGAGCTATATATTCTATTCTATTCTATTCTATTCTATTCTATTCTATTCTTTATTACTGTAACTAAAGGAAATGCTAAGCCAAAGAAGGTGATAGACAAATATCCATCAACTCTGAAAGATGGGTATAAATTGGTGATGCTGACTCTACCAAATAACAGTGTCTTCTGTGTTGTGTGATGCTGAGGATTCCATTATGTTTAAAACTCCTGTAACTCATCAAACAGGTGAAAAAAAGCATAGCTTATTGCCAAAACATTATGGATCACCATTTTCACCTCTTCAGTTATTAGTTGTCCAGAGATAATAATTATCACATTTGAATTATACATTTTTCAGTGCATAACTTTAATAAATATGACTTTGTTGTGTGTACCATCTGATTTTAAAACATTATTAAGGGATTTCCAAGGAAATACAATAGGAAACAATTCCAACCACAAGTAAATCATCTGAAACACAAGCACTTTAAACATCGAATCACTAATACTTTATCAAGTTCCCCTGCATCTTCTCTCTCCTGGAAACTTGGCTGGTTTGTTTGCTTGTTGACTTTGCTTCATAACATTCAACTAATAGAGCTTGGATTCATAACCTGACTCCACCATTATCAACTGAGTAACTACTTGCTTACATACTTCTGTTGCTTGACTAATATATGCTTCATATTAGAAACTGGGGATAGTGGCATCAAAATTAGAAATGTCTTGCTATTAAAAAAGACAAGGCTCTCAGCGTATGCATGGTTTATAGTGTCAAATAAATAGTAGCTAAAAATTGTAACTAAGGCTTTTCTAAAGAGCTTTTTTCAGGGATTTAAAGAATGGGACTCACCAAAATTGTTTGCATTTGTTAACATTCAGTATTTCTTAGATTTAATTTATTTCTGCAACATATACAATTGTTATAACGAGGAAAAATTACTCAGAGCTTACCACTTGAAGGCTTGTTGTGAACACAAAAAAATAATTCATTTACCTTAGGAGAGTTTGTGAAGATTAATGAGTTGTTTCTTTGGGTTCAAGTTTTCCACATGCACGGAGTTCACTATGGTGATGTAATTAATTTCACAACACCAGGGTTTTGTCATCCAACATTCCTGTGCCATGCAGCTATGATAAGTATTCTTTAATTAAACCTCAAAATTTGCCACTGTTGTTACATAGTACAGCTGGAGCACAGATATACCTCTGTGGACCACAAAGGTTTTAATATGCAGCTGGGGAAGTTTAGTAATACAATGTTTACATGAAAGCCTTCTGAGTTGGTGTCCAAAGTTGTTAAAACTTTTAATAAGTACTTATATCTAAAGAAACAAAAATAACAGGGGGTGCTTAATGAGCTTGTGTTTGTGGTTATAACTTAGGAAGGACAACAGAGTATGCTCCTGGGCTAAGGAGGGAAGAAGAAACTTTCGTGATTCTCCTGGGCTCCCAGCTTTAGAACTGGCAGGCTCCTAGAGAATTACTTTTCTGTGAATACAGATGAAAATAATCTTTCTCTTAGGACTTGGAGTACAAAAAGAAAAATAGAACAAATAAGGTTGGTTTAGTTTGATGCTCATTATTCCAGCTCTATAAAATTAGGAAGTATATTTAAGTCTCTGTCTGGCTTGAACTATTTCAGTGGGTGATTCAATCATGGCTCAGAAACAAAATAAATATGTATATTTATTCAAAGGTTCAAAGTAATAAGTGTGCTTTGTTTTGTCCTTTGTTTCAGGATTTGGTTCAAATTTGTATTAGTGACTTGATAAAAATTAGGATGAAGAAGTACAATCTAGTGCAATGGATAATAGCTCAGGTTCCTGTCCCCATCACTTATCACCTATGTAATCTTAGATAAGATACTAAATATCTCTTAACTTTGGTTTCTTTATCTTTATAATTGGATTAACGGTCATATTTATTTCACAGAGCTGCTATGAATATTGAAAGAAATAACGAAAACTGCTTATAAGCTGGGCACATAGCAAGCATTCTATAAATGGTAGTGATAATCATGTAAAAATTTACTAATGGTAAGAGTGGTGAGTGGGGACAGAACTAAGGTGAGCTACAGAAAACTTTCTGTAGCAATGTGTTATAATAAGAACATGGTCAGATCTGTTAAAAGGTTGTATTTCTATCCAAGATACTCTGGAGAAAGACAGAATGAAAGCCAGCCTTTTCTGTTCTCACACTCCTGTTTCCTTGCCTCAGAGCACTGTTGCTACATAGTTAGGATCCTTGAGGGGAATTACACTGGAAAAAAGTGAGAGATACGCAGCTGGTTGGTTGTCAGGTTGGAGGGGTACAATGTGATTAATGGCAAAAATGCCAGAGGGTAAATTTCAGTTGCTTCTGAGAGCCCAGGGAAAAGATTAGAATTCTGCTGGCCCCTGAAATATTAGGGGATCTATGGTACCCTCTCTGACTGGTATAGTATCTTGTATCTAAGACAAAAATATTTATATCCAAACTAAAGAAAGTATTTTGAATAAGGAGACTTTCCAAGTGAATCTTCTCTTGTAAAAAGGAGGTGAAATAATTTTTTGTGTAAACTGTCCTTAGATATTCTTGAGAGACTATCATTCACGCAGCCCTACTGGCTTTTATATGGAAATTATTGTCTTGGTGCAAATCTGGCTTGAAATAAAGACCTAGGTAATTGGGCACATGTCTACTCCATAGTTAGGAGAGGGCATAGTGATACAGACAGTGGAATGGAGGTTATTTTTTTTCCAAGTCCCATGGTTCACCAATAAAAGAGCATAGCAGAGTAATCTATTGAAATATTAAATCACATTGTGTTCCATATGGCTCTAGGAGATGAGAACACACTAGAGATGCACCTCATAATATATATTGGGCTTCTGTCTTCCCTACCCAATATGCTAACACCAGGCTATAATTTTTGAAAATTTAAATTTATTGAGAAAAATAATTACTTGAGAATATCTGCAAAAACTCAAAATAAAAAAATTTCAAAATATAAATTCTGGACCGAAACAAAAACACAGTAAAAACAGTTAAGACCTCAGAGGTTGGATTTATCTGCAGGTTAAATATAGCTGAAACATGAATTAGAGTACTACAAGAAAGATATACAGGTAAAATGAAGAAAGGGGAGACAAAAGAATGAGGCTGGGAGTAAGGTTAAGATACATAAAAGACAGAATGAAATGGCATAACATACATAGAATTGGGATCCTAGATCAAGACTTGCAAATAATAAAAGTTCAAAAATTATATGTTGGATTAACAAATGAATGAATGAAGTAGGAAAGATATACTATGAATTGCTATTCAACAAATATTTGTTAAATATTTATTTTACTTTGCTAATGAGTGATTCAAGGATGTATGAGGCAGTTCTTTGGTCACAAAAAAAACTTAAAATTCAAAATAAAACAAAATATTATCATACTTAGAATGTTTCAGAATGATCATGGGTACTATAGGAAGCTAACTGAGGGTTTGAGATAGGTTCATAAAGGCTCTGCCTTTATACTTGCTCTAAGAACAGTATATCTGATCATTACACTTTTTATGTATTCTATTTTGTGCCAATGTCCTGACTATTAGTAACATCTTTATGGAAAAAGAAAATATTGATAACTCCATAGAGTAGGTATAAGAAATATTACCTCAATAGAAAAGAGTATCAATTTTATTCAGGAGTACTTTTAAAATAAATCATATTGTTATTTAAATGAAGTTAATAAGAACTATTGAATTTATTATAGAAATGTTTATTCCCCCAATAAAAACAACCTCTAAAATGTTAGCATTATTTGCAACTGAATGCCTGAATGGTATTCATGACTGATGGTTTTAATCCAGAATTTATTTTCTCATGAAGCATATGATTTTCTCCCCCACTTTCAGATCAATAGGGCAATATGTCACTTCCAAACAGTGCCGAATTTGAAGTTTGGACTACTATCATGTTGCAGTAAAACTCCCATCGACTAATCGCTGTCTTTTCCCCATTCCTATTCCTTTTCCAAAGTATATATAGAAAGACATATGCTCAGCTGGTTTCCTCAAATCCAATCCTTCAGGCAGAAAGACAAGTTGGTCTGAATTATTTTTTTTCTCCTTTTGCCTCACTCTCTTATGACCTGACTCTTCATGCCTGAAAATAGATCAGAGAGTGTATTAAATTAACTTGTGCTATTTTATTTCTGGCTGCTTCAGGAAATAAATTATCAAAGCTGAAGTAAACTTTTCTTCTTCCTCTTCTTTCCTTAATATCCTTAAGGAAACCTTCTTGGACTATGACTTCAGATGGAAAGGCTTTAAACTCCAGAATTGACTTTAAACTTTATTTTGAGGTGAGCATCAATCACTAATTAACAGTACTTGGCTCATTTCTTTGGTAACACTTCCAATTAACTACCATTTATTGAAGACTCAACATGTACCAGGCACTTACTGCTACTTTTTTTGATATACTTATTGACATTCGTGTATTTTAATTTGCATTACAATGCCCTATAAAACATTTTGGGGTCCTTAAAATATTTTACCACCAGAAGAGATGGAGAATCAGAGTATCATAGCTTCTAGGTGGTAGGACAAAGAATTAAGAAATATAGTGTTAAAAGGGAGCTTAGCTTTCAGTGAAATTCTCTCATTTTTACTGAGGAGAATAGTGAAATAAATAGCTCATAAAGTGAAATAAAATTATAAAAAACTTAAATGTACTATGATCAGTCATGGATAAAAAATTCTGCACGGTGTTAGTCCCTGCATCCATTGGGTTCTCTCTGTTTCTGGTACATATTTTTTATTGTTTATTACATGCACTTATTCTTTCAACCAACATTTATGAGGGTTTCTTCTGTGCCAGATACTGTTCTAGGCTTTGGGGACACAATGGTGAGGAAAAATAAAAGTATTTTTTATCATCTGGAGTTTATACTCTGGTAGGGGAGACAGACAGTAACAAAACACATTCATTAATTGTACAAAAGAGGCACAGTAACCATGAAATAATGCAGAATAAACTTTAGGACCCCTCACTTATGTTGACCCGTTCCAAGATGTGGGAGGGGCACTACCAATATATGTCATGTGGTCATATCATTTTGTAAAATTTGTGAATTAATCCAAATCTGTGACAATTGGTTAAGACTATTACATCTTTCTGCTTGAACTTTTCTACTTGTCACACTTAGACAGGTGGTAGCATTCTTTACTTCCAACTAATGTGAAGTTGAGTAAAGGCTACATCACATTACAAATACAAACTTCTGTTCATCAAAAAACTGCTTTAGAGATTAAAATACAAGTAAATACAAGTACATTTAAAGATACAGTGCAAATTCACATACAAGAAAAATACAAGTACTTTTATAAAAAGCAAAAATTATGTAAAGCTTTATAGATACATAGATGTAAAAAGATAGACTGATAGATGATAGAGAAATAAATATATAGAATAAAAGAGAGTCTAACAGAAAAGTCATTAAGAGACTTGAATAATAATTTTATAAGAGAATCTTACCAAATTATCAATAAAATTATGAAATTATAATCAGCTTCTCCAGTAATCAGTAAAATGTAAATTAAAATGAAAATTAAGTATCCTTACATACACAACACAATTGCTAATACTTAAAAAAATGCAAAGTTTCAGAAAGGATATGACACATTAAGAAATGTCTTACACTGTTGTTGAGAGTGAAAATTGGTGTAACCACTTTAGAAAACATTAAAACTCAGTATACATGATAGCCCTTGACACAGCAGTTTCACTTACATGAATATTCCCAGCAGAAGTCTGTGCACTTCTGCACCAAAAAACAAGTATTAATACAAAAAAATTCATAGCAATTATTCTCAGAACAAAAAATTGAAAGCTGTGACAAAGTGAGAGAGTGGCATGGACATATATATACTACCAAACGTAAAATAGATAGCTAGTGGGAAGCAGCCGCATAGCACAGGGAGATCAGCTCAGTGCTTTGTGACCACCTAGAGGGGTGGGATAGGGAGGGGTGGGATAGGGAGGGTGGGAGGGAGCGAGACGCAAGAGGGAAGAGATATGGGAACATATGTATATGTATAACTGATTCACTTTGTTATAAAGCAGAAACTAACACACCATTGTAAAGCAATTATACTCCAATAAAGATGTTAAAAAATAAATTAATATAAATAAATAAATCCAAAATTAAAAAAGACAAAATTTTCAATAGAAGTGTGCATAGCACATTCACTAGCATGGATACACCTAATTAACATAATGTTTAGCAGAAGCAGCTATTATACACAAAGAAATGGTTTATATAAAGATCAAAAACAGGCAAAAAACAAAGCACTTTTTAAAATCAGGACAGTGCTTATTATTGTAAAGATATGATGAAGTTGTGATGCTTTCAATACTGGGTACTTTGAATAATTTTCATTTTTTGCCAGTCTGATAGATAATATTATATATTTGTTTTATTTGGCATTTTCAGAATTATTATCAAGTGAGAACACTTTTTCATACAGTTACTGGCCATTTGCATTCTAGTGAAGGTTTTGTAGTCACACCATTTGCCCAATTTTTAAAAATGGGATTTGTTCTGTTCTTTTTTTAAAATCAGAATTCTTGTAGGTAATTATTATTAACTCTTCAGCAAATAGTTTGAAATCCTTTTTTTCTAGTTGTATTAGTTGCATTTCTTTAAAATGTTATATTTCTTATCGATTATTTATATTTAGTATATGTTTGCAATAAAAGCTTTTAAAACATATGATTTAATTAATCAAATTAGAAATGATTCCAAAGTTTCCATCATAAGTAGAATACTCTCCCAATTACAGGATGATAACAGTAAGTTTCTAAATTTTGTTTAATATGCAAAAATTTTTACATCTCTAATTATCTGAATTATATGTGTCTGTGCATGTATATCATAATCATTCAGTAGGATACACACATATACACGTGCTTTGACTAAAACATCTTAAGCATCACTCATGGTGTACTGGAATAAGAGTTATTCCTGGTGTCACATGATTTTGGTTCTAATCACATCTTCTTCACTACTTTGTCGTTAAACATCAAGAAAGTCACTTTATATCTCTGGTCTGTTACTTCAGCTGTGAAATGAGTTGCTTTGACAAGATTGTATCTAAGGAATCTAAGAATTTATTAGATAGGAAATGAATCCTTTTGAACAGTTTTGCCTCAGTTTATGCATGCAGTGTGTGGTCCTGATCTCTGCAAGAACCTCAAAATCTGTAACCTTCTGCTGGTTAAAATTCATTCTCCCTTCTGAAATTAGAAGGAAAAGTAATGTGCACATTATCTATACTAGTCACATTTATAATTAATTTCTTGGATCTTAAATTCCTTGGTCTATGTGGAATTTCTGACCTCATACATGCAACCATTGCTGATTTGGCCAAGGGTGCCACCAGACCCAAATACATTTACTCTTCAAGATGCCTAGGTTAATACTTGTAGCTTGAATATAGAAGATTCAGAATATAGAGAAATCAGTTTTATTCCTCTGGTAGTTACAACAAGAGAACTGTATCCTTCTTGGATTATGTTTCTTAGGAGTCGTATGCAAACTGTCATAGGAAACAAAAGAAAAGCATTTTGAGTAAGAGGGTGATAAGACAGGTAGAATAAGAGAAATGGAGGTGAGGGGACAAGAATTCCTGTGAGGCAAGAGAATAGCTTCCTTTTTTCAGAGCTTTCAGGTTTAAATGAAACATGTCTACTTAATTCACTTTCTTTGGGTTCCATGAAAACATTCTGTAAACCTACTTTCTATAAATTTCTCTGAGTGCTATGGACTTCATTGTGTCCTCCCCAAATTCTGTGTTGAAGCCCTACCTGCCCCTATTGTGATGGTGTTTGGATATGGGACCCCTTAGAGAGAATTCAGTTTAGATGAGGTGATGAGGGTAGGACCCTCATGATAGGATTAAATGCAGAAAATATACTGGCTTATCAAAACCATGAGAGTAGAATATATACAAGTGGGCTTCTTAACCCTTAAAACACCACCTATAAGTTAAGTATAAATGAGAATAAGGTGGTTCCCATTAGTGAATTAAGAAGACAATTTGAACAGGTACTCTAAAATTAAGTGGAAAAAACAGGTGGGATTTTAGAAAGAAAACCTAGGCCAGAAGAACAAAATAACTCAGAAAATCATAAAGATAATTGTAACTCAAAAATATTGGCTTTGATTGCTTAAAGATCCTATTCTAGGTTATTAATATTCGTTGTAATATGTTGCATATACATTTTAGTTTTCTGCCTTCTTTTGTTCCTTTGGGAATGGCTGTTTTCACAATTTCTCTCTTTTCTCATTTCGCTTTTCCTTAGGCAAATCTTTTAGTCTCTTCAAACACCTTCCTTTCTTAGTTGCAATTAACAGAATTATAGGATTTCATGCTCAAACTTTTATTTTTGTCTTAGGATTCAAGGAATTGGCCCTTATATCAAATAGGTCCTCAGCTCAAATTTGTGAACCAAAATACAGGCACCCAATGCAGGGATCAGTGCCCACAAAATAAGATTCCAAATTAGATGTTCTTAGGAGCAAAGGTGCTGGCAACAAACAGTCCCATCCATAAAGTTCAAAAATTCATTTGATGGCACCTAAGATTTACTGAATAATTTCCAGTCTCATTTGAATTTTAAAATATCCAAAAAATATCGTTGCAATATGTTGAGCAACTGAAATATGCTTAGTAGCGTATGTGAAGGTTTTATATAGATTATATTATTTTAATAGTTTAAAATACTGTAAATTATTTACCGCATTTCTATTTTACAGGTGAGAAAAGTAAGTATATAAATAGCAACTCTTTTGTTCAAGTTCATATACCAAGTAGGTATCAGAATTCAAACCCACAGCTGTTAGATTTCACAGATATCGACTTTTCACTGGGTCACGTTGCCATAAAACTGTACAAAACACTTAGAACATTTTTTGGTTCTGATTTTTGAAACATCTATATTAAGAACTTGATTTTAGTTTCTGGCAAATCTTGATATTAAGATGGAAATAAAGTCAAGATGATTTATGGTGTTTTGTTTTCTCCCAAACCTGAATGATATTTATCCACTATTTTAGAGGAAGTTTCAAACACACAGTACATTATACCACTGGAAACTTACATACCACTGGAGACTTACACTTGTAATTTCTTCTAATTATCACTGAAATTATAGCCTTTGAAGGCACAGACTCTATTAGACCTCCTCTCCCTGAATGTTCTGACCAATAACCCTTTCTACATTCACCACCGTACAGCCATATGGAACTGCTCAGTCTTTTATTGAGACTCTTGATTGAGAAGCCTCATGGGACTGTGAACAGCCAAAGAAAGAGAAAAATATTAGTAGTAATAATACTAAGATTGGACTAGAAAAGTCTGATTCAGCAGGTATAGGAACCATAATTTCACATCCTACAATGCCAGCAGCAAGGGAACTAATTACATGGCAGACACTATGAACGTCAGGTACATTTTTTATTTCACCTCAATTGAAGTCAAGTCTTCTAAAGAATTTTCTATATAAAACAATGTGTTTGTTGCCAAGATACACTAAAATATATATGACAAAAATGTAATACTAGACTCTCGATGTAATAAAAATTCCCAAAGCTATGAAATCCCTGCTTCTTCTCCCATTAATAAGGGGACTCATTTTCAGTGTATTACAATATCCTTGTTCATTGTGATGCTTTATGTTGCACTATGTAGGTGATTGTGCTTTTCAATGAGACTGATTTTCTGAACTTTGGAGTGTAGAAAAATGTGAAGTTCATGTTGTGTAATGCAGTATTTACATTTTTAATACTATTGAAGTGCTTGTTTTCAAAATATAATTATAGCACTAATGATTATCAAACTAATGCTTTAAGTGTTTATGCTGATGTGAATTTAATCTTTACATTCATTTTTTTTTCCATTTTAAGGGGATTTCTAAAAATTATCAGTCAGCCAAAGGTGTTCCTTGAATACAAACTGGATACAGAGATCTACAGCAACCATTATGAGGGGGTGGTATTTTTAAATGACTGTCATAACTTCTGCATATAAAACAATGACAATATGAACAACTATGAATAATTATTGGTATTATTACCAATTATTATTATTATTGGTACACAGAACTCTACATGGAGTAAACAGACTTCCAGTTTCTTTTAACATTGATTCCTGTTCATTCCCTTCCTCTCCTCCTTGACTTATGAATATCTTTCATCGCCTAGGTAAATTCTTTCTTTTTTTTTTTTTTACATCTTTATTGGAGTATAATTGCTTTACAATGGTGTGTTAGTTTCTGCTTTATAACAAAGTGAATCAGTTATACATATACATATGTTCCCATATCTCTACCTTCCTGCATCGCCCTCCCTCCCACCCTCCCTATCCCACCCCTCCAGGCAGTCACAAAGCACCAAGCTGATATCCCTGTGCTATGCAGCTGCTTCCCACTAGCTATCGACCTTACATTTGGTAGTGTATATATGTCCATGCCTCTCTCTCGCTTTGTCATAGCTTACACTTCTCCCTCCCCATATCCTCAAGTCCATCCTCTAGTAGGACTGTGTCTTTATTCCTGTCTTACCCCTAGGTTCTTCATGACATTTTTTTTTCTTAAATTCCATATATATGTGTTAGCATACGGTATTTGTCTTTCTCTTTCTGACTTACTTCACTCTGTATGACAGACTCTAGGTCTATCCACCTCATTACAAATAGCTCAATTTCGCTTCTTTTTATGGCTGAGTAATATTCCATTGTATATATGTGCCACCTCTTCTTTATCCATTCATCTGTTGATGGACACTTAGGTTGTTTCCATCTCCGGGCTATTGTAAATAGAGCTACAATGAACATTTTGGTACATGACTCTTCTTGAATTATGGTTTTCTCAGGGTATATGCCCAGTAGTGGGATTGCTGGGTCATATAGTAGTTCTATTTTTAGTTTTTTAAGGAACCTCCATACTGTTCTCCACAGTGGCTGTATCAATTTACATTCCCATGAACAGTGCAAGAGGGTTCCCTTTTCTCCACACCCTCTCCAGCATTTATTGTTTCTAGATTGTTTGATGATGGCCATTCTGACTGGTGTGAGATGATATCTCATTGTAGTTTTGATTTGCATTTCTCTAATGTTTAATGATGTTGAGCATTCTTTCATGTGTTTGTTGGCAATCTGTATATCTTCTTTGCAGAAATGTCTATTTAGGTCTTCTGCCCATTTTTGGATTGGGTTGTTTGCTTATTGGGTTGAGCTGCTTATAAATTT
>NW_021703777.1:78127163-78442354 GCF_005190385.1 Monodon monoceros | reverse complement strand
TATTTTCTCCCATTCTAAGGGTTGTCTTTTGGTCTTGTTTATGGTTTCCTTTGCTGTGCAAAAGCTTTGAAGTTTCATTAGGTCGCATTTTTTATTTTTGCTTTTATTTCCATTTCCCTAGGAGGTGGGTCAAAAAGGATCTTGCTGTGATTTATGTCCTAGAGTGTTCTGCCTATGTTTTCCTCTAAGAGTTTGATAGTTTCTGGCCTTACATTTAGGTCTTTAATCCATTTTGAGCGTATTTTTGTGTATGGTGTTAGGGAGTGATCTAATCTCATACTTCTACATGTACCTGTCCAGTTTTCCAAGCACAACTTACTGAAGAGGCTGTCCTTTCTCCACTGTACATTCCTGCCTCCTTTATCAAAGATAAGGTGACAATATGTGCGTGGGTTTATCTCTGGGCTTTCTATCCTGTTCCATTGATCTATCTTTCTGTTTTTGTGCCAGTATCATACTCTTTTGATTACTGTAGCTTTGTAGTATAGTCTGAAGTCAGGGAGCCTGATTCCTCCAGCTACGTTTTTCGTTCTCAAGATTGCTTTGGCTATTCGGGGCCTTTTGTGTTTCCATAAAAATTGTGAAATTTTTTGTTCTAGTTCTGTAAAAAATGCTAGTGGTAGTTTGATAGGGATTGCATTGAATCTGTAGATTGCTTTGGGTAGTATAGTCATTTTCACAATGTTGATTCTTCCCATCCAAGAACATGGTATATCTCTCCATCTATTTGTATCATCTTTAATTTCTTTAATCAGTGTCTTATAATTTTCTGCATACAGGTCTTTTGTCTCCTTAGGTAGGTTTATTCCTAGATATTTTATTATTTTTGTTGCAGTGGTAGATGGGAGTATTTTCTTGATTTCACTTTCAGATCTTTCATCATTAGTGAATAGGAATGCCAGAGATTTCTGTGCATTAATTTTGTATCCTGCTACTTTACCAAATTCATTGATTAGCTCTAGGAGTTTTCTGGTAGCATCTTTAGGATTCTCTATGTATAATATCATGTCATCTACAAACAGTGACAGCTTTACTTCTTCTTTTCCTATTTGGATTCCTTTTATTTCCTTTTCTTCTCTGATTGCTGTGGCTAAAACTTCCAAAACTATGTTGAATAAGAGTGGTGAGAGTGGGCAACCTTGTCTTGTTCCTGATCTTAGTGGAAATGCTTTCAGTTTTTCACCATTGAGGATGATGTTGGCTGTGGGCTTGTCATATATGGCCTTTATTATGTTGAGGAAAGTTCCCTCTATGCCTACTTTCTGCAGGGTTTTTATCATAAATGGGTGTTGAATTTTGTCAAAAGCTTTCTCTGCATCTATTGAGGTGATCATATGTTTTTTCTCCTTCAGTTTGTTAATATGGTGTATTACGTTGATTGATTTGCATATATTGAAGAATCCTTGCATTCCTGGAGTAAACCCCACTTAATCATGATGTATGATCCATTTAATGTGCTGCTGGATTCTGTTTGCTAGTATTTTGTTGAGGATTTTTGCATCTATGTTCATCAGTGATATTGGCCTGTAGTTTTCTTTCTTTGTGACATGCTTGCCTGGTTTTGGTATCTCGGTGACGGTGGCCTTGTAGAATGAGTTTGGGAGTGTTCCTCACTCTGCTATATTCTGGAAGAGTTTGAGAAGGATAGGTGTGTGCTCTTCTCTAAATGTTTGATAGAATTTGCCTGTGAAGCCATCTGGTCCTGGGCTTTTGTTTGTTGGAAGATTTTTAATCACAGTTTCAATTTCAGTGCTTGTGATTGGTCTGTTCATATTTTCTATTTCTTCCTGATTCAGTCTTGGCAGGTTGTGCATTTCTAAGAATTTGTCCATTTCTTCCAGTTTGTCCACTTTATTGGCATAGAGTTGCTTGTAGTAATCTCTCATGATCTTTTGTTTTTCTGCAGTGTCAGTTGTTACTTCTCCTTTTTCATTTCTAATTCTATTGATTTGAGTCTTCTCCCTTTTTTCTTGATGAGTCTGGCTAATGGTTTATCAATTTGGTTTATCTTCTCAAAGAAGCAGCTTTTAGTTTTATTGATCTTTGCTATCGTTTCCTTCATTTCTTTTTCATTTATTTCTGATCTGATCTTTATGATTTCTTTCCTTCTGCTAACTGGTTTTTTTGTTCTTCTTTCTCTAATTGCTTTAGGTGTAAGGTTAGGTTGTTTATTCAAGATGTTTCCTGTTTCTTAAGGTAGGATTGTATTGCTATAAACTTCCGTCTTAGAACTGCTTTTGCTGCATCCCATAGATTTTGGGTCGTCGTGTCTCCATTGTCATTTGTTTCTAGGTATTTTTTTATTTCCTCTTTGATTTCTTCAGTGATCACTTCGTTATTAAGTAGTGTATTGTTTAGCCTCCATGTGTTTGTATTTTTTACAGATCTTTTCCTGTAATTGACATCTAGTCTCATAGCCATGTGCTCAGAAAAGATACTTGATACAATTTCAATTTTCTTAAATTTACCAAGGCTTGATTTGTGACCCAAGATATGGTCTATCCTGGAGAATGTTCCATGTGCACTTGAGAAGAATGTGTATTCTGTTGTTTTTGAATGGAATGTCCTATAAATATCAATTAAGTCCATCTTGTTTAATGTATCATTTAGAGCTTGTGTTTCCTTATTTATTTTAATTTTGGATGATCTGTCCATTGGTGAAAGTGGGGTGTTAAAGTTCCCTACTATGAATGTGTTACTGCCGATTTCCCCTTTTATGGCTGTTAGTATTTTCCTTATGTATTGAGGTGCTCGTATGTTGGGTGCATAAATATTTACAATTGTTATATCTTCTTCTTGGATCGATCCCTTGGTCATTATGTAGTGTCCTTCTTTGTCTCTTCTAATAGTCATTATTTTAAAGTCTATTTTGTCTGATATGAGTACTGCTACTCCAGCTTTCTTTTGGTTTCCATTTGCATGAAATACCTTTTTCTATCCACTTACTTTCAGTCTGTATGTGTCTCTAGGTCTGAAGTGGGTCTCTTGTAGACAGCAAATATATGGGTCTTGTTTTTGTATCCATTCAGCCAATCTGTGTCTTTTGGTGGGAGCATTTAGTCCATTTACATTTAAGGTAATTATCGATATGTATGTTCCTATTCACATTTTCTTAATTGTTTTAGGTTCGTTATGTAGGTCTTTTCCTTCTCTTGTGTTTCTTGACTAGAGAAGTTCCTTTAGCATTTATTGTAAAGCTGGTTTGGTGGTGCTGAACTCTCTCAGCTTTTGCTTGTCTGTAAAGGTTTTAATTTCTCCATCAAATCTGAATGAGATCCTTGCTGGGTAGAGTAATCTTGATTGCAGGTTTTTCTCCTTCATCACTTTAAATATGTCCTGCCAGTCCCTTCTGGCTTGCAGAGTTTCTGCTGATAGATCAGCTGTTAACCTTATGGGGATTCCCTTGTGTGTTTTGTTTTTCCCTTGCTGCTTTTAATATGTTTTGTTTGTATTTAATTTTTGACAGTTTGATTAATATGTGTCTTGGTGTATTTCTGCTTGTATTTATCCTGTATGGGACTCTCTGTGCTTCCTGGACTTGAATAACTATTTCCTTTCCCATATTAGGGAAGTTTTCAACTATAATCTCTTCAAATATTTTCTCAGTCCCTTTCTTTTCCTCTTCTTCTGGAACCCCAATAATTCGAATGTTGGTGCATTTAATGTTGTCCCAGAAGTCTCTGAGACTGTCCTCAGTTCTTTTCATTCTTTTTTCTTTATTCTTCTCTGCAGTAGTTATTTCCACTATTTTATCTTCCAGGTCACTTAACCATTCTTCTGCCTCAGTTATTCTGCTATTGATCCCATCTAGGGTATTTTTAATGTCATTTATTGTGTTGTTCATCGTTGGTTGTTTCATCTTTAGTTCTTCTAGGTCCTTGTTAAATGTTTCTTGCACTTTGTCTATTCTATTTCCAAGATTCTGGATCATCTTTACTATCATTATTCTGAATTCTTTTTCAGGTAGACTGCTTATTTCCTCTTCATTTGTTAGGTCTGGTAGGTTTTTATCTTGCTCCTTCATCTGCTGTGTGTTTTCTGTCTTCTCATTTTGCTTATCTTACTGTGTTTGGGGTCTCCTTTTAGCAGGCTGCAGTTTCGTAGTTCCCTTTGTTTTTGGTGTCTGTCCCCAGTGGCTAAGGTTGATTCAGTGGGTTGTGTAGGCTTTCTGGTGGAGGAGACTAGTGCCTGTATTCTGGTGGATGAGGCTGGATGTTGTCTTTCTGGTGGGCAGGTCCACGTCTGGTGGTGTGTTTTGGGGTGTCTGTGGCCTTGTTATGATTTTAGGCAGCCTTTCTGCTAATTGGTGGGGTTGTGTTCCTGTCTTGCTAGTTGTTTGGCATAGGATGTCCAGCACTGTAGCATGCTGGTTGTTGAGTGAAGCTGGGTGCTGGTGTTGAGATGGAGATCTCTGGGAGATTTTCGCTGTTTGATATTTTGTGGAGCTGGGAGGTCTCTTGTGGAACAGTGTCCTGAAGTTGGCTCTCCCACCTCAGAGGCACAACACTGACTCCTGGCTGCAGCACCAAGAGCCTTTCATCCACATGGCTCAGAATAAAAGGGAGATAAAGTAGAAAGAAAGAATTAGTAAAAGTAGAAAGAAAGATAGATAGAAAGAAAGCAAGAAAGGAGGGAGGGAGGGAGGGAGGGATGGAGGAAAGAAGGAAGGAAGGAGGGAAGAAAAAAAGAAAGAAGGTAAAGTTAAATAAAATAAAGTAAGATAAAATAAAATAAAGTTATTAAAATAAGAAAATAATTTTTAAGAGAAAAAAAGAAAAAAAATTAAAAAAAAAAAAAAGAGACGGATAGAACCCTAGAACAAATGGTGGAAGCAAAACTATACAGACAAAATCTTTCACATAAGCATACACATACACACTCACAAAAAGAGGGAAAGGGGAAAAAATCATAAATCTTGCTCTCAAAGTCCACCTCCTCAATTTGGGATGATTCGTTGTCTAAAGGAGGGAAGGTGGGAAAGAAAGAAAGAAAGAAAAAAGGTAAAATAAAATTATTAAACCAGAAAATAATTATTAAGAAAAATAATTATATATATAAAAAAAGAACAAACAAAAAAAAAACGGACGGATAGAACCCTAGGACAAATGGTGGAAGCAAAGCTATACAGACAAAATCTCACACAGAAGCATACACATACACACTTACAAAAGGAGGAAAAGGGGAAAAAAATCATAAATCTTCCTCTCAGAGTCCACCTCCTTAATTTGGACTGATTCGTTTTCTATTCATGTATTCCACAGATGCAGGGTACATCAAGTTGATTGTGGAGCTTTAATCCGCTGCTTCTGAGGCTGCTGGGAGAGATTTCCCTTTCTCTTCTTTGTTCTCACAGCTCCCAGGGGCTCTGCTTTGGATTTGGCCCCACCTCTGCACGTAGGTCACTGGAGGGCGTCTGCTCTTTGCTCAGACAGGACAGGGTTAAAGGAGCCACTGGCTCACTCAGGCTGGGGGGAGGGAGGGGCATGGAGTGCGCGGCGGGCCTGTGGCGGCAGAGGCCGGCGTGACGTTGCACCAGAGTGAGGCGCACCGTGTGTTTTTCTGGGGGAGTTGTCCCTGGATCCCGGGACTCTGGCAGTGGCGGGCTGCACAGGCTCCCCGGAAGTGGGGTGTGGATAGTAACCTGTGCTCGCACACAGGCTTCTTGGTGGCGGCAGCAGCAGCCTTAGCGTCCCATGCCCCCCTCTGGGGTCCGCGCTTTTAGCCGCTGCTCACGCCCGTCTCTGGAGCTCCTTTAAGCAGCGCTCTTAAACCCCTCTCCTCGCGCACCAGGAAACAAAGAGGGAAGAAAAAGTCTCTTGCTTCTTCGGCAGGTCCAGACTTTTCCCTGGACTCTCTCCCAGCTAGCCGTGGTGCACTAACCCCTTCAGGCTGTGTTCACGCCGTCAACCCCAGTCCTCTCCCGGCGCTCTGACCGAAGCCCGAGCCCCAGCTCCCAGCCCCACCCGCCCCGGTGAGTGAGCAGACAAGCCTCTCGGCCTGGTGAGTGAAGGTCGGCCCGATCCTCTGTGCGGAATCTCTCCACTTTGCCCTCTGCACCCCTGTTGCTGCACTCTCCTCCGCGGCTGCGAAGCTTCCCCCCTCCGCCACCCGCAGTCTCCGCCCGCGAAGGGGCTTCCTAGTGTGTGGAAACCTTTCCTCCTTCACAGCTCCCTCCGACTGGTGCCGGTCCCGTCCCTATCCTTTTGTCTCTGTTTTTTCTTTTTTCTTTTGCCCTACCCAGGTACGTGGGGGGTTTCTTGCCTTTTGGGAGGTCTGAGGTCTTCCGCCAGCGTTCAGTATGTGGTCTGTAGGAGTTGTTCCACGTGTAGATGTATTTCTGGTGTATCTGTGGGGAGGAAGGTGATCTCCACGTCTTACTCTTCTGCCATCTTCCCCAGCAATTCCCTAGGTAAATTCTTAATTCCATGTCAGTGATCCATCTATCATCATACTCTTAATGATGTCTCTAGTCCCATGATCCTTTTATTTTTAGAAAGCCTTGTTTTCCTACCCCTTTCTTTTGAAGCAGTTACTTCAGATAATAGCCACTTTTCTTAAGGTTCTTCACTAATGACAATTTTAAAAGATAACTATACCCAACTACCTAGTGGATAATCATTAATTAAATAGATGATTTTATCATAGTTTATAACACAGGCTAACTCCTAGGATTTAAATTATATTAAAATCAAATATGATTTCTGCCTTTATAGAAATTTCATGCTAGATATCAGAACAAAGCTTATCACAAATAGAACTTAACTTATTAGTATATTGTGATTAACTTCTTAGTATATTGTGAGAAGACAAACTAATGATTCACTAAACTCGTTTTCGTCTTTGCCTTGCAAAAATAACACATCTGCATTTCTCAGCTCCTTTGTTTTTACATATGATCCCTGCATTTGGGAAGTCACATCACTGAGTTCTGGCCAAAGGAGTGTGAGTGGAAGTAACGTTTGTCACATTTATCATAGTCCATTGTCACCTCTCATTTGCTATTCCACTGGAAACCATTAAACCTATGAAATGGTAGAGCATTGAAAGGAGGATAACCAACGATCCTGAATCATTGCACAGAAAAGAACAACCTGCTGACCAGAAACATCCCCTTGCTCTTTATATGAGTGGAAAATATACTTCTACTGATCTAAGAGATTACAGAGTTGTGTGTGTTTTACTGCTCTGATAATTTAAGTAATAAAGAAATAGGTGAGAAAGAGCTATAAAAATAACTCCTAAAATATATGACATTGGCTTTGCAATAGATAATGGCAAAGAAACATATTGGAATCTGGAGGTGGAAAACTATTATATGCAGTGGTACAATATTTATTAAAACTGTTACCTGCAATGACATAGAGGACAGTACACAGAGCTTATAGCTCCAAGAGGTGTAGTTGGTATGATAATACACATTGACTTTTCCTTTCACTTTGTCATATTTTACATATTTCCATGTGAACAGAGCAGAACTGGACAATTTTCAAACAGAAAAAAATGGAATAGAGAGAATTAATAAATTATAGGATATAAGCAGTTGGAAGAAAAAAAGACTATATATCACATGGAAACTTAGGATTTTAAGCTGGAGGCAATGACTGCATTGGACTTGGGTTGACACCATTGATACAAGAGTATGTTTTTCGTGTATGAGAAGAGGAGTGAAATCAGTACTTGGTGGCCAAAAAAAAAAAAAAAATTATAATAATGTATCCTAGCACATGGGGGAGGCATAAGATGGAAGAGATTTGAAATATCAATCACTGCTTGGAAGGTAGAAACATTCATTTTGAAATTAAATGATGATAATCTTTCATTACTATTTTAAAATTTGTTACAACAACCAACATTAACTAACTCATTTATCCCTCTCTCCCACACTATTGCCCTAACCTCCCCAAGTACGTGTGTATTTATTTGTATGTGTTTATATCTGTCTTCCATCTATCTTTGTATTTTGCTGCCTGATTTACTGTACCTTCCAAGATGTATATTAAAACCTGCATTTCCCATACAATAAGTCTTAATCAGATTCTGTAACTCTTTATTTACTTTTTATTAAGGACAGGAATCCCATTCTCTATTTTTATTTGGTTGGTTATTAAAACTAAGTCATATTGAAAGCCATTCACCACTCCCACTACCTCAAGCTAGCAAGGTAGTTTTGAATGAATTGAATTATTGGGAGTAGGAGTAAGTACCTGTTCCCACACACATTTTCCTCTCTTCTGTTCCCTAACACTCGATAGTGGGAAAGAAGTAGAGAGGAGGCAGATAGTCTTCATCACTAACGGGCCACAATGAGGTTGCTGTATTTCTTTGACTCATCAAACTCTACTGCCTCACCTCATTGTCTATGGGCTCAATACTGAAAAGCTGTCCAGTAGCTGAAGAGGTTTTTAAGAAAAACCTTCTGAGGCACTGGTGCTTCTTTATGAATTGGCCTCATCCTCATGCTGATTTGCAACCAGCACCAATATCCTGCATTCCTTTTTTTTTTTATTAACATCTTTATTGGAGTATGATTGCTTTAAATGGTGTGTTAGTTTCTGCTTTATAACAAAGTGAATCACTTATATATACACATATATCCCCATATCTTCTCTCTCTTGCGTCTCACTCCCACCCTCCCTATCCCACCCTATGTGTATTCTTCTTTGTCTTATGCTGCAGAAGGTCCTAGTAAGATTATAAAAATATGAAGAATTTATAATAATAGAAGTATTAGTCAGCAGGTAACCTGTATTGAGAACTTGCTAAGTTCTAAGAACTGTCCTAAGTTTTGTGTTTTTTTTTTTTTTGTTTTTTTTTTTTGCGGTACACGGACCTCTCACTGTTGTGGCCTCTCCTGTTGCGGAGCACAGGCTCCGGACGCGCAGGCTCAGCGGCCATGGCTCACGGGCCCAGCCGCTCTGCGGCATGTGGGATCTTCCCGGACCGGGGCACAAACCCGTGTTCCCTGCATCGGCAGGTGGACTCTCAACCACTGCGCCACCAGGGAAGCCCTGTCCTAAGTTTTTAACATTGAAATAATATTCCTTCATTACACCATTCCTATGAAATGATTACTATTTTCCCCATTTTACAGATAAGAAAACCAGAGACTGAAAGGGTTCTCATAAAACTGACCAAGGAAAATAAAGAAACCTCTTTAAGAGCACAGTGTCAGAAATAAAATAGAAGACACCATCTAAGATGCTTCAGATGTTAAAAAGAAAATAATGGGGTATTATTTTTAAATTATTTATACCAATAAGTTATAAACTTTAAATGAAATGGACAAATTCCATTTATGAAATCTGACATAAATAGTAGCATTCAATTTGTAGAGTGCTACTAAAGCAGTTTAATCTTTAATTAAAGACATTCCATGAAGAAAAATCCAAGCCAAAATGTCTTTGTTGATGAATTTACCCAAACACCCAAAGGAAAAAAAAGTTGAATATTACGTTAAAACTTCCAGAGGGGGGAAAAAAAAGAGCAGTTACACTGCACCTCATTTGGAGAGACTACCATAATCATTTTTTGGGGAAAATCTAACAATAACAACAAAAATTTGACCGTCAATATCATTAAGAAAAATAAATGCAAAATTCCTTTTAATATTAGCAAATCAAATCCAGAATTATGTAAAAATAATAAAATAAGGCACTGTTGATTTAGGAGGATCATTAATACAACAGAATATAGACATGCAAATAAGATTTAAAAAGCCAAAATATAATGTGTGAGTTTTTGGTTTAAAATTTTAACACCAAAACAATTTGCACATTAAAAAAATAAAGGAGATATATAATATGATCAACAATATCCTAATGATTATATGATCATGTTCAAGAAACATTTTTAATGAAAGAATTTTTAAGACTGAATAAATGAACAAAAAGTTGATAGTCTGATGTCTTATTTTGTTTGTGCTGCTGTAACAAAATATCATAGACTAGGTAGCTTATAAACAACAAATATTTAGTTTTCATAGTTCTGTAAGCTAGAAGTCCAAGATCAAGACACCAGTGGATTCACGATGTGATGAGGGCCCATTTTCTGGTTCATAGACTGCTATCTTCTCATTGTCTCCTTACATGGCAGTAGGAGCGAGGGAGAACTTCCCTATTCCTCTCATAAGAACACTAATGCCATCATGAGGTTTTCACTTTCATAACCTACTTAACTCCCAAATGCCCCATCTCCAAATAGCATCACATTGGATATTAGTGTTCAACATATGGATTTTGGCGGAGTGCAAATATTTAGACCTTAGCAATTGGTAATAAGGAAAGAAACTAGACTAGACTGAAAAGTCTCAGGTTTACAAATCCATTCAAAGCAATGCTAAAATTCATGATGCTATTGTTCATAAAGGTAGCATTACAGTTTTAGGAATCTTTCCACTTGCAATGACCCAAGGGTTTTCCGTGCATTTCGCCCTGCATATTCAGTGACAAATGTGGGATTTAATGATTATGGAACAATAGAATTTACTTTTATCTTCTCTACCATATGTCCTGGCAGGCATAGTACATGCAAATAGGACTCAACATCCTCATCCAGTGTCTTCCTTGGCAAATATAGCTTTACTGCTTACTAAACTTGCTTTATGCTGATTGTAGAGTAAGAGCAAACACATTAGATTGCCCTGCCTTAAGAAATGAAAATGACAGATGAAAAGATTTAAATATGAACTACAGTACCAATAAAGGCGAACAAAATGCTTGCAAGAGGTGCCTAAGTAATGGCATTTCATTTTGATAATGTTCATCTAGAGCTAAGCAAAAGGGCCTCTGTTCATTCTAGAAAATGGAGTTAGTAAGAGGAGTTCAATTAAATGCTGCTTCTCAGAAATAAGGGTCAATAATTGCAGTCTCCAAAGGCTAGTTTTCTAGCCTGTCAAGACACTGGGGTTTTCTGGCAGTCTTAGGCAAGGGGATTTTCCTTATTTTGAATTGTATGACACTTTCTTTTTATCATACTGTACATATTTCTAAAATCTTTCTTACATAACATTCTATTTTTAAAGGGCAAATAGCAATATTCAGGAAGATTATTTATTTGAAGAAGACATTGTTGGGATTTTTCAAAAGATAAAATCTCTGTGTCTGTAAATGCTCATGCTTTGAAAGCATGTGACATTTACACCACAATAAAATGTAAATTAGTTTGTTTTGCCCTTGGAGATTTGGGGATATGGTGTGGATTAGAGGAGGATAAAAGAAAATACTAGTCAATTTGACACCAGGATAAAAATAATAACCAGATTTGAGTTCTGGTACTGGCTTGCTATTAACTAGTTTATTATCCTTAACTAGTCCTTTATCTATTATGAACAACTGATTAATAGATTCAGTTTATTTATGCAGTCAATGAAAATGTATGTGACCCTGTTAGTCAAATCATGTCACTCCTACTCAAATCCCTCTAAGGGTTTCCCATCACTTCTAGAGTAAAAGCCAAAGTTTTGAAAACAACAACGACATCTCCTACTGCTCTCCTCTTGCTAATGCTGCCCCAGCCTCAGTGGCCTCACTGCTAATCCTAGGTTACACCCATTCACATCCACAGCCAAGGCCATTGATTGCATACACTTGCTGTAGTCCGTGTGTCTGGAGTTTTCTCCCCCTCCCCACCCAAAGTGTTTTCTTAGCTTGCTCACACCCCTCTTTCAGATCTTTACTCAAACATCACTTTCTCAAGGAGGCCTTTACTTATAACCCTACTTTTAACAGCACCCCTCCCCTAACACTCCTTATGCTCATTCCTGCTATGTTTTTCTACTTAGTATTTCTCATTATTTAATATGTCATTTATTTATTTATCTTATCTATTGACTGATTGACTGTTTTCTTTCCCACCCCCTCACAACCAGAAATTAAAGTCCATGATGCTAGACTATTTTTTGCTGTCTTATTGACCATTGTATCCTCAAAATATAGGACAGTTCCTGGCACAGAGTGGACATTCACTAAATATTTGTTGAACAAATGAAAGTAATGAGTACTACCTACAACATGTTAGGTCTTACTAAACGTACTGAGCATCAGCAAATCATCATTAGAATGATGATTTTTTTTCTAATAATAAAATAGCATGATGAGAAAGGATGACCTAATATAGCCCCTTAAGGAGTTAACAGAGTAAAATGCTCAATGGAGATGCTTGGGGGAAATCTAGTTTCATATTTTGTAAAAATAAATTAAACTGAACCTAAAATTATATATAGTTTTTCTAGAACTTATGGTCCCTAAAAATAAATGCATATTAGCAGATTCATGTTATCTCAACCTCTTCAGCTGGCATTCATGTGTTTCTAGATTCCAGGATAGGGAGAGAATTTTTATGTTGTAGAGGTAAAAGAGAATAATAGGTGTTATGGAATGCTGCTGACTAAACTGCCCTCTCTTTACCTTATACTGATAAGGAAGGTTGAGACACACTTGGAGTAAGAGCTAAAATATTGGCTGTTCAAGACAGAGAAAAAATAATAAACAAATGATGAATAAACATGGTAATTACAGATTTACAGGTTCTATGAAGAAGATACATCCAGGGTAATTGCAGAGTAAAGGAGAGGATATTTTAGGTATTCATTAAGATCCCTTTTAGCTAAAGTCTCATCCTCTCCACATGGAAAAGAAAAGAGGTCTGTTGGACTTTAACGCAAGATAAAGGGGAAGAGTGACAAGAGAGAAGTCAGGTTAGCAAATCAGAATTTATTGCCACTCATAGCTTTATTATAAGTCATTGTAAAGTTTCATGCAGCAGAATGTTTTCTTCAATTTTATAGGAATCACTTGGGCTTCTGAGAATATACTTGAAGATAGGTCAATACAGAAATACCACTTGGGGCCTATTAGGGTAGTCTGGGTCAGAACCAACAGAGACTTGGATCAGGATGCAAGGTGGGAAGGTGGTAAGGAGTGGTTAGATTATTGACATATTTTGAAGAAAAAGCCCAACAGAACTTAGTTATAAATTGGATATTTAAGGTGAAAGTAAAAGGAGGCATGAAGGATGACTAAAGTTTTTGGCCCCAACAAATAGAAGTTAAGTAGTTATTAACTAAGATAAAGAAGATGGAGTAGGAGAGGTTTCTGGACAGAAGATCAGGAACTCAGTTTTGGACACATGAAGTTTAAAATGATGATAAGATATCCAAGTGGATAGATTGATTAAGAAGTTACCACAGTCTGGAGTTTACAAGAAAGGTTAGGTAGTAAAGACCATATAGATATTCTTGATTACTTGAGACTGGATGAGATACCATCAGAGTTGTGACAAATGGAAAAATACACCTTTAACACCAAGAATAATATAGACCCATATAGCACATGTTTTCAGTAGTCTCTCTGTGTGTGCACACACCTATGTTCAGATTCCTAATTGTCAGAAGATGCAGTTTGGGACATTCGAAATATTGTAGAGGACAAAGTCATAGATCCAGTTCTAGCTGCGTATACTGCTAGTTGTGTGGCTTAGGAAGAGTTAATTAAACTCTGAGTGTCAGGTTTTTTTTGACAATAATAGGCCAATGATAATATCTTCCTTCCATTTTGCTTGTGAAGAACACATATGTGCGAGGTTGCACAGCTTGGAGCAAAGTAAAATACCGATATAGATAGAAAATACCAATTTAATGGAGGTCCTAGATTTTGCAGGTGGGAGTTGGATTGGTTGGGGGGGACAAGTCTCTGTCTCACAGAGGTTGCCAGAAGTTAAAATGTTTTACGTAATTTGTACAATATTACTTAAAAGATTAAAATGTTATTTGTAAATAAAAACTATCTTTCTGAAAAGCTATTCCCCACTATGTATTGGGAGGCTTAAAAATGCATAGATTTAACCTAGGAAGTGGACTATATCATAAGAAAATAAAAAGATAAGTTTAAGGTTTTACCGTTGTTTGAAAACAACTCAAATGTCCAATAGTAAAAAAAACTGTACTAAATGATGGTGATTTACCCATAGAGTACACTAGCATGAAGCCATTAATATATATAAAAAAAAAACTTAGTAAAGTAGGAAAAGCTTGTATAAGGGGCAGGACAGGAATAAAGACGCAGATGTAGAGAATGGACTTGAGGACATGGGGAGGAGGAAGGGTAAGCTGGGAAAGTGAGAGAGTGGCATAGACATATATACACCACCAAATGTAAATAGATAGGTAGTGGGAAGCAGCCGCGTAGCATAGGGAGATCAGCTTGGTGCTTTGTGACCACCTAGAAGGGTGGGATAGGGAAGGTGGGAGGGAGACATGAGGGAGGGGATATGGGGATATATGTATACGTATAGCTGATTCCCTTTGTTATACAGCAGAAACTAACAACACTGTAAAACAATTACACTCCAATAAAGATGTTAAAAAAGTATAAGGCAATTTATTATTTTTTATTATTTGTTTTATATTAATTGTTTAAATTATAAGAAAAAAACTAGAGGCAACCAACCATGTGTTGATTACCATGTGTATTTCAGGAGTGACATTTGGAATAATTTGCTCTACCTTTCTAAGGTTTCTAAATTCTTTGCAATAGGTGTTATTTTTTGTCATAAGAAACAAGTAGTTTATAGAAAAAATATATTCTTGGGCCTTTTAATATTTAGCTGTTCATACAACCAAGATGTCACTTCAGTCTCATGTGCTTTTATTGCCTCGAACTTACTTTACACTGAAGAAAAGCAATCTTTTTATTGAGGAACTAAACCATTAATTGAATAAGACAGTCTCTTCTTTGCAATGTTCTGAAAAAATGCTATAAAAATAATAATGAGACACTAACTTCCATAAAATATTTGTTTCTCTGAAGTCATTTAAACTTAGTGTTTTTCCTTAAAAAGCTTTATGAATAATTAAGCCCAGTCTAACTTGCTTAGAAAGCTCTGGTTTAAGCTAGCACCATTAAAATTAGAACACTATCACAAAAGACCCATTAACATCATTTAAATTTGGTAAGGAATGGACCCTAGACTATGCAGAAGTCAAAAGACCTGACCACTAAAATAATTATCTGACATGATGAGTGTCGTAAGAGTGCTGACATAAGGAAAAGCCTGTGTGCTCATTAGACATTTTAAAAGAAACTACCTTTAAGAAGTATATTGCAGAGTTTCAGGGTATCTTGATTACTGTTTTATTTTTGTATTTTTTCATCCTTATTAATTTACAGATAAGGATGTAATAATTTAATCGCTTACTAATAGGAAAAATGGATTTCCAATTGCATTTCTGTTTTTATTAGCTGAGTTTTTGAACAAATTGTGTTCTCCTAGTTTCAGAGTCCTCATTCATTAAATGGATAAATAATAGTCCCTAGCTCTATTTCATGCATTTTTAATGTGCATGAAATGTGCTAATTCTTGTATAGTTCTTAGCATTGTACCTAGAATAAAGTGATTTTTTATTATTGTTAGTATTATCATCACTATTATTATTTTCTGTAGTTTTCCTGTATTGGTAAATCAAATAAATGTATTACCTGAGACTCCTGAAAATAGACCAGGAATCAATAGTGTGGTAGTTTTCAGGCTCAGAGAAACCAAAGAGACCAATGGTTTTCTCCTCTTTAAAAAAGGCAACTTTAATGTTGAAATATATGTCAAATATGTATCCATACCTAAAGTTTCAATTAAGACTAACTGAAGTAATACAGGCGTAAGATCTTTCTAAATTATAAAGCTCTGTGTAAATATGAGAGATGATTACTAATGTTCCAAACTATTGTACAAGCATTGCAATTAGTATCCAAGTTAGCAAACATTCTCTGCAACATAATAAAGGGCTTTAAGTGTTAATTTCTTCCCCCAAAGCATATATTTTATTTCCTAGGCATAACTTACATACTTGCAAAAGCAACTTGAATTTGTATTATCAATTATTTTAAGAGAAAGATCCATTTTGAGAGTCCTTTTTTAATATAGTAATCTCATAATGTATTGCTGACTTAAAATTGTATATCATCTAATTATGAGTTAATATTTTATTAAATTTTGTAATATTACAATATTATTAAATTTTGTATTGCTTACAACTTCTGGTTTTTTCTAAATATACCTTTTCATGAGCAAACATCTGCACATAGTTAGAAATCAGCTTTAACTTAGAATTCATGGTGGTGGAATATATTGGAGGAAAAAATGTGAGGGTCTACTTGCCAACTCAAAGCAATATGAACTTTGGTGCAGTGAATATAAATTAACTCTCTAGAGAAGGTTTTCTGAGAGTAGTGCTTATATGACTCATACTATCTCTTGATCCATGAAATGCATTGCACACCATCAGTTTGCTACTTGAATTGTCCTAAGGGGAGAAGCTTGTCGTTCACTCACTGAAGTAAATTAAGGGCATCCTAAATCATTTTATTGGCTGCATTATCAATATTTCATTATTTATGCAAATAACACAGTTTTATAACATTTTATAATAAATAATATTTATACAGTCCATTTTACTAAAGCTCTTAAAAAAACTAAAGAGAACCTATATCTCTGTCATATTTTGCCCTTATAATTGTGATGGGTAACTGAGATTTAAGAATCTTTGTAACTGGGGCTGGTCAGACCTTGCAGGAGAAGCAAACCTATTTTAGCCTACTCTGCCTTCTTCTACAATATCATGAGTTGTTCATGATTCTGGTCTCTCAGGCTAAGGCTAATAAAAATACAAAATGACCAAAGAATTATACTCGACAGTTTACAAGGTACTTTCACATCTATTTGGTATAGGCTGTGATTTTTCTGCCTGGCCTTCATCATGAATTGACTCTGAATGCAAGTTGCCAGGACAGGGAGCAAATGGTTTACCCAGTTTTCCTCAGACTATGTTGAAAGTTGCTGTGGAAAAATGAACTAAGTATATAAAACATTTTGAATCACCCAAACCTCAGAATCTATTCATCAAAGAACTCTAGCAGGCTATCAGAGGGAAAAACTGAACGTGATTTTTTTTAGTAATTTGAATTTTGATTTTGTCATATTTATAGCTGAACTCTTTAAAAAATTTCCAAAAAACAACAACAAAACTTTTACCAGCTTGAATTCTTAGGAAACGGTTGTATATGCCTTACTCCTTGAGATTACTGGGAAGACTAAGGAAATGACATCATGTATGAAATCATCCAGGTATCTGGATCAGGTTTCCCTTAGAACTCTGTTCATATTGCTATCATTGCCCTCCTACAATTTTATTGCAAGTGCAAATTTACTTTCTGTCTTCCTCTGCAGATTATGAGCTATTTAGCTATATGAGCAGTATATTATTCTTTGTGTTCCTAGTACAACAGCATTTAAATGATTCAGTTGCTCATTTTCTCCTTCATTCAACAAATACTTGAACATCTTCTGTATGTATGAGAGAGTAAATCTCATAGTGTTAGCATTACCTAAATTTGGATTCAAATCCTAGCTCTATAAAGTAGTAATTTTGTGACCGCTGGAATATGACATTATCTACCTATACCTTAGTTGTGAGTATATAAAACAAATCACATTGTTGTGACAATTAAATGGTAGCAAAACTCAACAATTGCAAGCTAATTATAGCTAAAATTATGGGTTAAATCGTGTGGATTAGTTTGTAGCAATAAAAATCCAATGAGAACTAAAATTAATAAATTGAGGTAATGGATCTATGAGTCAGCATTAGTTAAATTATGCTGCAGTAACAAGCAGTACTAGAATCTCATAGGATTATAACCATAAAAGTTTAATTAACTTGTATGTCACTGTGGGAAAGCTGTGGTCTTGCTCAACGTACTTATCCTTCATTCCAGGATCTAGGCTAATGAAGTAGACCTTATCTGAAACATTGCCAGCTACATTGCATAAGGGAAAAAGCAGGGATAAAAATCAACAGTAATACTTAAATCTGGTATTTGTTACTTTCATTCATATTTCATTTGCCAAAACAATTTAAAATCAGTCTGATTTCAATAAGGCACTGACATGGGAAAAACATAATACAATCTATTATAAGAGGTAAGCAATACATGGAAAAAGACAATCACATTCTAGGGAGTCATAGTAGTTAACTCAGCCTCTATGTGAGGTAGTATGTATATTAAGTTCCTGGGACCAAGGTTTATGTGGGGGATAGAGAGAGTATCTGGAAATGAAATGATAGCTTGGGCCCTCCAGATGATAGGAATATTTGATTGGATGATACTAATTTACTGTAGGAACAATCACCAGTGGGAGCTGTCCAAGCTGCCTAACCTTGACTATTTACTGAATAACTGAAATTCAGCAGAGGCATACAGGAGCCTTCAGATTTAGGAAAATCACATCCTGGTTTTAGTTTCACACACAGTGGTGATTCTGGAACTTGTCTATATTACCAAATCCCTATTCCATACCTCTGCACAGATAATATAGGCTCAAAATGCTTTCAAATTTCATCTTTTGTTACCTCTTCTTCTTCCATCAGTGAATCTCTAAATATTTTTTCCAGTAGTTGATCTTACAGCCCCAATTTCTTCATCTCATCAGGAAGAGACATTCTCTGTGGCACAGGAACATAAAGATATCTTAGGGGTTGGCCTTCAGACTCATACCTAAATCAAGTGCTAGAATCTGTCTGGCCCTACAAGATGGCTTGAAATCCAGTGTCATAGAGTTGAAAATTTATTGAATTAAAGACTTTTGAACAAGGGAAGAGCTCAAAGCAGACATTTAGGAAGATAGAACTAACAATGATGTCTTAAAAGAACTGAAGTAGCAGTCTGGAGGTAGTGATCTTAATATCGCATACCTACCAGAGTTTAGAGACCCTTTCTTTCACATAGTTGTGGAAACTAAAATTATGATAAAAAATTCTCAACTGTATCTGCCCAGACCAACTGCTGTCCAGATCAATAGCTACCTGCCATTTGTTTTGTTTAATCATCATGAGATTAATAGAGGGCTGGAGACTTTAGAATGAGATCAGGGTCATATTATTATATTATAATACCTACTGTTATTTGCAAATGATATTACTATCATATAAATATATTTCAAATATATAAACTATAACTGTATCTTAAAAAATTAACAAATCATTCATTAGTCATGAGAATTTTAAGAAAAAGTTATATAACTCAATAAAAGATATGTAATAGTGATGAACAATATTAAACCACATGCTATAAAAGATTTTAGTAGTATTTATGTTTTAAAACATAATTCATGAGTTTTATTTCACATAACCTTAAAAATGAGACGGCATTGTATAAAGACAATTATACAATTAGTGGCATTATACATAAAAAGTAAGAAAATGGTGGCATTATACATAAAAAGTCAGAAAATGAAGCTTTTAATTATCAGAAATTTCAGATATACGAAATCTTTCTCGTTCAAATAAAAAAATTTACCTTAATTTTCCATTCTCCTCATAGAGCTATTCCATAGATAAAAACAAATCAGGTGCTTTTAGGAAATAACTCTGCCTCACACTTGGAACACAAAAATAAAGACAATTATTTTCACTTTTTATAAAATACTAAAGGAAGAATAATTATTTCCATTGCTAGAAATGTCAGCAATGAAACCAAACGTGTAACAGTATAAATTTAGAAAAAAATTCAATGACATAAATTTGTTACCCAGCCAAAAATTATACACAATTGTAGTCACACATACTTATTTTGAAAGGAGTTCCGGAATGATGAATCTTAATAATATCAATCAGCATGCATTTTCAAAATACAAATCCAACTGCAAGTAAAAATCATAACTTTTTTTAAAGACTGAAACTATTTCAATAGATACAAATTTGTTCATGAAAATTTAAACAGGATATTGTTTCAATGAAAAACGGATTTCCTTAGAAGCAGTAATAAGTATTCTCATAAAATTATAAACAGCTTACATCATTCCTGGTATAATTTCCCAGAATATGAATATGTTGATTAATTTTGTGAGAAGCCGAATTTGATTTAGTCTTCTAAACATCAAGGGCTATACTTAAAGGCCAGTTTAGTAGTATAGTTCAGCAAATCAAGCTTTGAATTTCAGATTTCTGTGTGGACATTTCTCTTTCACTCCTGTGAATACTTTATTGTCTACTTTGTTATGTTAGATATTAGAAAATATTTTATAATTTTGATTGGTTTGATATATTAATATTTATAATTTGATATAATGGTAAAATAGATGTCCCTTAAAAATGTTTTCCAAATATTCTCTTATACTTTAATAATATATATCTTTATTTACATTATCAATAAATTGGGAGAATTGTGCTGAAATAAACTGCTATTGTCTTGAAGGTCATAAAATAATAAGGTTGTTTCAATGCGATAGTGCTTTATCACAGGCTTAGCTACCTGTTCTAAATTATCCTAAGGAAAAGAAAGATTTAAAAAATTAAAATCCCTATCTGTTTATTTATCTATCTGGCTGTCATTCGTGCAGTCATATCAAGCCAATATCTATTGCTTCTTCTGTTAAAGAAACCAGTGAAGTTGTATATGTGCTAATGTTACTTCTATTAAAGAGGAAAGTAGGGTCAGAGAGTCAGAATTTAAATCCCTTCTTAGCTTTTTGACAGCTGTGGGTTTTTGCACAATCATTTCAACTACTCTCAGTTTTTTTAATCTGTAAAGTGGGAGAGATACTAAAACCTTTATTACATTATGGATGTATGACAAATGAGATAATGCATGTGAAACTTTTATCCAATACATGCCATATGCCTACTATTCAGTAAATGGCAATTATTGTAAATTAGCATGGTGGCTACCCTGAGAATATAAGTAGGTCAATCAGGATTCACAACCTGCCTGATTCTAAATCCCATTATCCCTACACTGCCTCTTGATCACAAATATCTCATCAATGAAAGAGCCCTCTAAAAGAGGTTTGCTAAAAGTGGTAATATTAAATTTGCAAATATAATTAACTAGGCCACAAAATTGAACAGTTATCTTGCTAGTAATGGAATTTGTTACCAAAGGCGCATTTAGTCTGTTTCCCTTGCCGCCAAGCCAGGTGGGTTTGCTGGAGAACAGAAGTGCTGATGAGACAATGTACTGACCCACTTTGTCTCCCCGCAGACGATCCCAGCTGTCATAATGTGCATTTATTGTTCAAGTAAGACAGTATTTTTTGACTTTTTATTATATCTCTCTAAGGAAATAAAAATATAAATGTTGTTGTTGTGTTATCTGTAGAGGGAAAAAACAAACAAACTTGGATCTGATATTTGAAAGAGCCGAATCCCATGTGAAATTATCCTCACATTAAAATAGAAGCAGTGGTTTATAATTGCAAATATAAACCAGGTGTCTGTCATCATTTTTTATTCTAATCTCATCATAGATACATGAAACCTTGAAGTATATTTTAAATATATAAAACAAGGAAAACTATCTTAAAACCATTTTTATATTACACAGTTCCAGTATATGTCTTTCAAAGAGAAAGAGTGACAGAATTGAAGAGCAGAGACATAGAGAAATAAGTTATTTTGTTGATATTGGTAATATGCTAAAAATACCTGGATTTCAGATACTGAAGAATATGTTGACTTAAAAAAAGAAATGAGACTAGTGCATACCCACAGGGCTGTTCTGAAGGAAACACTGGTGAGAACAAGTACTATTTCAATACATGTACTTGATAACTTGACCAAAAACTGAGTAGAAGTTAATAGGGTTTTACAACTAAACAAAATAATGTTTTCTCATCAGTGATGAGAACCATTACAGTCAATTTTCATAACCTTTCGGTAAGCTTTCAACATACTATGATGTAAAGAAAAGAATATGGCCTTGAGGGTCTTTGAGAAGAGGGTCTGAATCTTAGTAACCCGTCTCTGAGTTTCTTGAGGTAAGATATTTTAACTCTCTCATTTGTCTAGACATTGAGAGGCAGTAAATGAGAAAGACAAAGATATGTAATTGCAAAGATTTATAATTTCAGCAGAAATTTGCCTCTGAAATGGAGAGAAAAAGACAAGGAAGAAGAAAGGAATGTCATACAATATTCTTGGATCCAAGAAAACCTGCTCTGTTTATTTTCATGGCTTGTACTCTAAACGTGCATATTTACTCCAACTTGGTCTTTTAAGGAAGGGCAAGTTAACTCTAGTAGTTTGAAAGTATTAAATCAACAAATTTATTGATTCTACATTTGTTCAAGTAATTTATATTTAGACAGTATAAAAAGAGAATATATTACCAACATCAATACATTTAGAGAGGCAATACACAGAAAAGAAGTACACAGATCCAAATATGAGATAATAAAATTAACAAAAATTTTGGAGAAAAGTCACAAAGAAGGACATAGTGGTTAATATCATTGCGTGAGGATCTCATTGGGTGAAGCACACAATTGAAACAATGTGCATTTTTAAAATTTGTTAAGTCACTCATTGATTTTTTTTGAATTTATTTTATTTATTTTTTATACACCAAGTGCTTATTAGTCATCAATTTTATACACATCAGTGTATACATGTCAATCCCAATCACCCAATTCATCACACCACGATCCCCACACCCCCACCACTTTCCCCCCTTGGTGTCCATATGTTTTTTCTCTACATCTGTGTCTCAATTTCTGCCCTGCAAACTGGTTCATCTGTACCATTTTTCTAGATTCCACATATATGCGTTAATATATGATATTTGTTTTTCTCTTTCTGACTTACTTCACTCTGTATTACCGTCTCTACATCCATCCACGTCTCAACAAATGACCCAATTTCGTTTCTTTTTATGGCTGAGTAATATTCCATTGTTTATATGTACCACATCTTCTTTATCCATTCGTCTGTTGATGGGCGTTTAGGTTGCTTCCATGTCCTGGGTAGTGTAAATAGTGCTGCAGTGAACATTGTGGTACATGACTCTTTTTCAATTATGGTTTTCTCAGGGTATATGCCCAGTATTGGGATTGCTGGATCATATGGTAGTTCTGTTTTAGGTTTTTAAGGAACCTCCATACTGTTCTCCATAGTGCCTGTATCAATTTACATTCCCACCAACCGTGCAAGAGGGTTCCCTTTTCTCCACACCCTCTCCAGCATTTGTTGTTTGTAGATTTTCTGATGATGCCCATTCTAACAGGTGTGAGGTGATAGCTCATTGTAGTTTTGATTTGCATTCCTCTAATAATTAGTGATGTTGAGCAGCTTTTCATGTGATGCTTGGCCATCTGTATGTCTTCTTTGGGGAAATGTCTATTTAGGTCTTCTGCCCATTTTTGGATTGGTTTCTTTGTTTTTTTAATAGTAAGCTGCATGAGCTGTTTATATAGTTTGGAGATTAATCATTTGTCCATTGATTCGTTTGCAAGTATTTTCTCCCATTCTGAGGGTTGTCTTTTCATCTTGTTTATGGTTTCCTTTGCTGTGCAAAAGCTTTGAAGTTTCATTAGGTCCCATTTGTTTATTTTTGTTTTTATTTCCATTACTCTAGGGGGTAGAGCAAAAAACCATCTTGCTGTGATTTATGTCATAGAGTGTTCTTCCTATGTTTTCCTCTAAGAGTTTTATACTGTCCAGTCTTACATTTAGGTCTTTAATCCATTTTGAGTTCATTTTTGTGTGTGGTGTTAGAGAGTGTTCTAATTTCATTCTTTTACATGTAGCTGTCCAGTTTACCCAGCACCACTTATTGACGAGACTGTCTTGTCTCCATTGTATATCCTTGCCTCCTTTGTCATAGGTTAGTTGACCATAGGTGCGTGGGTTTATCTCTGGGCTCTCTGTCCTGTTCCATTGATCTATGCTTCTGTTTTCATGCCAGTACCATATTTTCTTGATTACTATAGCTTTGTAGTATAGTCTGAAGTCAGGGAGTCTGATTCCTCCAGCTACGTTTTTTTCCTTCAAGACTGCTTTGGCTATTCGGGGTCTTTTGTGTCTCCATACAAATTTTAAGATTTTTTGTCCTACTTCTGTAAAAAATGCGATTGGTAATTTGATAGAGATTACATTGAATCTGTAGATTGCTTTGGGTAGTATAGTCATTTTGACAATATTGATTCTTTCAAACCAAGAAGATGGTATATCTCTCCATCTGTTGGTATCATCTTTAATTTCTTTCATCAGTGTCTTTTAGTTTTCTTCATACAGGTCTTTTGTCTCCCTAGGTAAGTTTATTCCTAGGTATTTTATTCTTTTTGTTGTACTGGTAAATGGGAGTGTTTCCTTAATTTCTCTTTCAGATTTTTCATCATTAGTGTATAGGAATGCAAGAGATTTCTGTGCATTAATTTTGTATCCTGCAACTTTACCAAATTCATTCATTAGCTCTAGTAGTTTTCTGTTGGCATCTTTAGGATTCTCTATGTATAGTATCATGTCATCTGCAAACAGTGACAGTTTTACTTCTTCTTTTCCAATTTGTATTCCTTTTATTTCTTTTTCTTCTCTGATTGTCATGGCTAGGACTTCCAAAACTATGTTGAGTAATAGTGGTGAGAGTGGACATCCTTGTCTTTTTCCTGATCTAGAGGAAATGCTTTCAGTTTTTCACCATTGAGAATGATGTTTGCTGTGGGTTTGTTGTATATGGCCTTTATTATGTTGAGGTAGGTTCCCTCTATGCCCACTTTCTGGAGAGGTTTTATCATAAATTGGTGTTGAATTTTGTCAAAAGCTTTTTATGCCTCTATTGAGATGACCATATGGTTTTTATTCTTCAATTTGTTAATATGGTGTATCACATTGATTGATTTGCATATATTGAAGAATCTTTGTATCCCTGTGATAAATCCCACTTGATCATGGGGTATGATCCTCTTAATGTGTTGTTGGATTCTGTTTGCTAGTATTTTGTTGAGGATTTTTGCATCTATGTTCATTAGTGATACTGGCCTGTAGTTTTCTTTCTTTGTGACATCCTTGTCTGGTTTTGGTATCAAGGTGATGGTGGCCTCGTAGAAGGAATTTGGGAGTGTTCCTCCATCTGCTATATTTTGGAAGAGTTCGAGAAGGATAGGTGTGTGCTCTTCTCTAAACGTTTGATAGAATTCACCTGTGAAGCCATCTGGTCCTGGGCTTTTGTTTGTTGGAAGATTTTTAATCACAGTTTCAATTTCAGTGCTTGTGATTGGTCTGTTCATATTTTCTATTTCTTCCTGATTCAGTCTTGGCAGGTTGTGCATTTCTAAGAATTTGTCCATTTCTTCCAGATTGTCCATTTTATTGGCATAGAGTTGCTTGTAGTAGTCTTTTAGGATGCTTTGTATTTCTATGGCGTCTGTTGTAACTTCTTCTTTTTCATTTCTAATTTTATTGATTTGAGTCCTCTCCCTCTTTTTCTGGATGAGTGTGGCTAATGGTTTATCAATTTTGTTTATCTTTTCAAAGAACCAGCTTTTAGTTTTATTGATCTTTGCTATTGTTTTCTTTGTTTCTATTTCATTTATTTCTGCTCTGATCTTTATGATTTCTTTCCTTCTGCTAACTTTGGGTTTCGTTTGTTCTTCTCTCTCTAGTTCCTTTAGGTGTAAGGTTAGATTGTTTATTTGAGATTTTTCTTGTTTCTTGAGGTGGGCTTGTATAGGTATAAACTTCCCTCTTAGAACTGCTTTTGCTGCATCCCATAGGTTTTTGATGATCATGTTTCCTTATCATTTGTCTCTAGGTATTTTTTGATTTCCTTTTTGATTTCCTCTTTGATTTCTTCAGTGATCTCTTGGTTATTTAATAATGTATTGTTTAGCCTCCATGTGTTTGTGTTTTTTATATTTTTTTCCCTGTAATTGCTTTGTAATCTCATAGCGTTGTGGTCAGAAAAGATGCTTGGTATGATTTCCATTTTCTTAAGCTTACTGAGGCTTGATTTGTGACTCAAGGTGTGATCTATCCTGGAGAATGTTCCGTGCACACTTGAGAAGAAAGTGTAATCTGATGTTTTTGCATGTAATGTCCTATAAATATCAATTAAATCTCCCTGGTCTATTGTGTCATTTAAAGCTTGTGTTTCCTTATTTAGTTTCATCTTGGATGATCTGTCCATTGGTGTAAGTGAGGTGTTAAAGTCCCCCGCTATTATTGTTACTGTTGATTTCCTATTTTATAGCTGTTAGCAGTTGCCTTATGTATTGAGGTGCTCCTATGTTGGGTGCACATATATTTATAATTGTTATATCTTCTTCTTGGATTGATCCCCTGATCATTATTTAGTGTCCTTCCTTGTCTCTTGTAACACTCTTTATTTTAAAGTCTATTTTATCTGATATGAGTATTGCTACTCCAGCTTTCTTTTGATTTCCATTTGCATGGAATATCTTTTTTCATCCCCTCACTTTCAGTGTGAATGTGTCCCTAGGTCTGAAGTGGGTCTCTTGTAGACAGCATATATATGGGTCTTGTTTTTGTATCCATTCAGCTAGCCTCTGTCTTTTGGTTGGAGCATTTAATCCATTCACGTTTAAGGTAATTATTGCTATGTATGTTCCTATCACCATTTTCTTAATTGTTTTGGGTTTGTTTTTGTAGGTCCTTTTTTCCTCTTGTGTTTCCCACTTAGAGAAGTTCCTTTAGCATTTGTTGTAGAGCTGGTTTGGTGGTGCTGAATTCTTTTAGCTTTTTCTTGTCTGTAAAGCTTTTGATTTCTCCATTGAATCTGAATGAGATCCTTGCTGGGCAGAGTAATCTTGGTTGTCCATTTTTCCCTTTCATCACTTTAAGTATATCATGCCACTCCCTTCTGGCTTGTAGAGTGTCTGCTGAGAAATCAGCTGTTAACCTTATTGGAGTTCATTGTATATTATTTGTCATTTTTCCCTTGCTGTTTTTAATCATTTTTCTTTGTCTTTAATTTTTGCCAGTTTGATTACTATGTGTCTCAGCATGTTTCTCCTTTGGTTTATCCTGTATGGGACTCTCTGTGCTTCCTGGACTTGGGTGGCTATTTCCTTTCCCATGTTAGGGAAGTTTTTGACTATAATCTCTTCAAATATTTTCTTGAGTCCTTTCTCTCTCTCTTCTCCTTCTGGGACCCCTATAATGGGAATGTTTTTGCATTTAATGTTGTCCCAGAGGTCTCTTAGGCTGTCTTCCTGTCTTTTCATTCCTTTTTAAATTCTTTTCCACAGCAGTGAATTCCACCATTCTGTCTTCCAGGTCACTTATCTGTTCTTCTGCCTCAATTATTCTGCTATTGATTCCTCCTAGTGTAGTTTTCATTTCAGTTTTTGTATTGTTCATCTCTGTTTGTTTGTTCTTTAATTCTTCTAGGTCTTTGTTAACCATTTCTTGCATCTTCTCGATCTTTGTCTCCATTCTTTTTTTGAGGTCCTGAATCATCTTCACTATCTTTATTCTGAATTCTTTTTCTGGAATGTTGCCTATCTCCACTTCATTTAGCTGTTTTTCTGGGGTTTTATCTTGTTCCTTCATCTGGTACATAGCCCTCTGCCTTTTCATCTTGTCTATCTTTCTATGAATGTGGTTTTTGTTCCACAGGGTGCAGGACTGTAGTTCTTCTTGCTTCTGCTCTCTGCCCTCTCCACTCATTGATTTTTAATAAAATACCTTTACTGAAAATTATATCTATAGCTTTGTAGACCAGATTTGCATTGGAAAGCTTACCATGTGTTTTGTTACTACCCTATATTCAAACCTGTGTTTATGTGGCTTTTGGGAACTTGCATAAGTACACCAATGCTCAATTTCTTTATTGAGAAAATAGGCAAAATTGTATTTCTTTGCAGGATTGTATAAGCATTAGAGGTACCCATGTAAAGGACTACCATCAGTACACATCATACAAAGAATGTGTTATTAGTGTTTGTTATGATGATGATGATGTTGATGGTGATTATAATTATGGCATGGAGGAGGATGCTATAACAATCTCTAGCACTGAGTCATTTGTATGTGTGTGTATGCAAGATGAGGTTCCCAAACTCAAGGTCATAATTCATAATTCAATGAGTTGCACACACACACACACACACAGACAAACACAGTAAGTACAATATCCGATACCATAGTTTTATGTGCAAATTACTAGAGGCAAATAGAAAATGAGGTACCTAACTCTCTCAAACTGAAGTTTGACAATTTGCTTCACAGATGTAGTTATATTGGAACCATGCAGACAAATCAGAAAGATAAATACACTTTTAAATATTTGGTACAGTTTTTATGACTCCTCAGGAGTACCCTTTTATTCAGTTTACTATCCTATTCCTTCAGTTATTTCCCACCTGGGAAAATGTTAAGTTCTCTTACATATCTTATCAGTTCCCTCTGAATATGTTAATTTACTTATATCACTTTCAAATTATAGTCCTTATAATGGAATGCAATATTTGTCATTCTAGAAAACAGAAGAAATAACCATAAGCCATTTTCTTCTATGTACCACTCTTTAATTATTGCACCCAAAGAAAGTAACACATGTTAAATCTGATAGATAATTAAACCCCATCAAAAATTAGGATATTTTGGGCCTAATTTACATGACGTGAAAATGAATAAAACAGAAATGTATGTGGGATCTGGATCCTTCTCATGCAAATGAACTGAAGTGAGAAAATCTCAAACTTGAAATTAAGATAAAAACTAACACAGTGATTTAAAAGAGCAATCTATAAATTCTACAAGTAGACTTTGAAGAAATTAAGGTTTGCACTGTGTACAAACAGGAAAAACTTCAAACTTGATATGACAGTTTTGTAGACTACCAGGATCCTGTGACTACATTATAGACTTCAAGTAGAGATCACATTTCTATTTATATGTAATACAACAAATAGAATGTAATCAATCTGTACATGACAAAGATTTTTACCTTAACACAAATAAAGACTCCCTTTCAGATATCCCAGTTCACTACTCAGGGTCTTTTCTAAGGTTTAGAAATAGGTTTTCTGTGTCTTCACCTGCAGATACCTCCTCCTACAGATGCCTCCTCAAGCCATGAGGGCAATTTTCTGTTCCCAGTACCTTCATGAGAGCATTACTCCACTGTACACAGTCATCTCCACATCTCCTCTGATGCTGTTACTTCTCTTCTAAATTCAAGAAAGGAATCCTGGGTCTCCCCTCCTATAAAATCTTGAGACATGTTTGTGCCTCAATTCCCCTTAGTATGACTTTAAAAAAAGGCTTGGAATGAAATAAACAAAAAAATTTGACCTGGCTCTGTGTTCAGAGATAACGGAAGGAAATAATGACACAAAAATAGTTAACAAGTACTAAATGTCTTTGCACAAATCCAAACATATCCTCACTGTAACTCTGGAAGCCTCCAGGCTTAGTCCTCCATGTTGCAGGGACTAGAACTGTCTATAATACTCCCCCACTGGCAGCGTGCTCTGAGCTGGTCAACCTTTACATTCTCCAAGAAACCTCTGCATATATTGTTCCTTCCCTCTACTTTGATGATTGATTCCTGTGGTTCCTTTCCTTCTTCCATACTGCTTTCCAGGATAATTGGCAGTGAAGATGTCCACTGCCATCATCAAAACCCTACCCTTGGTAGCTTATACTATGAATTTGCTTGCCTTTTCAATTCAATTCACATACTAAATGAGTTGTTAACATTTTTTAAAAGATGAGTAAAATATGTCATACTTCTAGTAATTTAGTGTGTAAACACTGGGAGAGAGTTTTAGCCTTTAGAACTCTCTGGAGTATTATATCTTAAAACTTCTGAAGAACCTGCTTTGAGATTAGATTATTATCCACACATCTTTTATCAGTTGTAGAAGACTAGAATATATAGTATTTTAAGAACTTAACCCTACACACCATAAGAAATATAATAATTTTAAGATAATAAATCTATCTTAAATAACATCTTACATAAGCCTGTGGATGGGCTAATGTTTTAATACTCTCACTGATATGTTCAATTTTTAACCTGCAGTTTGAAGGTTTTCTAAAAATTTGAATTATGCAAGGCATATTAACATTGCTTTAACAACATCTGTATGGAAAAGATCTGTGCTGAAGCAATTTTTTTTTCTTTTTTGGTACGCGGGTCTCTCGCTGTTGTGGCCTCTCCCATTGCGGAGCACAGGCTCTGACGCGCAGGCTCAGCGGCCGTGGCTCATGGACCCAGCCGCTCCGCGGCATATGGGAACTTCCCGGACCGGGGCACGAACCCATGTCACCCTGCATCGGCAGGCGGACCCTCAACCCCTGCACCACCAGGGAAGGCCTGTGCTGAAGCAATTTATAGCATGTATACAGAATGGTGGTATTATAAAATGCATATATCTTGATAAATTCTATTTTTGAAAGTTAAAATATCAGCAAAAAATACTTTCTGTACAAAATACTTTCATCACATATCCAAAATGATTTTATCTAATTAGGGTGACAATTTTTAAAATTTTAGTAACTAAGGGCTACCTTCAGTCATACATTTTCAAGCTTAAGGCTATGCTTGAGTATGCAAGATAGCATTCAGAGATCTTGTTAGTGCCACCTGCATTTCATTGGTCACTTTCTTATCATGTAAGTAAATTTCAATCTTGTTGACACAAAATGTGTAAACACAGGTTTTTCAGACAATAAGAGTTGCCACATTTATGACAGAGTTCTTCAAATTATTTTTAAGTCACATATATGTGTGTGTGTACATATATATAATTAGAAAATAAAATGCTAGGATATTATGTAGCAAATTCAAATCATTGTATTGGAATGGGAATATGCGTACAGTAGTTATTCAGTTAACTAGATTCTCCGAGCTAATATCAGGGAATATGAGCTTCATTTTCATAAATTCCATTTTGCATTTAGGTCAGCAGAAATGAAATGAATTTGTTCTTGTACCCACATATTTAAATGAAGAAAATTATTTTGTAGGAAATAATGTATGGCTGATGACAATGCATTACTGTTCCAACCTTGATGGCTGTCAGATAGTTTCTAGTAGGGCAGGACAGGGGGAAATGAATAATTATGGTTTTGAGTGTGTACTATAAACTTAGCATTTCTCAATTGAGTAGGGTTCTTACAAAGATCACACCAGCCTTTAGAAATCTGTGCAATAAAAATCTTCTTTAATACCATTTTTACCTCATTGGATGCTCCAGGTCATGGTTGTTTTTGTGTTCTTGTGACATTTCCTCTTCCAGTAATGTCAGAATGCTTGTTTTTAATTTAAAACAAGGAAGAAAGTTTCTGCCCACTTACTGTTGCAAAACTAAATACAAGTTAAAGAATGATTAAGTTAACAAAGGTACTTTTAATAAAAATATTAGCTATGAAAACCACAAAGCAAGAATAAAACCTGAAATATAAAAATTTAATTATAATGCAGTATGTGCAAAAGCTATTTAGAATTTTGACTGATTCAAATTGAACTGACTGTTAAGCTTTTTCTCTTCACAAGAGTTTGATTACTAAAAACAACATTGCTTACTGCAAAGGTAAGAAAATGATAACTCTCAGGTACATAGTATATGCTGAGAACTCCATTATGTGTTTTGCATATATATTGCCTATAAATAATTATTGCATAAATAATTATTAGATATTTAGTTTAGAGATGAGAATACAAAAACTCCAAGTGTAATGAAACTAGTAACTCGAGGAGCTGATATTCAAGTCTAGAGCCATCTGGCTCACAATTTTGTGCTCTTTGTGATGTTTCATAATGTTTATTAAAAATAAGGTTATTTAGCAAAGTCAGTGTGACTGGTATCTTTCATATTTTATCACTAGTCCTCAAAAAGACCATGGAAGGCAAAATATCTGAGCTCTCTTTGACTAACTTAATTCACTATAAAATTTCCAATAATTATGGAGAGAGACAGATTTAGGAGGTCCTATAATTTCCAGAAAAAAACCAAAAAACAGTACACTCGTTCTTGGCAAATGCCAATAGAAAATATAGATTTTTCGGAATAACTAGGCAGAGGCAATACATGGCTATGTCAAAGAGTGTCTGTCTACCTAAAGAATACAGAAAAAAGTCAGCTCAGCCAGAATGTATAATAGTTATCAACAACATTCTCCAACATCAAGGTACAAGCTAGCTGCCAGTAAGCAATGTCAGAGTGAGAAAGAATTTAAAAATCACATACAAACTTCTAGAATTATAACTCTTCTTCCTACTGTCCCACTTATATCATGTAAGTTGTTTTACGTATATAGTGGTGGCTACCTCATCTTGGCTAGAAATAGCTCCTCGATCTATGAATTAAAACAAAAGAGAGTAAGATTGAGAGAGAGGAGAGGAGAGGAGGTGGGGGAACAGTATGATTTCTGGGATAGGATTCGGAATAAATGTAGTTAGGAAGGACACTACTCTCCATCAATCAGTCATTCTCAGACACTACAGGCTACAACAGGCTGATTCTGGTACCTCCTGATCCTGATGCTGAGAAACAGAACAAGAGACAAACATCCCCAGTACCTCTGGGAGGCAGGCTAACTAGAAATAAGGCTTTATAAAGAGAGTAGGCATCATCCAGCAAAAGAAAAATGGAAAAGATAGGTTAGGGATAAAACTATGGGAAAAAATATTTAGTGTGGCCATATTCACTTGAGGTATGACCCCTAAACCATCGTGCCATCACTCCTTTTTTGATAGATTTTCTTCAGCTTGACGTTCAGTGTCTTGTTGATCCTCCACTCCTCACAACCCCTGTTACCTCTTTATTTCTACCCATGCTATAGCTCACTACCTTGTTCCTTGCAATTACGCCTGTAAATAAAGGGAATTTGACAAATATTTACTTTTGTAATCGAAATTATCCATATTTCTTATGATCATTTAGTAAATCGCCTAGCAGGCCAAATGTTTCTTACATTTTTTAGTCAGACTTAGTGACATAATTTATATACAAGTGAAACTCAACATTTTTAGGGTATATTTATGAATTTGGACAAATGAACACAATCATATAACCACCATCACAATTAAGATGTAGAATAGATTCATCACCTGCAAGCTACTCCCTCTTGTTCCTTTTTATCAATCCTCTTCAATTGTTATCAGTACCTGGCAACCTCTGATCTGTTTTCTCTCTTTATAATTTTGCATTTTCTGGAATGTTATATGAGTATCATATAGTATGTATTCTTTTGAATCTGGCTTCTTTCACTCAATGTAATGTATTTGACATGCATACATGCTGTTGCGTGTATCAGTACTTTTATGGCTGAGAAGTATTGCATTTTATAAATTTACCAGAGTTAGTTTAATTACTCAATGAATGAATGGCATTTGGATTGTTCCCAGATACTAGTTATCATATATCATGTGGCAGTAAACATTTGTGTAGAGGTTTGGTGTGAACATAATTTTTCATTTATCTTGGCTAAATGCCTGAATGCCCAGGACTAGGTTAGATTGGCTCTATGGAAAGTGTATGCATAACTTCATAAAAAACTGCACATCTATTTTTCAGAGTGATTCACTGTTTTGCATTCCCTCCAACAATGTGTGAGAATTTCAGCTGATTAGCTTTCTTGTCAGCTTTTTATTACATTTTTTTTTCTGACCAGCTAATAGGTGTGCATCTAATTTTGGTTTGAATATTCATTTCTCTAATGACTAATCATTTAGTTTAGAGAAGAGTATGTTTTCAAGTTCTTACTTGTCATCTGTACATATTTTTTGTGAAGGCACCTGTTTAAAACTTTTGTCCATTTTTGTTTATCTTTGCTTATTATTGAGTATATATATATATATATATATATATACAGATATATAATCTATACATGTCCTTTATTAGATTTTTGTGTGTAATCTTTTTCTTTCAGTTTGTATCTTCTATTTTCATCATTTTAACAGTATAATTTCAAGAGCAGAAGTTTTAAACCATGATGAAGTCCAGTTTGTCAACTTTTTTCTTTAATGGCTCATGCTTATGGTGTCAGACTATAGAAATATTTGAATAATCCAAGGTTGAAAAGATATTTTCATATGTTTCCCTCAAGAAGTTACATAGTTTTAGAATTTTACTTGAACCAATAATTCATTTGAATTAATGTGAGGTATGAGTTGTTTCTAATTCTGCATATGGCTATCCAAATTTTTCAGCACCATTTGTTGAAAGGGTCTTCTTCCTCCAACATTGTTGATATTCAATTAACCATATATGTTTGTGGGACTACTTTTGGCTTTCTTTCCTGTCTCATTGATCTATGTATCTATCTTTTTCCCAGTACCCCAATGTCTTATTTACTGTAAACTTAAAGTAAGTCTTCAAATCAGGTAGTGTGCATTCTGAAATTTTACTCTACACATTTCAAGCCAAAGAATCATAAAAGAAAATCCAGGCACATTATAATCTTATTGCTAATAAACCAGTAAAAGGAAGAAAATCCAAAATACAGCCCAAAACAACACACTATGCATGTATGAATGATAGGACACTTCTCATCAGAAACGATTCAGTCTGGAAGCCCATGGGACAAAATCTTTTACATGCTGGAAGAGGCTTTTTGTTTTTCAGATAAACATGAGTTAAGAGAATTTATCATCAGCAGACATACAACAGAAAATTATAAAATATTTATTCAGGAAGATGGAAAGTGATATGAAATAGAAATCTTGATCTACATAAGAGTAGGCTGACCTCTGGAAATCAAATATTTGGGTGAATAGAAAATACATCTAATCATTTATTTAAGCCTTTTATAAAATGTAATTGACTATTTAACTATATATGTATACACACACACACATATACACGTGTTAAAGGCAAAATAGCTTCAATATTTTAGATAGTAAAAAACTTGGGGAGATATAATATATTTTTACTGCAGCATTTTGGTACAATAAAACCATATTTTACACCTTTTAACAGTAACCTCTGCTTTTATCACAGTGTGATAAAATGTCTTACAATTATCTATAATCATTTTAATGAATTTTAACTAAATTCAATGTGCATGTCATTACCTTTTTAAAAATCTGCAATTTTTCTAGGCAGTTAATAAGCAAATGTCATTAAATCATTAGGGGTTTGTGCATATTGAACCTAATAGAGCATCAATTTAACCTAATAAACTACTTTGAAAACCAACACAATGTGTCTGAAAATACATAGAAAATTATTCAACACATATTTTCTAAGTATAGGTATACTAAGAAGTTGAATAATCAGAGAAGCATTTTAAGTATTTTAAATCATGTGGTTGCATATGAATATCGATTCAGGGTTAACAAAGACTTGAGAATAGAAAAAGTCTAAAGAATATCAAATATATGAAAGCTTACGTTAATTTATGAATATGGAAATGTGATTCTCAGGTGTAATGTTTTTAGCATTTGAGTTCTGTATTTAATCTAGATGAGTCTTACTTGGAATCAGAATCAGCCTTTCAGAATACTAAATATCAATTCCCCATGTCTCAAGTATGTCAGTAAATTGCTTAGACAATACATCTAATTGAATTTCATTTGATTACTAAGTCAACTTTAAATAAGTCTAAAAAAATAGAAAAGAAGAAAGATGAAAAAAAATATACATAAAGTTGAAGGAAATAATTAGTTTCCTCACTCTCTGTTCCACAAACATTACCTCTGTATCACTGCACATTTGCAGCAGAATTGGTTCCTAGGCTTTATACACTTCTACTTCACTTTCAAAGACATGGAGTCATTAGAAGCCTGATTGGTAAGATAAGGATGGAAAGGACATTCAGATTAGAGAGAAGGGCATGAGTGAACTGTCAGAAATGAGACAGCCTAGGGTTTTAAGAGGTCATGGACTTAACATGAACATAATGTGCAAGAAAGGGAATCCAAATCCCTTCTATTCTCATCATCTCTCACAAATAGGACCTTCATATCAATCCCAGAGCTTAACTACCTTCTATTACTAGCCTCCTTTGGGGCAGAAATTATCCCTAATCCCTATACCTCGCTATCCAATAAACATTACCATGAAGATTTAATGTAAGCAGTTATTACATACATCCAGGACTCAGATATGAAAACTTGGGCTGCAAAAGTATAAATGGTATTTAAATTCAAAGGATTTGATAAGATGTCTTGGGTTACTAAAGATAGAGAAGAATTTACAACTAACCCCGGAGCTTTGCAACACAGTCAAGTGAGAGGACAAGTCTGCAAATGGTATTTGGAAGGAGATTCAATGGCATAGAAGAGTATGTAATCTCAAAGGACCAGTTATGAAATGAATCGAGAAGGAATCAAATGTGTTAACTGCTGATAGTTTAAGTAAGATTAAAGCTAAGAATAAGGCACTGGGTTTGACAAGAGGAGATCTTACTAAGACTGGGTTCAGTGGAACAATAGGCATGAAGATATGTCTGCAGACTGTTAAATAAAATAAGTGGAAATGAAGACATGGAGAAAGTGAGTTTAGAGAATTGTCTAATGCATGTTTTTGTAAGTGGGGGGAGCAGAGATTTGGGAATAAAGTTGTGGTCTGGACATTTGGCACAGTTTTACACTGCTTAGCATCAAAAGATAAGGATGCTTATTACGTGTATTTACAAGAGTTGACAAAATTTAGTAAATAGTAAATTAAAGATTTCAAAACACTGCTTTATTTAGTTGATAGTCTGTGATGGTTTCTTCAGAGCTGATATATACTATTATGTAAATACCTAATCACTGCTACTCTATCCTACATAAGATTACAGTGGAGTCATCATGGATTATTGTGTAAATGCCTAATTGCAGGCAATTTAAGAGGGCTATTATTTACTTGATATTTTGTAATGGATTTTCAAACTAGGTATATAGCAAAACTATTCATGTCTTTTAGTGTTCAACACCTAACTTGGAAAAGAATATATGATTCTCTTTACGTATGTATGTATAATATATATACCCCAAATTCACATTATCATAAAAATATTTAGAGTTTAATGATGCTATATTTCATCAATTTTAACTAGATGCCTTTTTGAAGTCACACAGATATGGAAATAATTGATTCTCCTACCTACTAGCTAGTTTTAGCTTTTTAACTTCACTCTACATTGCTTACTTAAATGGAAAATTTCCATAATGGAAATGTTCTTATTTCTTTGCTCCTTCTTGCACATGCATCTTATTGCCTTCTGAGAAGAGAAGATTATGAATGGGTTAACTTACTCATGAATCTACTTAAGTTGTTATGAAGAGCTTTCCAGATTAGGTCCCTCTGCACCATTCCACCATTACCACACTTGGTATATGTTTCAATTGATTAAACTATAATTTTCTCTAAGGTAACAACTTCCATAGTAAGAATTGTTTCTGTATGTTTGCACTGTTTAATACAAAAAATATTTTAATAAAGACTGCCTGTGTGGAAACTGAGGCAGCAGAGAGCAGTATAAAATACCATGGCCAGGATAAAAATTATTGACAAGATAAGATCTGACAAAAGGCTTGAAAGAGGTAAGAAATATAGCAATGTAGGTATTGTCAGGGTATTATACCAGGAAGAAAAACTGGCAGTCAGTGCAACATCCCTAAGACAGAAGCATGCTGTGTGCTCAACAAAGGCCAAGGAGACCAGCAGGGCTGAATTAGAATAAGTAAGTAGAGGCATAGTAGGAGATAAGCTCAGAGAAGTAAGGATGTAGGAACCAAAGCACATTTTTGGCACTTTTTCAACTATTCTTACTTTTGCTCTGACAGATGAGGGAAGTCTTACAGGGCTAAAACCAAGGTGTTGCAGGATTGGTTCTTTCTGAAGTCTCTGAGGGAGAATCCATTTGCTCATCTTCTCCAGCTTTTAGAGCTGTATCCCTTACATTCCTTGGCCCCTGGCCTTTTCTTCCATCTTCAAAACCAGTAACATAGCATCTCCAAATGGTCCTCTGTTTTCATCATCACATCTCCTTCTCTCCTTCTGATCTCTTGCCTCCCTCTTATAAGGACCCCTGTGATTACACTGGCCCACCTGAATAATCCAGGATATTTCCCCTTCTCAAGATCCTTAACTTAATTACATCTACAAAGTCTCCTTTTCCATCTAAGGTAATATATTCACAGTTTCCGGGGATTAAGACTTAGACATCTTGTCGTGGCCATTACTCAGCTATCCCATCCACTGATAGAGGTGATTCAGTAGGGAGGACAATTTTTGGTAAAGGAAGAAGAGAAGAGAATTTTGGGGACATATCTGGAGTTGGCTAGAGGTTATGGCATGTAATACCCTTGTGAAATGTTTGGCATTAAATATAAATTGAAATAGTTCATCTATAATAACAGATAGCTTATATGAATAAGGTAGCTGTTATGAGTATTGGTAGTGGTAGACAAATTGATGTAGCAGAAATAAGTATATCTTCTGAGATTAGTAAGGTCCTATTGACTATATCTGACTGTAACCTAAGTTGATGTGAACTGAACAAATTATATGCTTTCTAATCAACACTTCTCAAATAAATAGGTCCATTGACTTGTTAAGAATAAACTGATTCAGTATTATGTAATAATTCCTTTAGGTAATATAATAAAACACCAAGAAGTGTTGCTTGGTACCCCTGCCTATTTTAAGACCTCTTTTCCAGGTTCCCTTAGCATACGACTGTCTGTGCACTTAATATTAAATAGTGGATTCATCAATAACAATGCAGGGAAGTCATCTCATTCAGATTGTAGCACTGATGAAATACTCAATACGTGGAACAGAAAGAATCTGCCTCTTACATTTAGTAGGTGTTTTGTTTTAAGTAGTTGGCATGGGTTTCCTTTCCCTAATAGCACATGGATTTTTTGGGGGTAATTTTCTCCCGATATTGTATGCAGTCTTGGTGAAACAGTAAATAAAGTGGCTGTACCCTACCCTTTCAGAAGTCTAAAAAGGCCTGGAGGCTACATTGGTCAGAAGTGTCTTCTCATTATCCTGGTACAGGATGAAATAGAGAAATAGAATGTAATCCAAGTTCAGCTAAATGGACTAGGCCTGCACTCCCTCCCTCTGCCCTGTCCCCAGAACACTGACTTTTTTACCTTAGAGATTGAAGGGCAGGTAAAAAAATAAATAAAATCAGGCAGTAGTGCTGCATTGAAGAGAGTCAGGCAGTGCGTGTTCTGTTTTCTAACCTGTTTCCAGGTTAGAAACCTACCCAATAAATCCTATATGCTTCCTAATATATTTCCCAAAAAATCTGTTTTTACTAAAATTTAAATCGAGTTTAAATTTTGTTACTTGACAGCAAAGGACCCTAACTCATAGACTTATTTCAAGGGACTTATATACTTCAGTCCTAGAGAAGTAGGACATATAATTGGAATATGTCTAAGTGAACATCTCTATCAGTAGGTACTAGCAATCCATCAAAATAGAATTTGAGCTGGACCCTGAGGCAATGTAGAATTGAATTCCTTTGAGTAGAGGTGGGTGAATATTACAGGTGTGGAAAACAAGGGATGCACAGAGGGAATTAAGAATTGCAGGTTTGTGGACTAAAGAAAAAAGACTGTATAAAGCAGAGGGTTCCCTTTGAGAAGTTGCCAAGCGAATAGGATAAAAACTCTTCTGGAGTTTCAAAGATGACATTTGAATGCCAAGAAAGACTATAGCCAAAAACATGTCTACATTTAAATCATTGGCTCATTAAAAACACAGGCAGCAGTGCAGGTCTTTAGTCTTGTAATAAAAAATAAAATTAGATGTGAAATATATCCAAATATGTCTAAATATATTGTCTGTGATGGGGTTGTAGGTGTTTGTGTAGGGGGAAAGAGAAAAAAAGAAAGAGAGAGAGAGAGAGATTCTAGTTCAAATCTCTTTCTTTTCACAAAAGAGAACCATCTCAAAGAGAAAGAAGAGTAGTGGAGAGGATATTGATCAACTAGAGAAACACATGAGATATTTTAATTATTTCTCTTATTTTATATTTTCATTAATCCTATAATGTAAATACATCATTTAGTTTGTATTGATGAGGAAAACAAAACAGAAAGATTAACTAACTTGCTGAATTCCATGTAGCTGGTAAGTAGAATAGCTATTTTTTCCAAGGTCAAACATTGATTAAGCTGCTTAATTAGATTCTATTGTTGGAAACTGTGAAGGGCATTCACATTTAGTCACATAACCTTGTGCCAGACCAAGACTCAGAAATAAGATTGTAATATGACTTTGTGTATTGTCTAATCCCTTTTGCTTCAAGTATTCCTCAGTGTAAAATATGGAGATAATTAAGACTAATGCTGGAATATAAAATTTCTATATCCATTAGTAAAATAATTAGGCATGAATTAAAAAGAAACAATTGTGTATGTTTCAATAAAAATATTCCCACAATATATACCAAATATCAAATGTCTCTTTTATCCATAGGTATGTAAAATCCTTGATTTCTTCTTGCGTAACTTAACCTGCAGCTTATTTTACTATAGGCATATGTGAGTTATTATTCACTGTGATGTTTAATTAATTCTAAACTCTTCTCTGCTGATATTTCTTTATGTGTCACTTGAAGGACACCATGAGATTTTTATTTTAATTAAGTCATGATTCTGCTGCAGTCCTAATGTTGGATATTCCCATTCAATTAATCTTGATAGTGTTCCCTAGATGAAATATGTTATTTTTTAAAATTTGCAAGTCTTACAGGATTTCCTGTGGGAATACTTTACATAGAAATCATGTTTATGATTAATTTCTCCTGCACTACATAGAATATTTGTTCTTTCACTGAAATGCCCATAATATACTTCCATTCAGTGAAATAAATGAACAGTATGCCTGGCTTATGAAATGAAACTTTCATTCCTGAAAAAAGGCTATGGATTTAATTAAGTAAATACAACATTTTAAAAAGGTTGTGTACATGATTATAAGTATTGATGTTGATTATTTATGGTGGAATAGATGATAGTTTGAAAAATGAATTTTTGTTATTAATGTGTGTGTTATCCATTTGTGGATATAGTACTAAGAACCATTTAGAAAAATAGCATATATATAAATTGCCTAATTACAAAATAACACTTCTTTCTGGAATTATTTCTTTTAAGTGCTTTTGTTAGGTGGGGAATCTGACAGGTAAATATTTGGCATCAATCATTCTCTTCAAGAATTGAAAGATAATCATATGAACCACTGACACTGTTCATCAGTGAATAACAAAATAATTCATTGAGACTAAATTTATATGAATATATCTTTATAATTGTGTTGAATTTACTAGTTGAAAAATTATATTAGGACAGGAAGCATGTCTGTGCTGTTTACCACTATATCTCCACATGCTTAATACTCAGCGTCATACACAGTAGATATAAATAAATATTTGTTTACAGTCTATAGAAAATATTTTCAGAAATGAATAAATTGGCTTCTAGCAAATTCTGGCAGGGACTTAGCCTCACTGCCATAAACAACTATAATACTTGAAGAAATATATAAAGCAACTGTTTTTAGTCATTGGACAAATGCAGGGTAGGACTATGATCCCTGAAAGAAAGACACCTCATGAAATAAAACCTACATTTGCTTGCCTCTCTAGCTAGGAACATTTCCCAAATTCTGTGCAGTGAGCTGGAGTCCAACAGGAAAAATGGGCCCACTGAGCAAAGGAGGCAGAGATCAGCATTCATGGCTGATCTGAGAAGTATGACACTGGAGAGAAGGGTGGTAGTAGAAAGAATTCTGTGGGGGTTGAGGGTTGTTTTCTGCCATTTCTTGCCTAAAGGCTGGGTTTAGTGTTTGTAGGTCTTAGCAAAGAGTGGCTAGTATGAGACTGAGAGTGATAGAGCATTTCTAGAGGTTTTTGGAATTCCAGCTGAGCCAGAGAATAGAGATCTTGTTAACACCCTTGAAATTCAGCTGTGACACAAAATCCATGTACTTACATATTTTATTTCAGCTCATTTGAGGCTTTATGTTTCCAAATGGTGGCTTTTGACATACAGATATTATCTTTTTATAATAGAATTGTGATTATCAATATCTAGTGTTTTGGATTGTACTTTCTGTAACCTGTTTAAGAAACTCTTCTGTGCCGAGATGTCATCAAGATATTTTATGATAATTTAAAAAATTCTAAAGATTTGCTTTTCACAAAGAAGTGTTTAACTTACTGAATGGCTCATCACTTTTCTACTGACTTATAATGTCTTTTTATCATATACTGTATTAGTTTTCTATTGCTTCTATTATAAATTACCATACACTTAGTGGTTTAAAACAATACCAACTTATTATCTTACAGTTCTGGAGTTCAGGAGTCCAAAATAGGTCTCAGTGGGCTAAAATCAACTTGTGAGCAGAGCTGTGTTCCTTTTGGAGACTTTAAGGGAAAATCCGTTTCCTTGTCTTCTCCAGGTTCTAGAGGCTGCCTGTTTCCCTTGGCGTGTGGCCTCCTTCCAGTCAGCAATTTTATCATCTGGGCCTCTGTTTCCATCATCACATGTCTAACTTTTCTTTCTCCTTCTTTCACTTATAAGAACCCTTGTGATTACATTGGGCCCACCCAGATAGTCCAGGACAATCTCCCCATTTCAAGATCCGTAACTTTTTTGATTTTGTTTTTACATATTTATTTTTATCCTTTATTATTTTTTAATTTTGCTATTTTATTTTGCTATTATATCTGTTATATGACTGTTTTTAATGGTTTGTATGTTTATACACTTTTGCATAATTACAGTTTCCATGTGTATTTGTTGAGTATATTGAACACAAATATTTTAGGCTTTTTCTTGTTGGTACCAGACAGCAAACAGCTTAAAAAAAAACCCAAAAAACAACAACAAAAGACTCTGCCTTTATTAAATATAGATTCCAGGAGGCAGAAAATAAGAAGAATAAGTTAGTATATGATACAGAGTTAGACAGTGATACATATTGGGAGAAAATTAAATCTCAAGAGAGAAGGAGAACATTGAGAGTTGGGTTACAGTTTTGGATTGGGTAACAACAAAGTCCTCACATAGAAGAGGACATTTGAGTAAACATTTGAAGGAATTAAGAGAGATTCTGTCCTCTGAGGGATAGAAGGAACAGCAAGGAGGCCAGTGTGGCTTGAGGGATGCAAGTGAAGGGAAGACAAACAGATGAGATCAGTGAAGCGGGAGGTGTGGGGCATACCATATTGGACGTTTTGAGCCAGTGCAAAGATTTTGGGCTTTACTGTTTGTGAACTAGAAAACTAATGAGAGGTTCTGAGCAAAGGGGCTAAATGACTTGGATTTTAGCATGTTCCGTTTGCCTGCTATGGTGAGAACACTTCGTAGTGGACACTGGTGGAAGCAGTAACATGATCTAGGTTTTATTTCTAAAATTGAGATAGAAGATAATAGTTGCATAGAATGGATTGTACTAGTGATGGTGATAAGAAGTCATAAGATACAAGATATAATTTATAGTCATTTTTGTATTGTTCCATTATCTTATGTTTTTGAGAATTGCAGTGCAAATTTTCCTAGTCATTGCCCTTACTGATTCTGGTTCATGTTGGTTCATAAGTTTTTAATGTGAACTCATTTTGAAGAGATGTTTCTTGGGCTTCCCTGGTGGTGCAGCGGTTGAGAGTCCACCTGCCGATGCAGGGGACACGGGTTCGTGCCCCAGTCTGGGAAGATCCCACATGCCGCGGAGCGACTGGGCCCGTGAGCCATGGCCGCTGAGCCTGCGTGTCCGGAGCCTGTGCTCCGCAATGAGGGAGGCCACAGCAGTGACAGGCCCGCGTACCGCAAAAAAAAAAAAAAAAAAAAAAAAAAGATATTTCTTTTCCACAAGGGAACAAAATGTGGCTCAGTTTGTGGATATGTCCTTTCACAGATTTTGTTGTTGTTTTACTTTGTTTCGTTTATTCAGCCAGATGCCTTAGAAGTATCCCTGTTAGGTTGAATTTTATGTTAATTTTCACTGGTATTTCCCTACATCACGATGGCTTATAACTTAGACTTAAACCCCATACTTAGCAAAAAATTGTTTTTGTTTCTTTGTTTCTCACAACAGATTTTTATTCATATATCCAGATTTTGAGCAGAGACAAATGTTGTACAACCTCCCTGAACCAACATGTAAACCTTTGCCAATTCTCCTTTTCTTGAGGGTGCAATATTTCAAAAGTCCCACTGCCATGTCAAGGTCTTGATTTTCACTATACATCACAGTCACAAAGTCTGATCTGTTTCCTCAGAGATTAAATTTAAACCCTATCCCACTCTCTCCTACCCTCTCTCCCAAACTGATCAGTGGCCCTGCATTGTCAGCCCATAAGCTCACAGATCTGTTGCTGTTATGTTCACCCTTCTTTTGTGATGCCTACGTATTTCTTTTACTTTTTCTATGTTTATTTTTTTCGGTAGGATCACTTAAACAGTTTTGATATGCTATATTTTTTACTAAATTTTTCTAACATTCCTATTTAAAATGTGCTCAGATCAGAGTGTCATCAGAGAGTGGTTTAATCTTGTATACTTCTACCCTTTGAATTCAGTATAACTACAGTAAAATTAATGTTATTCCTGTTTTTATGCCTTGATCATTAAACACACTCACACATACTTACACACACAAATTACCTCAGAAATATAGAATACCCACATGAAAATATCTGCATGGTAACCAATAATATCCCTGACCTCAAAAAAGGATTCAAAGCCCAGTGGCACCAACCAACGATCCTTGCAAAACAATAAGAGAGGAAACTGCTAGTACTTATACCTCACATATATTCTTGTTTTTTTGATAAAAACAAAAATGAATAAATGCATATGTGTGTACATGTTACCTGGTACATTTATTTTTCAAAAAAGTTTAGGTAGAAGCAAGTTGCATGGCAGAAAGTTTTGGGGAGAGATACTCCTTCATATTTTTAAGATGATTCAGCTGATGCTTTCTTTATTGCCTTTGCCTAAAGCAAGATAGGAGGTAAACAATGAAAAATATTGTCAATAACAAAATGCTATCAGCAGAATCAAGTTTTGGAGAAAGGTAGATAAAAAGTGAAGTAAAGTTATTTGCACAAAATGAAACAAGTAATGATCTAAACTGAAAACTCCTGAACAGAAATGATAACCCTATGAAGGCCAGAATGTTTGTTGTACCCCACCCTATCACTAAGATGAGTGTCTGGATAATATTAGACATTCAATCAATATATGAATGGATTATCATATTATTTAGAAAGCATAGGATTGTGGGTGTTAATCGTGTCTTAAAAGTTAAAAATAAATACACTTTAAGTTGTCTGCAATACTCAGAAACATAACTATTAAAAAGTACAAGGCAGAGAATAAATGACATAATGTAATGTTCACAATTACCAGCTTCTTTTTGCTTACAAATGGAAGCTTAATTTACATAGCAACACATTTACATTTTGACCAAGGACAACTATAACAAATCATTTCATATTGAGAAATAAATTATAGGAAAAATGCATTAAAATATTTGCTTTTTATTGAAATTTTTAGGTAAAAATGACACTAGGCTAGAAATTCCAGAAAATAAATTCTTTAAATCCACTCTCACTCTCTACCCTCTCAGCTTTTTCTTGAAAGTCTATATGATTATAATAGCACATAAACTAAGATTCACAGACAAACTATTGAATTGATTTGGGAAGTTTTAGTTCTATCATTTATATGGAGATTAAATGAGAACTATGCCTTGCATATTTCAGAAGATAAACTCTCTTATACATAGTTGTTCATTTGTCTTATTAGGAGGTAAGATAAGGCATTGACCCAGTAGTGTCAGGGTGAATGTTTAACTGTCTTTCCAGAAATACAAGCCCTCTGTTATGGTGTTTGCTTATTTCCATATTGTAAATTCCCACAATGTCCCCTTTCAAGTGAGTGTGTCATCCATGAACACGGAGTTAGGAAGAGTTGCACTCATTGGGCTCTTGAAAGCTTGTGTGAGCTATCACCATCTCACTGATGTTGCCTCCAGGCAAGTAGTCAGGAGCAGAGGCAGGAAGAATGCAAAAAGCAGTGCATGCAAAAAAAATGTGACTTTTCACTTACTACATCTGAGCTAAATGTCATCTCCAGGCAACAGAGGTAGATGAAGTTTCTTTCACTACTATCAAAATAGCAGATCTTCATGAGAAGAATGTCTGCCAGTCACTGAAAATTGGGATATAAGTTCTACAAATTGCTTTACTCACTAGCCGGGTAGTGAAAGGGAAAATGTTAGAATTCCCAGATGCATCATGAACAGACATAAGTAATCTTCAACATCTCTTTAAAAAGCATCACATTTAGGGCTTCCCTGGTGGCGCAGTGGTTGAGAGTCCTCCTGCTGATGCAGGGGACACGGGTTCGTCCCCCCGTCCGGGAAGATCCCATATGCCACGGAGCGGCTGAGCCCGTGAGCCATGGCCACTGAGCCTGTGCGTCCAGAGCCTGTGCTCCGCAGCGGGAGAGGCCACAGCAGTGACAGGCCCGCGTACCGCAAAAAAAAAAAAAAGGATCACATTTAGAGAAAACACTTCAATAAAACAAACAAATAAATAGAACAAGAGATATATAAAGTTTATTTTTTTAATTAATTAATTTATTTTTGGCTGTGTTGGGTCTTCGTTGCTGCTCACAGCTTTTTCTAGTTGTGGCGAGCAGGGGATACTGTTTGTTGTGGTGCACGGGCTTCTCATTGTGATGGCTTCTCTTGTTGCAGAGCACGGGGTCTAGGCATGAGGGCTTCAGTAGTCGTGGCACCTGGGCTCAATAGTTGTGGCGCATGGGCTTAGTTGCTCTGCAGCATGTGGGATCTTCCTGGACCAGGGCTCGAACCCGTGTCCCCTGCATTGACAGGCAGATTCTTAACCACTGCGCCACCAGGGATGCCCTATAAAGTTTATAAAACACAAGAAAAAGAAAGGATATCAAAAAAAGAGTATGCTTCTGATTATGATTGGAAATAAAAAAGGAAAAAATATCTATATACCTGGACCTCTTAATAGTCATAAGGGCCCATGGCTTCAACTAAAATTTATTTGAAGGAAATATTCCTGAAATTAAAAAGATGTACAATTAAAAGAGATTTTAATTGAAAATATGGTCTTCTTCCCATTTGTTTTAAAACTCAAAATAGTCATAATTGTTTTTACATATTAAATACTTATTATGTAGAGTTTTTAATCACACAAGTAAAGAATGATCATTTTTTAAAAAAATTTAACTGCCCAGAGAAAACTAGTATTGACATTTTGCCTCTGTACTTTCTGTTATTTTCCAGTGCTTTATATTAGGGAATTAAAAGAAAGGCTTTGTGATCATATAGAATTCAACTAGAAACCAAATTCTACCATTCATTACCTGTATAAACTCATCTAGTTACTTAAACTCTCTCTGTTTTCTATTTTGTTTTCTACACAAAATAGAAATAATAATACCTACCTCATGGAGTTATAGGAAGAGTAAAATATATAATAAAACATGCTCCAATATCTCTCTTATAATCCTTTTTGAACTATGTTCCTCATAATAGTGCATACATAGTAATCTGGTCAATGATTAAAATTTTGAATTTTTAGTGAACTCACTACTTCAGCAGGCTAAATGTTTTAGAAAATCATAACTGTTAAAACCATCTTCCTTATTCTGAACCAAATTCATCTTTTTTATAACTTTCAACCATTGTTCTTAGTATGTTACTTAGAAGTAAGAGAATGGATTCCCTTTTATGAGATAACCATTCAAATATTTGAATACTTCTATTAATGCCACTTGTGTGGCCTTTTTCAAGGTTAATATAAAATATAAAATATCAGTCATTTCTTTTATGTCCTGTCTTCCAGACACTTCAACATCTTTTCAATTTTTTCCTCCAGACACAGTCTAATTTGTCAATGTGTCTCTTAAAATTTGTATCCGAAGTGTCAAACATAATATATCACACACTGTCTAACCATCAGAAAGTTTGTCAAATCTGTTACTTTCCTTGATAAGATTACTAAAATTCTCTTAATTTAACTTTAGAAAATGTCCAGACACTTTACCATTTCTTTGCTACTGAATTATAAATAATATTAGATTAGGAAATTTACAAATGGCTGTATGCAGCAGAGCAAGTTATTAACTGCTTATGCAGAAGAGAAGTATGGGACTTTGAATGATAACACGGCTGGGCAGGTGAGTGAGGGTTGTGGAATTGTCAGAAAAATGATCACAAGATGATAATAAGTGCTTACAAGCCTTCTAGACTTTATGAATCTTAATAGGAAATTTTAAAGACTGTTGGGGATGACTGTACTTTGTCAGAACAATCAAAGCAATATTCCAGTTTTGAAAGTGCAGGGAAAGGTGCATCCCATATGTACAGCCTCATTCACCTCGGTTCTTGGGGTCATCTTTGTAATCAACTGCTCTGGACTTCAAATATCTTTCTCTGCTCTGCAAACATCACTTTCCTGCTTGTCAAAATCAATTGGAACTGTGCAAATACATCCATCTCCATTCAATTCAGGAATTTTGTCAATGCCTTTCTTCAAATATGGTGCCTAGAATTGAACAAAGACTCTGGATAATCTTATTAGGACAGAGTAGAGTGAAGTGGAACTATTACTTCTCATATTTAGGAAAATCTGCTTCTCTTAACTTAGTCTTAAATTTTGTTCTGTTTTTGTAGTGTGTGATTCCACTGAAATGCTCCATGTATTTTTTCAGCAAGATCCCAATTATTGCTACCCCTCAGCTGGGCACTAATTACTTTTTTGTATTATGTTTTGTCCCAACTTTGGGAGGTTGTCCCAACCCTCCCCAACTTTTTTCTTTTCTATCACAAAAACTCAATTTGAAAGGAAGAAGGAAGATATTTTGATGTGAGAGAACAATAAAACCAGGACAAGTAAGTAGGCCCACAGACTGATGTGGTAGTTCATTTGTGAAAACATATATTCATTAAGCAACTATTATGTGATTGGGGTTGTGTTAGGCACTGCAGATACAATGATAAACTAACCATTTGTGATTCCAGCCATTTTAGGTTTTATAAACTGGTGATTCTCAGTAGTGAGTGGTTCAATAAGATAACATCAGTGGTTTCATGGTGATCTATAATTTAAATGAGATTAGAAAAGAAATATAGAATAAAACAAATATTTTGAAAATAGAATTGATAAGACTCAGTAACAGGATGAATTAACACTAAAGGACTATAGCAAGAGAGAAAAAGTCCAAACTCTATTTTTCTTTGGGGAGTGCTTAGATTTCAAGGCAGTTTTATTTTGTTTGGTATATTCTTTGACTCCATGATATATCAATCATGTTTTAGTTTTAATAATAGTAATAACATTAAATTTGAAGCCCACTTCAACTTTGAAAGTGTAAGGAGGAAAAATAATGTCAAATAAAAATCATCCCATGATAGTTTGTACTGTTACCTTCTTTTCTGCTAAAATATACATTACATAAAATTTATCATTTTACTCAATTTTAGGTGTACTGTTCACTGAAATTAATTACATTCACATTGTTTTGCAATTATCACCATCATCTAACCCCAAAACTTTTCATTTTCCCAAACTGAAACTCTGTACTTATTAAACAATAATTCCCCATTCCTCCCTTCTCCTAGAAACTGGTAATCACTATTCTACTGTCTGTCTCTGAATTTGACTCATCTAGGGACCTCGTTTAAGTGGAATCATACAATATTTGTCCTCAGTTCTGGTTTATTTCACTTAGGGCAAAATTTCAAGTTTAGAATTTCACTCACTTTTAAGGTTGAATAATAACCCACTGTAGGTATACACCACACATGTTGTTTATCTCTTTATCCATTCATGTACACTTGAGTTATTTTCATTTTTTGACTATTGTGAATAATGCTGCTATGGATATTGGTATACAAATATCTGTTCAAGGCCCTTCTTTCAATTCTTTTGGATATATAAGTAGTATGGAATTGGAATTTCCAGTCCTAAATCCTCAGCAGGTATAAATTTATGTATCTAATTGCTTTTTGACCATCTTCACCTGAATGTCTAATGGATATTTTAAATTTAACATATTCAAAACACTCCTTCCCTCTTCCAAATCTTGTCCCAGTATAGTCTTCTTTAGGAAATGGCTAGGCCATGAACTCCAGTGATGCAAACATTGGAATCAATCTGAAGTGCTCTGTTTCCTTCAGAGAAGGTGATTTTTAGCAAATAGCCCCATAAAATTCATCAGGAATCCATCCACTTCTGCTCCATTCATCCTGAATCCATACACTTTCTCTATTTATGCTTCTACTATTATAGCCCAGGTCACACTAATCTACTCTTCCACTTGAATTTAGGAAAATATTTTCCTAATTGATTTCTTTATTTCCACTCTCCTATACTGACTCACTTAAGATCCATTCTCCACTCACCATAAATGCTGCTATAATTTTCCTTTACACGTAAAAAATACAAAATATTTACCATGATCTCTTACATAAATGGACCCTGCCCTCTTCCCCAATCTTATCTTAAACCACTTTCCCTTTATTCACTATGCTTTTTCAGACATGCTGCCTACAAGGTAATTACTAGAAACACTTTCTAAAGTGTTAATTTTTTTTAGATTCCACATATAAGTGATATCATATGATATTTGTCTTTCTCTCTCTGACTTCACTTAGTATGATAATCTCTAGGTCCATCTATATTGCTGCAAATGGCATTATTTCATTCTTTTTATGGCTGAGTAATATTCCACTGTATATATGTATCACATCGTCTTTATCCATTCTTCTGTTGATGGACATTTAGGTTGCTTCCATGTCCTGTCTATTGTAAATAGTGCTGCAATGAACATTGGTACAAACGAACTTATCTACAAAACAGAAATAAAGTTACAGATGTAGAAAACAAAGGTATGGTTACCAGGGGGTAAAGTCGGGGGGAATAAATTGGAAAATTGGGATTGACACATACACACTACTATATATAAAATAGATAACTAATAAGGACCTACTGTATAGCACAGGGAGCTCAATACTCTCTAATGGCCTGTATGGGAAAAGAATCTACAAAAGAGTGGATATATGTATATGCATAATTGATTCATTTTGCTGTACATCTGAAGCTAACAAAACATTGTAAATCAACTCTCCTCCAATAAAAATTCTTAAAATATTTTTTTAAAGTTTTGATTTTTTGCATTCTTATTTTGTTTAGCTATCTGCTTTCTTAACCTTCTTTAACTTTTAGATATTCACTTTTGTTTGGGTGGCAACATGTTCATGGAATAAATCATAATAAAGCAAGTCTGTTAATTTCCTTTCAATTTCTTTTATATGTAATGCAGTCAGGGTGGGTAACCCAATTTTGGCCAACAAGGTATAAGAAGTATACTGAGGGGCTTTGGGGTGGGAATTTTTCCCCCTAAGTAAAATATGAATAAGAAAAAAATATTTTTCTTCCTGTCTTGAATATCATTATATAAAGAAATAATGTTGGGCTTCCCTGGTGGTGCAGTGGTTGAGAGTCTGCCTGCCGATGCAGGGGACACGGGTTCGTGCCCCGGTCCGGGAAGCTCCCACATGCCGCAGAGCGGCTAGGCCCGTGAGCCATGGCCACTGAGCCTGCGCATCCAGAGCCTGTGCTCCGCAACGGGAGAGGCCACAACAGTGAGAGGCCCGTGTACCGCAAAAAAAAAAAAAAAGAAAGAATGTTTTGAAATGTATCAGTTATAAGAGTACCAGCCTAAGGACAAAAAAATAAACAATAGCAAAACCCAATATGCTGAAACTGATAGAAAACATCTGTGCCCTTAATGACAATGGTAAGCATCTAAACGAACCTGAAATTTCTTGTAATGGGCCATTAAATATATTTTATTACTTAAGCTATTATATCAAATATCTATTGCTTAATAATAAATTGCCATAAAATTTAGTGGCTTAAACAACAAGTTTATTGTTGTGCAGATTCTACAAGTTGGCTCTGTGGTTCTGTTGATCTAGACCAAGCTTGATTGATCTTGGCTGGACTCAGTCAAGCATTCATGGTCATTTAAGAGGTCAACTGCAGTTCAGCTTGGTTGACCTTGGCACTTAGCTGTGACAAATGAGCTGAAGTTAACTAAGTTCCACAAAAATTTTTTATCTTCCAACAGGCTAGCTCAGACTTGTTCTTATGGTGGTAGGATTCTCAATAACATGAGTTGGAATGTCAAGGCATGGACTCAGAACTGGCACAAAGTCATTTCTACCATATTCTTCCATACAATGAAAATCACAGAGTCAATCCAGAGTCATCTCCTTTGGAGGAGAAACAGACTCCACAACTTGATGGGAAGAGTTGGAATATCATATCACAACAGACAGAGACAGAGAGAGTGGGGTATTTTGACTAGTGGGGTATTGTGACCACTTCTGTGATCAATTTACCAGGGTTATTGTTGCCTGTGACTTACCACAGACTATGTTCTCACACTAACAACGTTGCATTTCTTCCCTATTTCTGACTTGTTCTTTCCTTGGCTCTTGCCATAACTGATTCACCACATTTTTATAGATTGCCACTTAATTGTTATTTCCTCAGAAAAACTTTCTCTGTATTTCTCAAGTAGCCCTGTTCCCCCATCACCAGTTGTTCTACTTCCCTCATTAGAATATAAGCTCAGTGAAGCTGAGGACTTTATTTTGTTCATGCCAACACTTTATATATTTCCAATAATATAGCAAGTACTCAATGTCTTTTGGTTAGTTGAATAAATAAAAGAATAAATGCACCTTGTAATGAGTAGAGTGAATTTTTACTGATCCAACTTGTTTTATATGTTCAGGAGGGTAGAGTTTATTATTATTAATTTGGGAAATAGTAATAAAAGAGAAAATATAAATCCCAATCTATCTTCCCAATCTGCTTGTGTGTGTGTGTGTGTATGTGTATAAGTGGGGGAGGCTTTGTTATGGGGGGGACAAATTGGAACTAATATGTCCTATGTTTTTCAACTTCTGAGACTTTGTTTAAATATTTTTCCCTGCGTAGAATATGCAGACATCATTTCTACTTTTCAATATTTTATCCTCTTTTATTGACCATATTGAATGACATATCTGCCAATAAAAATTTGAGCATTTCTACCAGATATGTTGGCTTCCTCTGCTTGATCCCTCTAATGTTGTCTCTGTATCTCTGTTGCAGCACTTGGCTTACCTTGTTTACGATTGGTCACCCAAACCTGTCCCTAGAAGTCAGGATGCAGGTTCCTGAAGCTCAGAGTCTGTCTTACTTATTCTTTCATTTACTATAATTTCCAACATGTATACAATAAGTTATCAATAAATATTTAACTTGAATTAAAGTATGTGGTTATTCGGCTTTGTAGGATAGGTGTCTGATTCAATCTTGAAACTAATTGTAGGAAAAAATGTAGTGTATATTTTTGCCTTATCAAGTTTGCTTCTGCTATGTATCACTTAAAGTCCCCGTGTGATCTATAAACAAGCTGCTTTTGTAATTTTGCAGCACATTGTTTAGGCACATCAATACAAAGCCTAGCTTGTTTTTTCCTAGCAATTGTTCAAAGCTTATTCCATGTCCCTACTTCTGTTGGCTTTGTCTCCTTCATTTTAACTTATTTCCCATTATGCTACCTTCCAATCACTGAATTCCCTCCCCACTGGCTCAGCGCTGGGACCTTTTCTTTCCCAAATTCCCAGAACCTTCCAAGATAAACACCTTCAATTATAATCACTCCTCACCTCTTCAACAGAGGCCCCTAACAATAAACAACTTACTCAATGAGTAGTTGAAGAATAATTCTCAGATGCACTTAGTGTAGCAGAGAACTGCGATGTAATATGTTTTTATTCTTTGAACTCCCATTAGTCTCCTCGCTGTAGGGGATTAGACTGCTTAATACTTCCCCATAAGCATAATTTCAGCAGTGTGATATCTAGCAAAACAATGTTCTGCAATATTAAATATATGCCATCATATACTAAGAAGCTATTCCAGTAGCACAATAAAATAAACACCACTATGATGTCGATATAAGTTAACAAACAATAAATACTTAGAATGTGAGAAACACCAGAAAATTTTAGATTTTGATTTCAGTATCTATATCATGTATTTAGAAAAATGTAATCTTAAGTTGTAAGTGGTTTTAGAGGATGAGAAACTGAAAAGTAGGCTCCAAATATGCACAATTCCCAAAACAAGGAAATTTAGTAATGTACGTGTATAAACATACTCCAGGGAAAAAGATGAGGGTGAAGATGTACATAGACTTCCTTATTCTGTTTCATGCCTTCCTTCTTTTTTTGTGTGTGTGTCCTGTGCCCTACACCCCACACACTGTCCTTCCTCCTGTTCTTGAAGAGTCTTACACTTTGTTAAATCTAACAAAGATTTAAAGTTATAATAAAAATCTTAATTATTTTCCAAGGCCATCCAAATATTAGTTTGCTACAACTGAAAATCAAGCAGGTATTAAACAGTCTAAAAGCAAAAACAAAACAACAACAAAAGTGACATTCCATGGAAGGATTAACAAGAGTTTCACTGTGTACGGACAGAGATCTCTGGGCTCTCCTTTAGATTTCTCCACAGAGGTCATTGTCTATTCACCCATTTATAAACTAAACTGGTTACTTGCACTGTACAAGCCATTGGAAACACTTAGTCATGTTTCCTTCTGTATTACTAAAAGTCACCTATATGAGAGAGAAGAGGTGGGAGATAGGGAGAGAGAGAGGGAGAAGTTTGGAGAGGTTAAGAGAAGAGGAAGAGAAAAAGGAAAAGAACAATTTAAACAAAATCTACAGTGACAGTAAAATTGAAATAATTCAGAAAACTAGTACATACAATACATACATACATACTAGTACAAACTATACAGTAAAATTGTGAAAGAATAAAAAAGTCTGCTTTAAAATAATTATTCTCTCTCTCTCTCTCTCTCTCTCTCTCTGTCACACATACACACACACACACTCAATTACACTCACAAACTTCCATTCACAAAATAGTAGACTAGAATGCCCAGAGTACATCTGATCATTCTGATACCTTGTTGGGGGTGTTAATGTTTCTTCAAAAATCCCCAGCAGTATCTCCCCTCTCCATTATTTTCCACAGCTCTTGATTACAATCTCTGGGAAAGTATCCCTTTCCCCTTATCTTTCTTAAAGAAATCTGAAGGGGGCCAAAAGTCATTTTGAGTCCCAAATTATTCTGATCTCTTTTAATTCAGGATGGTGTCTCTATTGGCAGTATAATTTTCTAAAACGGTAATGGACTTTTAAAAAATAATTTTATTATAGTCAATTATAGTCAATACCTGCAGGTGCATCCATGATCCTTTTCTATATGCAAGTCTATCACTAAATTAAATTATAGTTTCATTACATTATCAGGCTTTCAAGTTAGTCTCTTCTCTCTGAGCCCTTTTGTCCAACAGAGAGGAATTACTAGGTGATTGGTTGGTTTCAACAAGGATATGAAGGCTACACTCTTAATTTTTCACTAAAGGCTGAGTCCTAATTGGCCTTTGCCAAAAGAGGCACCTTTTAATTTGTCTCTTAGAATTTGGATATAAGAAACACATATCGTTTTAATCCTGCAAGTCCAGAATTTTTGTATTTTTTCTTCTTTTTAATTCTGCTTGTTAACTGGCTAATTCCTTTCTACCTCATCTTTTTCTTGTAGTACCTTTTCTAATGCAGGTAATGATAATTGAAGAGGTGAGTGTTATGCTAGTATCATGTCCATGTGCTTAATCAATTGCCTTTTAAATAATTTTACCAAACCGTTTGTTTCTGCATTTCATTCAGCCTCTAATAATAAAATCCTTGCTGCCTGGAGCTTGACCCCAAAACAAAAGCCTCATTATTAAATAAAAGTTTTCTATTTCTGGGTACTAATTTCTTCATTAGTTTATGCCAGGCTAAGCTGTGGTGTCAAAGAAACTGAGATGGTGGTGGGGGGGAGAGTTTTACTTTTTTATTTTTTTGTTACATGTTAGTTACAAATAGGCTACTGCTCTGTTCCATGTTCTCTTTAATCCAGAGCCCAGGGTGAAGAGGCAATAATACACCTTATACTTCTGAGTACATGCTGACCTCATGGTAGAGAGGAGAGAGCTATAGGAGAACCAAGAAGTGGCTCTTCAATCTTTTACTCGGAATTTGCATATGTTACTTTCACTCATTTTCCATTAACCCAAGTTTTATAGACTGAATTATGCCCCCCGCCAAATATTGAATCCCTAACTCCCAGTGTGATTGTATTTGGAGAGAGGGTCTTGAAGGACATAATTAAGGTTAATGAGAGGGTCTTGAAGGACATAATTAAGGTTAATGAGGTAATAAATGTGGGACTCTAATCCACTATGACCAGTGTCTTTGTAAGGACAGAACAACACCAAGGATGCACACACATAGAAGATAGATCATGTGAAGACACAGCAAGAAGTCGGCTTTTTGCAAGGCAGGAAGAGAAGAAGCCTCACTAGAAACCAAACAAACATGCCCACACCTTGATCTTGGACTTCTAGCCTCCAGAACCATGAGAAAATAAATTTTCATTGTTTTAGCTTCCCAGTCTGCAGTATTTTGTTACAGCAGCTTGAACAGATTAATGCGCCAACTTTGAAATATGCTCAAGACTGACAACAGTGGGATGGGGAAGTATATTCTTTCCCCATGAAGCCAGTGAACGTTACATGGTATTAGGCAGAAATATATGAACCACTTTAGTGGAGAGCAGTAGTCATTTTGAACAATGATGCTATCTACCACAGAGTTTTTTGTTTGTTTTTGCTGGTTAATAGTGAATAGACATTAAAACAATTTTAAACTTGGTTCTAGTTTTCATTTGATCTAATGTTTTATTCTGACTGGCCTTTTTATCTCAACTAGTTTAACAAAGTTCTAAACTCCTAGTATTAGTGAGCTTTTTGATGGAGTAAAGATGATTAAAATCAAACAAAATAGACTTTTGAAAATGAAAACTGAAAAATTATACTTTTAATGATTAAAAAGCAAAATGATTAAAAATCCATTCAATTCTGTATTTATTAATAAGGGACATTAGCTGTGAAAATGTAAGTTCTTTGTGCATCTTTGTTTGGACTGATGTGTGTGGTTTCTCCACTATTAAAGAGTCTTCCATGCTATGTTCATACTTAATATCTGTTGTTACCTGTTAGTTAACATAGGTATAAATATCATTCAGTTATGATCCTTGTCCTTCAAGGAAGGTTTAACCTTGAAGGAGAGAGAAAGGTGGAAAAAATAAAATAAGAAGAATGAATAATAAAAACAGAAACTTAAGGGATAGGTACGATAATAGTAAGATAATAGGGATGATAGAGATAGGTATTTCGAGAAGAAAAGGATAACGAAAGCTAAAATAAATCTTGACTTATTTTTCATTGATTTAATAGATATAACAGGGTGTTATGAATTAAGCCTCCACCTTACAAAATCTTATACTGGTTTAATCCAGCCCTGCAGATACTTGGAGTGGGAGTGGTACTTTCTTCTCTCCCTCCCCCCTACCTTTAATTAGAGAACAAGAGTACCACCTGCTTTCTTTTTTCTTGGAGTTACTGGCATTCTGTGGTATTGTGATGGTAGCTGGTTTAAGGCAGAGGGCATAATGAGGGCACTGATGGTCTATATTGATATGGTCTGAACAACCATATGTTGTCATATGTAAAGGTGAGGATGTAAATCTGATTGTGCCCTTTTGCTACTTCAAAACCTGCTTTTAGCATTGAGGGCTAGGGTTTGAAAACTGGTTATGTGAATCGAAATGGCTTCATGAAACAGTTTTAGCATCTGCTGAGATTGGATGCTAAAGCAGTTTATTAAAATCTCCAGATTCCCTACTGCTTCTTCAACTGGAATTCCATCTCTTTGTTTATCTGATTTCCGTTTAAACTTCCTCAAAACCTTTATTTTGAAAAGAATATATATCAGTAGCTAAAATTAGAGAACTATCCATGAAACTTTTTAGCTTATCATACAGGGTTTTGGTGGTCTCTTTTCCTTTTTTTTTTTTCTCCTTATAACCTTCTAAAAGTCTTGAAACATTTTTTTGATTTTATTCAAAATGTTTCCTTTGCCTAGATGCTCTTTTCCACCCACCACCTCTACACTTTCACACCACTTGTCACACTGTCCTACATTCATCTCTTAGTATGGAGAACAAAAAGTCATAAATGACCATGCAGCAAAGACACAGGGACAAACTTGATAGTTGGGAGTGTAACTCAATGATATCAAAAAGGTTTTTAGTGTCTAGATAATAAGTAAGAAGCAAATGTTTCTTACAAGCACTTAAAACTGGATTGAATTGTGATATGTAAGTGACAGTTCTAAAACTTCAGGAACTCAGCTTTCTTAGCTGTTGCTTACCCTCTGCAGGACCTTGGCCCAAATATCTAGAAGTTTAAGCCTTGATCTGTGTGATATTTTATAATTTCAAAGCAGAGAGGCTCAGGAATAGAAAACTAAGGCTCAGAGTAGTCAGGAAAATGTGGTATTAGAAAAAGAGGAACCTTAAAACATCAATTGATCTTTCCTCCTACCTCTAAATTGAATAGTCCTTAAATTATCTCATATTCTCTGCATCTAACAAGAAATAAAATTCTATAGACTGCATGGTTCTCTGACTAGAAATCTCATTAGAAATCCACGGACGAAATTTCTTCTTCATGTCTCTCATTTTAAGCCTAAGTTATTTCTAGCTTCAGTGAAGATAGCAAACAGCTGTTCATCTTCCTTAAGCTCTCTATACATTTCACAACAACTCTATTAAACCATCCTTTCTGTCTCTACCTGGAGCTAATATCCGATTATATTTTATTATTTTAGGATTAACATTTTTCTTACACAATTAACCTCTTTCTCATATTAATGCTGTAGGTCTCTCTACAAGGAGTTTTGTAGGTCATAATATAAGTCAGTCCAACATGAAGATGAATTGCTAGGAGTACGGAAAAAATAGCAAAAAGTGGGATTGACGAATTGGGAAAGAAAATGGTTAGGTCAGGTGAGCTAATGAGCCAAGAAAGTGAGAAAATATATTTACAGGCTTTTTCTTTTCCTTAAGCATCTATAAAGTATTTCCATTAAACAACCTGGGCTTGCTAATGTATAACAAAAAAAAAATTCTAAGGAATATTTTACTCTCCCTAATTACCAATTTCACCCTGGCAACCATCTACCAAAACTAATAATAAAAAAGAGCATGATTTGTTTCTTCTACAGTTGGCTGAATTTAGTTAAATTAAAAATAAAGTGTTATTGACATTAACTTCAGAAGATAAAGATCCAAAGCAGTGATTTAATCAGAAAGTGATTAAACTCTGTGAGTATATATGATGGGTCCTGTGTCTGAAAGATTTTTATATTGACTCTTCTTATGGACCTTGTTCTAAAAGCTCCCTAAATAAATTGCTAACAATAATCTAAGGCAATGGCTAGTGTAGACACTACTTTTACAGCTCAAGGATAAAATATTTGTTTCAGAAATAGGTGTGCTAGACTTCTCTGAGACTCTTTTTCTATAATTAATGAGTAGATTAATTATATGTGTACTATGAACGTTGGTGTCTTGATAATGATTACTGACCCATATGCAGTTCCCAACCACAGCAAACTTCAAAAATTCAATTACAAGGTCCAGATGCTGTATATTGCATATGTAAACTGCTTCAGGTAGAAAGACTGCATATTAATAGCATCTCTATGCGGGTTAGCTCTGCAGCCTAGTCAATATCTTGCAAAAATAGTTCTTGAAACAAGCAAAAGGTATACAGAAACTGAACTCTTCAAGTTTATTTCAACCTTCAAGTACATTACACCTTTACTCATAGTATCATTAGTATTTTTATTTTAATTATTAAAATCTCTTAGATATTTTTGTTGGAGATTTTTATATGATTAATAGCTTTCAAAGATAAAACAGGCTTCCAACAATGTATTCTTGATATCTTAGAAAGAGTATTTTTTAGAAATAGTCATTTTTATATGCCCAAACTGACTTCCTTCTGATTCTATAGAGTCCAGCACAGCAACTGACATTTTTAGAAAAATGCAAAAGCCAACCCTTTCCTAAAATAAGGAACAACAAGAACACGAATATTCATGTCCAGTAGTTGACATGTGTAAATTAATTTTTTAAACACTGAAATTTAATTCAGTTTAATGTTCATTCAATTTAATCATTTACCCATCACATATTTACTGAGTACCTCCTAAGAGCCAGAATCTGCACTAAGCATTTCAAATACAAAGTAAAGCAGCATGCCCTCCCTGCACTCAAGGAGACAGTTACACAAGTGACATAGTGAAGAATCACAGTGGAATTTGTTTAAATGCAGAATTCAGGGCCTTAGCCAAAAATATTTTAATTAAGTCATACTGAGACAATCCTAGGAATGGGTATGATCACCTGTCTGGTGATTTTGATATGACAGTCTATTAAAGATATTTTGAGGTAAACTTGCCCAAAGAATAGAGAAATACCTGAACTTTAATGGAGACACAGCCATCCTTCCTCATGTGGTTGCAGAGAGAGAAAGACACGCATTAAGGGAAAATTATCCAAAACAAGTTCTTGTCTCTGTTTTTGTCCTTTCTTCTTCTATCACTTCAGTGAATATGTCATCTTCTTCCATTTTATGGTTTCCTGTTGTTAGCCAAGAACATAAGGTATTTAATGTCTCATCCCAGACCAACTTAATCAGAGCCTCCAGGTGAATCAAAGACTAAGGTCTGCATTTCATTCTTTTTCTTTTTCTTTCTTCCTTTTATTAATCTCTGGTTGGAGAAGCACTGGTCTTAGAAATGAGCCTGGCTCTGAATTTCCATAGTGATGTAAACTTAGGCAAATCAATTAAGCTTTTTGAGCTTTAATTTGTTTTTCATCTATATAATGGGATTTTTATTAAATGTTCCCTAAGGTCTTACCAGCTCTAATATTTTATTATTGATTTTAACTTCATTTCAGCTTTATTCATTTCCATTCTGATACAAAGTACTTTTATGGGAATCCCTTTAAACAAAAAGCCTGAGGTATTTTTGTTATTTTGTTTTGATCTTTGATAACGTCTTTCCTACATTTATTGTCCTTTTCCTTAAAAAATTTATTTTCTGTACCTCCCCTTCTCCCTCAAGTCTTGAAATAATCTCAGGTTGGAAAATATATTAAAGTCCATTTCTTTTCTCTTTCTTATTTGCGTTTGACTATATTTTTTCTATATAGAAGTGAGGAAAAATTGAAAGATCATAAAATGCTTTGTAATCATTATTTTACACTTTGTTTCTAGGGTTGTTATTATTTATCATTTGTTGGAGATAATGCCCACCTTTGTAAATGAAGAGGATAGAATTTTAATGGGAAGAATGAGAAAATGAAAATGCTGTACTCAGAGAAACCTGAGGATTATTCAACAGGTAAGCCAAGATCCCTTGAAAACTTGGGGATAGAGTCAGGGGAATTTCACAATCTCTTTTTAAACATTGGGTGACAGGAGCTCTCAACTGGATAAAAAAATATGGGTAATAGATAAATACCTTATTTGAGGTAAAATAGAACATCAGTTTAGATAGATTAATATTAGAATTAGGATAATGCTAATTAACTTGGTATATTCCTAGGAGCCTTTCAGACCTGAAAGAAATATAAGTGAATACCAATAGTAAGTCACATAGAAGAAATACACACAATTATCCCATTAGTTGAGATGATTGCCCTAAAAGCATTTGACTTCCAGAATGCCCTTGTCTCCAAGGATACTGGCCTCCAAATGTCCTAAACTGATGTAATGTCCTTGAAGCAAATGGACTTTGCTTGCATAAATAGGATACTTTTTACAATCCAAGCAGAATAAGATTCCTGAAAGCAATTTGATTAATCAATAACTAAATCTATTCAATAACTAAGAATTAGCATGACCTCGGCAGCAAGCGCTTTCCAGGAATAAATTGTTGTTCATCCATGGTGTGTAAATTACTCTTGCAAGACTATTTTAACAGACATCACCAATTCTATCTTATTTTTTCCTCCTCCTCCATCTGCCACTGACTCAAACTCTCCTTACTCCATTCCTTGGGAACAGCTTTCATCTGCCCTTATTTCCCTTAAATATGTGGTAGTCTTTGTTCGTTGACTCAATTTTACTAAAATATGGTTGTTCTAATTGATTTTTCCTAAGTTGCCATTAAGAGCTCTGGGGAAATTAATAAGAATCTTACGTACAGATCCTTCATAATATTATGAAGTGTTATCAGATTTACATAAATTTATAAAGGCCTTTGGTCACTGTAAAACATTTGTGTAATATGCCTTTGTCATTCAAGGGGCTTACCCAAATGAAAACAAAACAAAACAAAAAGAAAAGGAGGAAATTAGTTCTCAGATAGAATCCAAACACAATTAAGTATTTTAACTCATGCATATAACAATTGCTTGTCTCAATCAACTGTTGATTTTCTGTGTTACACAATGAATTTCCTTCTTTTAATTATTCTCCAAGAAGCATTCTATTTTGGGCATAAAATATTGATTTGAAGAAAAATTCATGAATGTACATCATAAATTTGCTTAGGACTGAAAATCTACCTATGATTTTTGAACAGGGGCCATTAATTTGAGAGAACATTGGAATTGTCAGTAACATGAATTTGTTTTTAAACTGTTAGAGACTAAGTTTTCATATAAATGTAGATACGTATATGCATATGTATGTGTACATTTTTCTTTTCTTTTTCATAATGCGAGCAGTGGGACTTTACAGCAGGTTAAACTCATATTGTAGAGAGTAAAGAAGATAAGTATAATATATGAATTGTAGTATAGGAATGTAGAACATAATATAACTGTATAATTGAGTGTGTTTAATGTGATAAGTAATTATTTATGTAATAGATATATCTTCCAAAATTCTTCATAGAAAGTTATTTGTTCCTAAATATGCTGCCATAGTTAACCTGTATTTTTCCCATTGAAACATCATTGCTATTTGTTGCATTGCTTGTTTATTGAGTACGTTTTACCTGAATACACTGTGACAGCAGGAACCACATCTATCTTTCTCATTATTTTATCTCTGACACCTAGTTCAGTGAATTAACATAGTAGAGGATGAATAAATACATGTTGAAATGAAAGAGTGAGAGGCAGATGGTAAGCCATGGTAACCCTTTCTCACAGTCATGTTCAATCTCAACACCAGCTACCTGGCTCTTACTTGCTTTGCTTTTTCTTGCAGTGGAATAAGTATTACAGGAATCTCATATCATTAAAGGTCTCATTTATCTACCTGCCACCTCAGTTGTATACATGAACACCAGATTTGTATATGTCACTGCAGAGAAAGGTTGAGAAAAGGTTAATAAGTGCTCCCTTAGGAGGTCACTTGTGCACTAGTTAGAGAAAATATGGATAGGGTGATAATCTCTGGGAAATTTCCATTTTCCTTTGTAAAGTAATTTTATCATATATGTCATGACTCTTTTGAGGGACCCACTGATCTCAAACTACTCACTAGCCCCTTTCTACTTTTGTAACCGCTAAGTCTTTGAAATTTGCCAGTACTTCAGAGCATTAGATCATTCCCTTGGACTTCATACTTGATCTGTTTCAATTTATACTATTTGTTATAAACCCTTATGACTACTTAACCAGACCTATTTTATTAGATCCTCTACACTGGTATAATTTTGGCTATGACAGGTTTTAACTTTAAACTGGCTACTAAGAATATTTTATAAACTTTTAAGACTTATCTGTAATGTTTATATGTACATCATTTTGATCTTATATACTGCAAAAAATACTTTTTACTTAGTTGTTATGAGAGCCATTAATTATTTGTTACTAGTTGAATAAAAAAGGAAAACATTTTTATCTCAAAATTTGCTATTCTTTTCCAGGTAAATTAGGATAAAGCATTTTCTGTTGGAAATCAAAATTATAAACCTGCTATCCATAAACTTAAATTGTATTTGTGGGCTATTTATGTTTTAAAATGCTTGAGATGTATTGGGAGATAAATACAAAACCTCATTTAAGAAACATTTTGCATCTAAAGTCATTCCCAATAGAAAAGTGAGGCAGTTAATGTGGTGAGCATTCCTAATAAAATTATATTTTATGAGTAAAAGAAGATTTAGAAGGAATGTACTAGTGACCTGATTTCCATATTTACATCAATGGAAAGGATGTTACATTTATGAAATCATAACTGGCTTTTACTAAGAGTGATATAGTATTTAGAACTGCTTTGTGTCTGTGGTGTCTATTCAGTTAGATTTGGGAATTTTAAAGGCAGTAACCATATCTGCATCCTTCATATCAGTAACATAGTCCACTAGCTGTTTGTTGAATGCTTATTGCTTTAAGTGAGAAGCATTGGCCAAGAACATCGAGGAAATGGAAGGATTGTTAGTTTTAGAAATGGAAAAGTTAGAAGTTGAGGAATTATGGTTGGTGGGAGATATTACACAGTATCATTTGTAATATAAATTTATTATTTACCTAATTTTTAGTAGTAATGACATATTTTCTTAGAGTCATTTTGTAGATAAAGCCATTTCCATTTAACCACCTTTTAGAACATTTCATATTTTACATGAAACAGTATATCTATAAATGTTCTTTATCAGCTTTTATCTCTTATTTTTTACTTTATATTTTATGGAGCTTCTTGAATGAAGTGATCAGGTTTTAGGCATTTTTATGACTAGTTCCTATCACTTCACCTCCCTAAGCAGTCCCTCCACATGCGTTTCTTGAAATAAATTAACTACATGTTACAAAGTTTAATTAGAAGGAAAAAAAAAAAGATTCAGTTATAATCACTTCATTCTATCTCTTATTTGAGTCAGAACCAAAAGTAGAAGTTTTCTATTATTGTAATAGGACAAAAACTTGTCAACAATAGTCAGTAACTTGAATCTAACAGAAAATTCTCAAGGGAGAAGGCATCACATATTTATCTCAGAAAAATAGATATGGAACTGGTTGGGTTATTAAAATGCTTTAATCCTCCAGCCTATATTTTATTTTCTCTCTGTTTTCTAATCTTAATACAGATGGTAGACAGTGAATATAAACAAAGCTAAACTTTTTCTTAAACATTTATCATACTTAAATAATGGACACTAATCTATGTCTATGTTATTAAGATTTGGTTTGTTGCATTTCTAGAAAACTATTGCACCGTCAGTGTGCTCTAGGTGTTTTTGTTTACCTTGCCCATCACTTAGGTCAAGTGTCTTCTTCATTGCTTGCATTTGTCATTAAACTCTTGACAATTATTATTCATATGGTGCCTGTACCTGATCCTTTAACTCCTTGTCTTTGTGCCTTAATTTCCTCAAATTTAAGAACTTAAATAACAGATACCAAAATGCTTAATCCTAGTACACATATTGTATGTATTCAATATTTTATAAATGCAGTATTACTTTGTATTTTCATTTTTTTTCACAGTAGTAAACCTGATCTCACTACATTTATATTTAACACAAGAAACAGGATAAAAGCTTCAGGTAATCCCAGTTATCATAATTAGCAGAATTATCAAGGTATTATTTTCAGAAAGTTAAAAATACGACTCTCCCACAAACATACTGTAAGCACATTTAAAGATTATATTCAACTCATTAATTTATGAAGGAACCAAAAATAAGGTAAAGCTGGTTCAAAAGATATTTTGTGGAACTGCATATAAAGATATTTTGGGGGAAAATGTTAAAATAAGATCACTAGGTAAAATATAAAACAGGTTAATATCCTATAGGGCAATAAACTAATCTTTGGAGTTTTCATTTCTGCAGAGAGAAATCTACAGATGCGCATGTAACTGCACATTGCAAAGCTTAGGAAGAAAATAATTTATCTGTGGGTGTGTCTATAAGGCAGTGCCCCAGGACAGCACTGAAATTTCCTTCCATGATATCCAGGCATTTTTTCAAGGTTTTTAATGACTTTTTTTTAAAACAGACTCAATAAACTCTCAAATTAGGCCTAATAAATACAAAGTCTGCCCTTTTCCCAAGGGTCTATATGGAATAGATCTTAACTACTCTGTTTAAAATAAAATAATCATTATGTTTGTTTCTGAGGGCTGTGAGTGGCAGACTCAAATCTCAAAATCAAAAGGGCCAAACAGAAACTGCAATCAGAATGCAGGAACACATTATGAAGACATTTATTCAGGAATTTTACAGAAGCATCACTATGGGGGAGTGCCAGATAAGCAATTAATCACTGCAGTATACAGGCATTGGAAAATACACAGTAATAGATTGGATTTATGTAAGTAATTGAAGAACATTAACACATTTTTTGTTTTTTACCAGAGACTTGGGGGAGAGGGGATGTGCATATGAACACAATCTCATACTTAAATTGTTTTAATGTCATTATTCCACTAGGATCTAATGACTGGTTTCCCAGAGCATTGTTAATCAAGGTCAAAAGCTTAAGCTGCTACAAAGCAGCAGCTTTCCATATCTGGCAGATGCTTTGTAAATCGAGTCTTCCTAAGTGGTTGTATTAATAAATATATTTAAATGAATCTGTACATTTAAGGATATATTGTTCTATTTGTTGATTTTTTCAAGTCCTTGGACCTTATGCCACTAATTTTAAACCATGATATTTTTTATGTATCACTAAATCTAGAAAGAAAAGAAGATAAAAATTATGAAAAAGTGAAATAAAGTTATTTTATAATATAAAGTAAAAGGAGGTAGTATATCAAATTTGATATATTGTGGGACTGGTATGTCATACCTAGTTTAGTTGGCTGTCCTGTTATGCCTACATGTTACCATAATTAGAGGTGACAGGTTGGAACAGTTTAAGTCTTAAAAAACTCAAAGTAAATCCTTTACAATATCAAGCAGGGAATTCTAAGTCAAATGGTTTAGGTTATCAAATACAAGTGAAAAAATCCAAGTATATAGGAAAATGGAAAGCTTCCATCTAAAGTTTGGCTATTGGGGTAATTTAGTTATGTCAACAAATTATAGGTGTAAGAGGACTGCTTATTTCAGTGCTAAGAGTATATGAGCAAGTTCAAAGAATCATTTTAAACATAGCAGGTCCTGCTACATGATCTGACTTGGAAGTGGTAAACTGTAGATTTCATTGTGATATTGATATTCAGTTCTTTCACCCAAGACTTTCTTTGCAATTTTTCTTGCCTGAGAATTTTTACCATATATAGTTAAGTAAGCATTGAGACGATTTTCACTTGGGGTAATTCATTCTTATAGTCAGTATGTGTTCAAGGATTGCCTATCTATTCTGACATTATCAGAAGTGAAGAAATGTTTCTATTAGCCAAGGGCCAGGCTTCATAAACTTTGTTTCAAACACATTGTGAGTCACTATGCATTTCCTAACTACTTTTAGCTTAAACTATTGTACTGTTTCGTGACATGTTCAGTGTAAGCAAGTATCTTCTATCCTACAGATCCAAAAAAAGATTGCGATAAGTCAGAACAGAAAATTAATGACTAGATCATCTGTTAGAATATCTGCAAATATCTATGTCTAGACTGATTTTACATGTTGAAAACTAAAGCTCTACAATCCTTTCCACTGAAGGCCAGTTTTAAAAATAAATTTACTATGTTGTTACCATTAGTTGAAATACTGATTATCAGGTATTAAAAATCATATCTGGAAGAACTATAGAATGTTAGGACTAGATATTTTAAAAAATGTTGAGTCTGCTATATCATTTTATTTTATATTGGAGTGAATATGCACTTAAAGAGGTGTAAGTAAAGAAAATTTCCTAAACTAGAAATTGAAGATAGGTGTGTGCATCTCCATCAGGTAGATATAATCTGAGCAAACTCATAAGTCTTGTATCATAAAATGTAATATATTTAAAGTAATTATTAAAAAGAATATAGTATACCTTTGTTCCTCATAGACTCTCTTCTGTTGCCCTTTGATTTTTTTTAACACTTTTAAATGACTTTCATCTTCATCTGATTTTCTTCCCATTATAACTCATGCTTTGAAATATGTTGATAGCTATATTTCAGCCATGATAATATATAGCTAAAGACATCCAGTGACCTAAGATTACATAACTGTGATTGGTAAACTAGGACAATAATGTAAGCTTCCAAATTCCTAGCCCACAAGCTCTTCCTTCAGACAATATTGAGCATTATATTAAGAATTTGAGAGAATAATACAATAAAGAAAAGACTTGGAATCACAGGCCAAGGGCTACATGTAACAGTGTCACAATTTGAGAGTATCAGAAAGAAACTTTGGGACATAGAAGCTAATTGCCCCCATAACAGTGCATGGCCCTAATGTGTAACAGTAATTATCCTTATATAGCAGGAATCCGGGTGATTATTTTGATTTGGAAATGACTTCATTCATTTGCTTATCTTTATTGATTTTTTTTTACTATTCTGAACTTGTATTACACATAAAATAATGGAAAATTTAATTTAAAAAATCAAAGAAGGGCTTCCCTGGTGGCGCAGTGGTTGAGAGTCTGCCTGCCAATGCAGGGGACACGGGTTCGTGCCCCGGTCCGGGAAGATCCCACATGCCACAGAGCGGCTAGGCCCGTGAGCCATGGCCGCTGAGCCTGCGTGTCCGGAGCCTGTGCTCCGCGGTGGGAGAGGCCACAGCAGTGAGAGGCCCGCGTACCAAAAAAAAAAAAAAAAAAAAAATCAAAGAAGGCTGTAACAGATGACTGTTACATATGTTCCATACTGGGATTCCATATGATATTTTAAATAGCTGGAAAGTTCCTAGTTAAAGAGGAATTCTAAAACATCAGGAGCAAATCTAATGAAATTTACTGTTTTCCTGGAGTATATGGACTTGGGAGGAAAAGCTTAATCAAGCCAAATAGACCTAAAATGAAGAAACAGAAAGGTGGCTTTTTAAAAATTCTTCTTCCTTGAAGTTTTTTTTTTTTTTACCATTTTTGCATTTGTCCCTAACTCCAGCCCATTACTTGCAATGTGCCACTCTGATCATCTCCTTGTTTCAGAATCAAAACATAGTTACTGACATATTTATATTTATTTAACTTACTATTTATTGTTCAGGGTCATTACCTTCAAAAGAAGGCATCCTACGTTAGAAGCACTTTTACTACTTTTTATCCTAGATTGATAGTACCTCTACCTATTCTCACATTCAAGACAATCAGCAGTCTTGCCCTATAGTTAAAATGTCTTATTGCATCATAAACAAAAGTGTCAGGTTAAAAAAAAAAATGAACTTTTACTATTGAGACTATGGGGTTCACTAAATGTCTTAGATTCTATACATAAAATGTAAGTTCTGTCATCAAGTCAAGATTGGAATCCAGATTCTAAAGCATACTTGCTACTTGATCTTAAATGTAAAGATATTCCTAGAGAGGTAAGGAGAAAAAGCAATATAAATGCCAAAGTATTGTTACTTTATCTGAAGAAATAATGCATAAAAAGTATTTAGCACAGTGTCTGAAATGTACTAAATGCTCAATAAATGTTATTCTCATCACTAATTAGTATTTTATTCTGAAATACACTATGTTTTTGATGCATGTAACAAATGTTCAGCATTTCTTTTCCCCGGTTTTCTTGTTAAGAATAACATATTTCTAAGTTTCAGCCAATTAGGTTTGTGTGAACCTGATCAATCAATTGGATGTCCTAGATGAGGGAAATAAAGTGCTCTCTAAAAGTAACAATAAGCCTAGACTTTTTCATTATATGTTCTTGAGCTGTCTCATATCAGGTTATGAGAGCTAACTATTAAATTTTCAGGAATTTTGTGATGTGGTTGTTAAATATAGCAACTATTAACAGTAAAAGTATATTAATTTATAATGAAATAAATTAATTTTAAAAGGCAATAAATTCTCAAAACTAATGGTTCCTAATTATTAAGCTGCATTTTACTATTATCTATGCTATTGAAATTATTTATGCCTATTGTGTTTGTATTGTGATAACACTATATAATGGTGAGCAAATGTGCATTTCTCTCCAATTTCATGTTTAGTGACCTGAGGTTGTAGCTTGTAATTCAGTCATGAAGTAGATAGACATTTACACCACCGAAATAGACAAACACTGCATAACACTGCTTGATTTATTGTTTTGTTGGTATTCTGGAATTAATACTTTAATGAAGAATATGTTACTATGCAGATTATACTCAAAATTGTTTTGTGTCTATAATCATTACATTGTGAATAGCCCCAATGTATTATAGAAATATTATTCTAGTATTCAAAAATTATTATGAGATTAAGCACAGTGCTTATTCATGTCATTGGTGAATGATTAAAGCTCCTAAATATTTCTTTTTAAATTTCTCATTCATCTTATGTATTATTATAAAGTAGCAACCAACAGTCATGTTAGGACAACAGTTGTTTCTCAATTGCAACCAGTTAGCTATGGATTTAAAGACTTGGCAAAAATCTGCAAAAATTCTCTCTGAAAATCAATTGGCTATATGGAATTACAAAAAAAAAGGCACATATACTTTGTCATTATTTGTCAATTTTGTGTTATGCATCTTTGTATTAGTAAAACTTATAGTAAATTGATGTAGTATATATTGGCACTTTTTTTGAGAGCTGGCTGATAAATATTTACTAGCACATACTGGTTATATGCTAGTTATTATGTTATTGGAGTAATATTTCTACCATATGTTCTGAAAGATTCAGTTGTACCTGGTATTAGGGATTGCAAGTGATAAACCCTAGCATGTAGAATTAAATTAATTCTATTTAATTAGAGGTGGGATATGAGGCAGGAAGTAATCTATTTCCAACTAGGAAGTTAACAATACCTGTTAAGTGGTATAAATCATTTATTAAACAGTCACCTGCAAAATTTTAGATATCAGATCGTGTTCCTACTTATAAAGATGTTCTAATGTGTCTTGTTATATCACACTATTTGTAAAAAAGAAATGGAAAAAATATGCTTGCCAAGAGAGATGAAACCAAACCAAGACAAGTGAAAGTCTGATAGCCATGTACCTCACAAGGTTGCAAAAATTGAATTCTCTATTTTAAACTAAAGGTTGTAAAAGGAAATTCAGGGAGAATACAGACACAGCCCAAAAGAAGATTGGGATTGGGGAAATATGGTAGTCATGCTCCTTATCAATTCTTTCTGGTAACTTCACACCAGTGCCTCACAAAATGACAACTACCCAGACTTTAAAGAGCCAGCTTTTGGGAAGGAGTAGGGGGGCAAGGGGACAAATTAGTTGCACCTCTCCCTCTGGCCTAATATTTCACATCCTTGCAGGACAAAGAAAAATGTAGATTATTTAAATGAAGGATAGAGAGATGCACTGAGTACCTAGTCATTTTTTTAAGAGACAGAAACCACCAGGATGTGGTTTATAGTCAGAAACCACGACTCAATAAAACCTCTGGTATTAAATAATGGGGCAAACAGAAATCAAACAGTCAGAACTTCTACATTTTAAGGTGTTAAATTTTAAGAGAAACCACAAATCTGGTCAACAAAAGCCTATTATTTCTCACTTCTAAGACAAATTCCAGTACTAGAATCAGAAACTTAAGGTTGTTGGTTATGTTGATGAAAAGTTAATCAATTGATCTGAGAAAGAAATGGAAAATTTTATTCGAGCCAAATTGAAGATTATAACCCGTGAACAGCATCTCAGAAATCTCCAAGATCTGTTCCGTCCATTAGAAATCAAAGCACAGTTATATAAGTTTTTTGAGACAGAGGGTTGTACATTAAAGGATCTACTATTGAGAGTTTACACAATCCAGATTTGCAAGTACAAAGTGGTGGGTAATCTTGTTGTCTTGTTGATGCTGGGGGAATATTGCTCTTCATGGTTGAGCAGGTATTTCTGCCAATGAGAGAGGTTTGCTGTATGCATAATGCACAGTGGGGAGAAAGAGGCCAAAGGGCAGATAAGATTTTTATGTTTACATTTTTTTGTCTTGCCATAAAATATGAATTTTATTTCACAGTTACTAAAGTATGGCAAGAAAAGTCATAAAGGAAGAAAAGCCTCCCTTTACCTTCTAAAATGTAATCAATAAAAACCAAGGGCAAGATGAATCTCCTCAGAGAGCAGACTCAGGGGCTACCATATTGGCTGATTAAGAAACAAAAAAACGCAAGGAGTTATCAACCCTTTCAAGCAGGATATAGTCTATACTAGGAAAGGTTATTAGTCCACATGTTTTCCCCTTCTTCCCTTTGCCAAATAGAAGACTTCATTTCAGATAGCTTATTTTGAAATCTGCTTTCGAATGTTGAATGTGCTAGGATTAAATTTATCATCTAAGTTTAGGGTTTTGGTCATAAGTAGCTGCATCTGGAAGACTAGATGAAATTGTGGATGTTCTGTTATGGAGATGAAGGTAGAATATGTTATAAAATGTATGTGAAATAATTGCATTATATTAGACCAGAGGATTTTTGAGAGTATATTCTTGGAGTCCCAATATCTATATTGATTCTGAGCAGTGATTGGGATGGATTTTAGTAGACATCTGCTGTTGTTGTCTGCCTAGCCTACTTTAATCCATCAATTTTATAAGAATATGGTGATTTTCCCGTTTAAATCTTTTCGTCTTTGATGTTTAATAGGAAAATATTCATTCCCTGATTACTGAGGTTAGCACATGATCAAGACCTTATCAATATTGTATTTCATCTTCCAACCATAGTAATTGGTTTAAAGATGAGCATTTAAACCAAAATAGGATAATTGAACTTATCATCAGGACTTGATTCAAAATGAACAGAAGACACCAATATCGTTAAAGCTGAGTGCCTGGAAGTCACATGTTATGGGTTGAATTGTGTCCCCCCAGAATTGATATGTTGTAGTCCTAATCCTGGTATCTCAGAATGTGGCTGTATTTGGAGAGAAGGCCTTTAATGGGGTAATTAAGGTAAAATAAGATCACATGGATTGGTCCAAATTCAACATGAATAGTGTTCTTATAAGAGAAATAGACTAGTACATAGACTGAGAGATACCACGTAGAACACAGCAAGAAAATTAAGTTAAAATGAGGCTGTTTGGGTGGTCCCTAATCCAGTCTGACTGGTGGTGTCCTTATAAGAAGAAGAGACCATATGAAGACACAGTGAGAAAGAAGGTGGCCACCTGCAAGCCAAGGAGCGAGGCCTCAGAAGAAACCAAACCTGCTGAAACCTTGATCTTGGACTTCTAGCCTCCAGAACTGTGATAAAATAAATATCTGTCATTTAAGACACTCAGTCTCTCATTCACCTCATGTTGCTATGGCAGCCGAAGCAAATGAAGATACCAGTCTAGAAGAGCGGTGGGAGACTGAATGCTCAAGACTCAGTATTCTCTCCTTGTTCTCTGAGCATCCTGTTGCCAGATACAGCCTCTTTTCTTTCTATGAATTCAATGTATACTTCTTGCAAGGCTGTTTTGTGCTTCTCCTTCTTTCTCAGGTGTTTTGCTATCTTCTGTTGGAAGTTCAAATAGAATTCAAGTGAAGCAGAGTAAGACAGGCAGGCAGATTTTCAAAATAGATGATTTTACCTATTTTCTCAAAGTAAAACCCCTTAGTTTATCATAGGAGTAAGTAACCAGTTGACAGATGATAACCAAACACATATACCTATTTAACATACATATGAATATCATATATGTGTCATAGGATATTACATACATAAAATATACACAGAAGTCTTTTTCAGGAAAGTAGGTTCTGTTGCATAGACAATATTTTCAGTTTGCTGAAAAACTTGATAAATAGAGATATGCAAAATAACAACATTGAATTTCTCTTATCTATAAAAGAGACAAGATATTTTTGAAATTCTGGGAATAGAAACAGGAAGAGATCTGGGATAATATTAGATAAGAGCACAGAATATATGAAGGAAAAAGAAAGAATGGCTATAGATAGGTAGTATGAGTTTGGGACACTACAAGAGTAAAAATTTTCAATAACAGAATAGATAAAGGAGTTTACAAGAGGAATCTCTGATATTTCAATTGTGGTTATTTCTGTAAATATGACATCTTTCCTATGCGTTCATCACTCTGATCTTTAGTAATTTTTACAACAACAAAATCTTGTGTGTTCATGCATGTGTGTCTGTGATGAGTGTGAATGAGTATATGTAAATCAAGTAAAAACTATATTCAGTCAACTTAGTGAGCTATAACACCTGGGATAAGTTAGTAGTAATATGATAAATAAATTAATTTAGCAATAGCAGAAATCCAGAGATAAGGTAAGAATTCAAGACCCTTAACATTCATAGAAATTTGGGGACAAATTTTCTATTCCATAAGATGTGGAAATAGTGTTTGAGTCAATCTTTACTGACTCATAATAGTTTACACATAAGTCAGGCCATAACACACACTGACAGTACACTGAGAATAGGATAATTCAAGCAGGGTTTATTTACAAATGTGTGGGTATGCTAGAGGTGGGAGAGAGACCAAAGACAATAATAAAATAACCTGTCACATTCTAGCAGCCACTTCCTAACCACCACTAAGTCTAAAAGAGTGTAGAGGGAGCAGTACTCAAAATCAGAAGTAAAATATCCTGTAGAGACTGCTTTCTTTGCATCAGTGGTTGAAGGATGCAGCTATTTTCAGAAAAAAAACAAAAACAGAGAAGAGGAATAGTATCCTGACCTCTTGCTTCATCTTTCAGATCTCCTGCTGGAGCTCCCCATTGGCTGGAGACCAAGCAGAAGTCAAAGGACCCAAAGCTATAAAACGTATAAAAGTCAGCTTTCTGGGTAAATAAGGCAGGGTGGAGAAATGTGGGACATGTATCTGAAGGGGCAAATGAAAGGTATCTTTCACAGCTTACAAACATTAGTTTCTATATGGGTTAGTTTTCCAAAAATATGGGCAAGATGGTCTCTCTGAAGTGCCTAGGACAATGTCCAGCTTGCAGTGGGTGCTCAAAAAATATTTCTTCCTTTCCTCTTCCTATATTTGAAAAGTTTTTTTGCAATAAGAATGCATAATAGAAGCATCAAGGCCCCTTTCCTAAGAAGAAAGCTTTAATATATTAAAGGGACTCTGAAGTTGCAGGCTGCATAGAGATTGTTTTGAGCTACAAACACTGTTAACATTGTTTGCTGAGGTGTGCATTCAACTGTTTTGTTTTTGTACTTCAATTTTTGGTGTTCTTTTATGTACCTCTTGTGTGGATTTCAAATCACAGCCAAAAAAAAAAAAAAAGTTTTTTTCAATGATGAGAAGCTTTGGCAAGGAAAGAGCAGTGGTTGATTCCTCTAATGTCCTGTCATTGATTTCACCCTCTCAAAGGCAATAGTTGCTCCAGGATCTCTGCTAAACTCCTATATAATAGTACACTGAAAATGAAAACAATCAACTTTATTTATGCCAAAGTCAAATAGAACCATCTAATAATTAAAGGGAGTAATGACTTTCACACAAATATTTCTTTTTTATTTCCTAAAAAAGTGTTGGAAATTGATGGAAAGTACAAACACATGGTTATAGATATCTAAGAAACCCCTGGTACTTTAAAGAAAAATATATGTTACTTTTGTGTATATTTTCTCTAGAAATAAATGAAAAATGATTTTATAAGACTAATTTACCAGAAATGTTAACACCCAGCAACATAAAATTGTGTGGGAGGGAAGGGATAGGGTATGTTGATTTTCCTATCCTCAATTTATCAGACAGTATGAAAATAATATGAACATAACATCTCAGCCAGGCCCAGTGTCATTACAAATGTCTGCTTATCTCAAACTAGTATAGATATATTTTATTCAAAATAGTACATTTCAAAATGGATACCAATTATTTCATAAAAAACTCAAATATTTATGCAATGGTAAGCCATCAACGTGCAACTTGCCTGTAGCAAATACTTCATCTTTTTAATTATTAACAATCATTATTTAGAATCTCATATTGTCCTAGCTGCCATTTATATTGCCTGGAAAGGTGTTAGGGATCACCAATATTTTTTCATTACTGATAATGAAGATGAGGGCATTATTAAGAAAAAAGGACAAGGAAATAGCGGTAATAATGTGAATGTATTTTTAGAGTACAAACATAAAATATAAAGACATAAGTAGATTCATGTATTTGTTAGTAACAAAATGTAATGCTAAGAAGAAGTGTTTTTAATTTGTTTATTGGCCTGCAACTTCCTCTGCTTCCTGTAACATGCTGCTCTAAGGATTTGCGTTTCCAGGAAAAGATGTTGTGTAGAGTTTAGATAGATACCTGTATGATTTCACATCTCATTTTAAAAGAGAGTTTACCAGTAATCAAAAGAAGTATATGCCCAAGGTAATCTGATTGCATCAAATTGAACACCCCAGAGTTCCAACAATTGTCACAATCAGCTACCTGTGTGTGTCTTGATTCTGGAACAGGCTAGTGAGGAATGTGATCTGAAGGCAGAGTAGGCAATGAGTAATCACACCCCAATACATATTTGGTGGGTGAAATTCATAAAATATAACATTAATTTTTACCATGCATATATTTGTAAGAAAATGTAACAGTTACATCTCAAAAAAGTATAATGTATATTTTTGCTTTTGACGTTTTTTGAAAGATGAAAAATTTTTAAAATATCATAACCCAGCAACATGTTCACAACACTGTGAACCAGCACATGGTATGATGTCCTGCAGACCCTAGGTAGGTGATATGTTAGACTTCACATTAACACACCTCTGTGTGATTACAAACAAATGTGTGGGAATCAGAAGAGAGTGGTGAGGTGAATGTAGAGGTAAACTGGAGGCTCAGAAAACGTATCTCAGTAATTATTCTTGTAATTCTCTCTGTTTCCAACCATTTTAGCAAAGGTAGAATAAAGCACAGAAGAAATTGGTTATAAGGGAGAAGGGAGAGAAAAAGCAGGATCTCCTTTCATTGTCTAGCATGAATTTCTGTGTGATCCATGAAATAAAAATAAGAAAACTTGCTTTCATGAGGAAGATACTTGGTGAAATATAAACCAGCTTGCATGTAAATATAAAAAACAAACCTGATCATTAAAATTATGTTTAATCTAAAATGATTTCCATTTAGGGAACTTTTTAGATGCTTTGAGGTATCAAAATATACCTATACATAATTATATCAAAAATTATATGAGTCACAGAGGTAAATTCTGCTTGAACAAGCATAAGAGAGATTTGATGTTTTCTTTTCTTACTTTGCAGCCTAGTCTTTCTTTTTAGAATGGAATTCTCATCAATTAGAAAAGTATGTTTCAACAGATTTTTAATTAATTTATCTATTTTTAATTCATTAAAATATAAAGTTTATTATTAAAATAAGTTGAAAAAAGAATCTTCTAAGTATATAAAATAATCATAGGATGAGACCATGACAAATATTGTGAAGGTAATTATTTAAAAAACCAAAGTGTAAGTAAAACTGCCTTAAATAAGGAAAATGAAAAGTTAACCATCTTTATGAAAGGTATACCTTTTCCACACATCAGTGATTAAAGAGAATCAAATTTATTTTTCAAGATCATTCTAGACATAGAGCAATGTTTATAAACTTGTTAGTCCTTTATTTTTAAACTAATGGAAACAACTCTTTATTTTTTTTAATTTTTATTTTATATTGGAGTATAGTTGACATACCAGATTTTATTCTATACATTTAGTCACTGATTTGAAAGATTACTTTTTGGGGAAAAATAAGTCTTATTTTTACACAACACGGTATTTCCTTCTTTAAATTGTAGTTCCAATCTGGTGTCCTAATACAGACTTTTCATTCAAATATCTTCCAGTTTCTCAGTACCAATCGTGAAATATCTATGACTGAGGATTTTTAATTTTCTCAATTGTTTTTCTCAATTGTTCACTTTTTAATGTCGCCCTTTTTTTTTTTAACATCTTTATTGGAGTATAATTCCTTTAAAATGGTATGTTAGGTTCTGCTTTATAACAAAGTGAATCAGCTATACATATTCATATATCCCCATATCTCCTCCCTCTTGCATCTCCCTCCCACCTTCCCTATCCCACACCTCTAGGTGGTCACAAAGCACTGAGCTAATCTCCCTATGCTATGCGGTGGCTTCCCACTAGCTATCTATTTTATATTTGGTAGTATATATAAGTCCATGCCACTCTCTCACTTTCTCCCAGCTTACACTTCCCCCTCCCTGTGTCCTCAAGTCCATTTTCTACTCCTGCATCTTTATTCCTGTCCTTCCGCTAGGTTCTTCAGAACCATTTTTTTTTTAATTTAGATTCCATATATATGTGTTATCATAGGGTATATGTTTTTCTCTTTCTGACTTACTTCACTCTGTATGACAGACTCTAGGTCCATCCACCTCACTACAAATAACACAATTTCGTTTCTTTTTATGGCTGAGTAATATTTCATTGTATATATGTGCCACATCTTCTTTATCCATTCATCTGTCAGTGGACACTTAGGTTGCTTCCATGCCCTGGCTATTGTAAATAGTGCTGCAATGAACATTGTGATACATGACTCTTTTTGAATTATGGTTTTCTCAGGGTATATGCCCAGTAATGGGGTTGCTGGGTCGTATAGTAGTTCTTTTTTTTACTTTTGTAAGGAACCTCCATACTGTTCTCCATACTGGATGTATCAATTTACATTCCCACCGACAGTGCAAGAGAATTCCCTTTTCTCCACACCCTCTCCAGCATTTATTGTTTGTAGATTTCTTGATGATGGCCATTCTGACCAGTGTGAGGTGGTGTGAGGTGAAACCATATTGTAGGTTTGATTTTCATTTCTCTAATGATTAGTGATATTGAGCATCCTTTCATGTGTTTGTTGGCAATCTGTATATCTTTGGAGAAATGTCTATTTAGGTCTTATGTCCATTTTTGGATTGGGTTGTTTGTGTTTTTGATATTTAGCTGCATGAGCTGCTTGTAAATTATGGAGATTAATCCTTTGTCAGTTGCTTCACTTGCAAATATTTTCTCCCATTCTGAGGGCTCTTTTTGTCTTGTTTATGGTTTCCTTTGCTGTGCAAAAGGTTTTAAGTTTCATTAGCTCCCATTTGTTTATTTTTGTTCTTATTTCCATTTCTCTAGGAGGTGGGTCAAAAAGGATCTTGCTGTGATTTATGACATAGAGTGCTCTGCCTATATTTTCCTCTAAGAGTTTTATAGTGTCTGGCCTTACATTTAGTCTTTAATCCATTTTGAGTTTATTTTTGTGTATGGTGTTAAGGAGTGTTCTAATTTCATATTTTACATGTAGCTGTCCAGTTTTCCCGGCACCATTTATCAAAGAGGCTGCCTTTTCTCCATTGTATATTCTTGCCTCCTTTATCAAAAATAAGGTGACCATATGTGCGTGGGTTTATCTCTGGGCTTTCTATCCTGTTCCATTGATCTGTATTTCTCTTTTTGTGCCAGTACAATACTGTCTTGATTACTGTAGGTTTTAGTATAGTTCTGAAGTCCGGGAGCCTGTTTCCTCCAGCTCCGTTTTTCTTTCTCAAGAATGCTTTGGCTATTTGAGGTCTTCTTTGTTTCCATACAAATTGTGAAATATTTTGTTCTAGTTCTATGAAAAATGCTATTGGTAGTTTTATATGGATTGCATTGAATCTGTAGATTGCTTTGGGTAGTATAGTCATTTTCACAATGTTGATTCTTCCAATCCAAGAACATTGTATATCTTATAGTTTTCTGTGTGCAGGGTTTTTTTTCTCCTTAGGCAAGTTTAATCCTAGCTTTTTTTTTTTTTTTTTTTTGCCGTACGCGGGCCTCTCACTGTTGTGGCCTCTCCATTGTGGAGCACAGGCTCCAGATGCAGAGGCTCAGCGGCCATGGCTCACAGCCCCAGCTACTCCACGGCACGTGGGATCTTCCTGGACCGGGGCATGAACCCATGTGCCCTGCATCGGCAGGTGGACTCTCAACCACTGTGCCACCAGGGAAGCCCAATCCTAGGTATTTTATTCTTTTTGTTGAAATGGTAAATGGGAGTGTTTCCTTAATTTCTCTTTCAGATTTTTCATCATTAGTGTATAGGAATGCAAGAGATTTCTGTGTATTAGTTTTGTATCCTCCAACTTTACTAAATTCAATCTGGTAGCATCTTTAGGATTCTCTATGTATAGTATCATGTCATCTGCAAAGAATGGGAGTTTTACTTCTTCTTTTTTGGTATGGATTACCTTTGTTTATTTTTCTTCTCTGATTGCTGTGGCTAAAACTTCCAAAACTATGTTGAATAATAGTGGTGAGAGTGGGCTACCTTGTCTTGTTCCTGTTCTTAGTGGAAATGGTTTCAGTTTTTCACCATTGCGAACGAATTTTGCTGTGGGTTTGTCATATATGGCCTTTATTAAATTAAGGTAAGTTCCCTCTGTGCCTACTTTCTGGAGGGTTTTCATCATAAATGGGTGTTGAATTTTGTCAAAAGCTTTTTCTGCATCTACTGAGATGATCATATGATTTTTATCTTTCTGTTTGTTAATATGGTGTATCACATTGACTGATTTGCATATACTGAAGAATCCTTGCATTCCTGGGATAAACCCCACTTGATCATGGTATATGATCCTTTTAATATGCTGTTGGATTCTGTTTACTAGTATTTTGTTGAGGATTTTTGCATCTATGTTCATCAGTGATATTGGCCTGTAGTTTTCTTTGTTTGTGACATCTTTGTCTGGTTTTGGTATCAGGGTGATGGTGGCCTTGTGAATGAGTTTGGGAGTGCTCCTCTCTCTGCTGTATTTTGGAAGAGTTTGAGAAGGATAGGTGTTAGCTCTTCTCTAAATGTTTGATAGAATTCATCTGTGAAGCCATCTGGCCCTAGCTTTTGTTTGTTGGAAGATTTTTTATCACAGTTTCAATTTCAGTGCTTGTGATTGGTCTGTTTATATTTTCTATTTCTTCCTGGTTTAGTCTTGGAAGGTTGTGCTTTTCTAAGAATTTGTCCATTTCTTCCAGGTTGTCCATTTTATTGTCATAGAGTTCCTTGTAGTAATCTCTCATGATCCTTTGCATTTCTGCAGTGTCAGTTGTTACTTCTCCTTTTTCATTTCTAATTCTATTGATTTGAGTCTTCTCCCTTTTTTTCTTGATGAGTCTGCATAATGGTTTATCAATTTTATTTATCTTCTCAAAGAACCAGCTTTTAGTTTTATTGATCTTTGCTACTGTTTGCTTCATTTCTTTTTCATTTATTTCTGATCGGATTTTTATGCTTTTGTTCCTTCTGCTAACTTTGGGGTTTATTGTTCTTCTTTCTCTACCTGCTTTAGGTATAAAGTTAGGTTGTTTATTCGAGATGTTTCCTGTTTCTTAAGGTAGGATTGTATTGCTATAACCTTCCCTCTTAGTACTGCTTTTGCTGCATCCCATAGGTTTTGAGTTGTCGTGTTTTCATTTTCATTTGTCTCTAGGTATTTTTTAATTTCCCCTTTGATTTCTTCAGTGATCTCTTTGTTATTAAGTAGTGTATTGTTTAGCCTCCATTCGTTTGTATTTTTTACAGATTTTTTCCTGTAATTGATATCTAGTCTCATAGCGCTGTGGTCGGAAAAGATACTTGATACAATTTTAATGTTCTTAAATTTACCAAGGCTTGATTTGTGACCCAAGATATGATCTATTCTGGAGAATGTTCCATGAGCACTTGAGAAGAAAGTGTATTCTGTTGTTTTAGGATGGAATGTACTATAAATATCAATTAAGTCCACCTTGTTTAATGTATCATTTAAAGCTTGTGTTTCCTTATTTATTTTCATTTTGGATGATCTGTCTATTGGTGAAAGTGGGGTGCTAAAATCCCCTACTATGATAGTGTTACTGTCTATTTCTCTTTTTATGGCTGCTAGCATTTGCCTTATATATTGACGTTCTCCTATGTTGGGTACATAAATATTTACAATTGTTATATCTTTTTCTTGGATTGAGCCCTTAATCATTATTAGGACAAATCATTAGAAGGACAAATCCTTCTTTGTCTCTTATAATAGTCTTTATTTTAAGGTCTATTTTATCTGATATGAGAATTGCAACTCCAAGTTTCTTTTGATTTCCATTTGCATGGAATACCTTTTTCCATCTCCTCACTTTCAGTCTGTATGTGTCCCTAGGTCTGAAGTGGGTCTCTTGTAGACAGCATATATATGGGTCTTGTTTTTGTATCCATTCAGCCAGTCTGTGCCTTTTGGTGGGATCATTTATTCATTTACATTTAAGGTAATTATCAGCATGTTTATTCCTATTACCATTTTCTTAATTGTTTTGTGTTTGTTATTATAGGTTGTTTCCTTCTCTGGTGTTTCCTGCCTAGAGAATTTCCTTAAGCATTTGTTGTAGAGCTGGTTTGGTGCTGCTGAATTCTCTAAGCTTTTGCTTGTCTGTAAGTTTTAAATTTCTCCATCGAATCTGAATGAGATCCTTGCTGGGTAGAGTAATCTTGGTTGTAGGTTTTTCCCTTTCATCATTTTAAATATGTCCTGTCACTCCTTTCTGGCTTGCAGAGTTTCTGCTGAAACATCAGCTATTAACCTTATGGGTATTCCCTTGTATGTTATTTCTTGTTTTTCCCTGCTTTTAATATTTTTTCTTTGTAATTAATTTTTGAGAGTTTGATTAATATGTGTCCTGGCGTTTTTCCTTCAATTTATGCTGTATGGGACTCCCTGTGCTTCCTGGACTTGATTGACTATTTCCTTTCCAATATTAGGGAAGTTTTCAACTATAATCTCTTCAAATATTTTCTCAGTCCCTTTCTTTTTCTCTTCTTCTTCTGGGACTCCTACAATTCGAATATTGGTGTGTTTAATATTGTCCCAGATGTCTCTGAGACTGTCCCAATTCTTTTCATTCTTTTTAATTTATTCTGCTCTGTGGTAGTTATTTCCACTATTTTATCTTCCAGGTCACTTATCTGTTCTTCTGCCTCAGCTTTTCTGCTATTGATTCCTTCTAGAGAATTCTTAATTTCATTTATTGTGTTGTTCATCATTGTTTGCTCTTTAGTTCTTATAGGTCCTTGTTAAATGTTTCTTATATTTTCTCCATTCTGTTTCGCAGATTTTGGATCATCTCTACTATCATTACTCTGAATTCTTTTTCAGGTAGACTGCCTATTTCCTCTTCATTTGCTTGGTCTGGTGGGTTTTTACCTTGCTCCTTCATCTGCTGTGTGTTTCTCTGTCTTCTGATTTTGCTTAACTTACTGTGTATGGGGTCTCCTTTTCACAGGCTGCTGGATCGTAGTTCCCATTGTTTGCCCCCAGTGGCTAAGGTTGGTTCAGTGGGTTGTGTAGGCTTCCTGATGGAGGGGACTGGCTCCTGTGTTCTAGAGGATGAGGAATGATCTTGTCTTTCTCTTGGGCAGGACCGTGTCTGGTGGTGTGTTTTGGGATGTTTGTGACCTTATTATGATTTTAGGCAGCCTATCTGCTAATGGGTGGAGTTGTGTTCCTGTCTTGCTAGTTGTTTGGCATAGGGCGTCCAGTGCTGTAGCTTGCTGGTCGTTGAGTGGAGCTGGGTCATAGCGTTGATATGGAGACCTCTGGGAGAGCTTTTGCCCTTTGATATTACGTGGAGCCGGAAGGTCTCTGGTGGATAAATATCCTGAAATTGGCTCTCCCGCCTCAGAGGCACAGGCCTGATACCTGGCTAAAGCACCAAGACCCTGTCAGCCACACGGCTTAGATGAAAAGGGAGAAACAACAAAGAAGGAAAGAAAGAAAAGAAAAGAAAAGAAAGTTATTAAAATAAAAAATAATTATTAAATATAAAAAAATTAGGGCTTCCCTAGTGGCGCAGTGGTTGAGAGTCTGCCTGCCGATGCAGGGGACACGGGTTCGTGCCCCAGTCTGGGAAGATCCCACATGCCATGGAGCGGCTGGGCCCGTGAGCCATGGCTGCTGAGCCTGCGCGTCCGGAGCCTGTGCTCCACAACAGGAGAGGCCACAACAGTGAGAGGCCCACGTACCGCAAATAAATAAATAAATAAATTAATTAATTAATTAAAACGTTATAAAAAAAGGAGAAAGCAAAGAAGAGAGCAACCAAACCAAAAAACAAATCCACCAATGATGGAAGCACTAAAAACTATACTAAAAAAATGGAACAGACAGACAGAACCTCAGGACAAATGGTAAAAGCAAAGCTATACAGACAAAACCACACAAAGAAGTATACACATACATACTCACTAAAAGAGAAAAAGGAAGAAAAAAAATATATATATATATATAGTTGCTCCCAAAGTCCACCGCCTCAATTTTTGGATGATTCGTTGTCTATTCAGGTATTCCACAGATGCAGGGTACATCAAGTTGATTGTGGAGATTTAATCCACTGCTCCTGAGGCTGCTGGGAGAGATTTCCCTTTCTCTTCTTTGTTCGCACAGCTCCTGGGGTTCAGCTTTGGATTTGGACCCGCCTCTACACGTAGGTCGCGTGAGGGTGTCTGTTGTTTGCTCAGACAGGACGGGGTTAAAGGAGCAGCTACTTCGGGGGCTCTGGCTCACTCAGGCTGGAGGGAGGGAGGGGTATGGATGAGGGGCGAGCCTGCGGCAGCAGAGGCCAGCATGACGTTGAACCAGCCTGAGGCGTGCAGTGTATTCTCCCGGGGAAGTTGTCCCTGGATCACGGGACCCTGGCAGTGGCAGGCTGCACAGGCTCCCGGGAGGGGAGGTGTGGATAGTGACCTGTGCTTGCACACAGGCTTCTTGGTGGCCACAGCAGCTGACTTAACGTTTCATGCCCATCTCTGGTGTCCGCGCTGATAGCCGTGGCTTGCGCCTGTCTCTGGAAATTGTTTAGGCAGTGTTCTGAATCCCGTCTCCTCACGCACCCGGAAACAATGGTCTCTTGACTCTTAGGCAGGTCCAGACATTTTCCCTGGACTCCCTCCCAGCTAGCTGTGGAGCACTAGCCCCCTTCCGGCTGTGTTCATGCAGCCAACCCCAGTCCTCTCCCTGGAATCCGACCGAAGCCCGAGCCTTAGCTCCCAGCCCCCACCTATCCTGGCTGGTGAGCAGACAAGCCTCTCAGGCTGGTGAGTGCTGGTCGGCACCGATCCTCTGTGCGGGAATCTCTCCGCTTTGCCCTCTGCACCCCTGTTGCTGTGCTCTTCTCTGTGGCTCCGAAGCTTCCGCCCCACCACCTCTGTCTCTGCCAGTGTAGGTGCTTCCTAGCATGTGGAAACTTTTCCTCCTTCACAGCTCCCTCCCACTGGTGCAGGTACCATCCCTATTCTTTTGTCTCTGTTTTCTCTTTTGCCCTACCCAGGTACATGGGGGAGTTTCTTGCCTTTTGGGAAGTCTGAGGTCTTCTGCCAGTGTTCTGTAGGAGTTGTTCCACATGTAGATGTATTTATGATGTATTTTTGGGGAGGAAGGTGATCTCCATGTCTTACTCTTCTGCCATCTTGAAGGTCTCCCCAGTATAATTTTATTTGCAAAGAATCTTATGAAATGCCAACTGGAAACTAAGAATTTCCTTCACATTAGGTGGCTTTCTGTAAAAAAATCTCTAGCTAGCGAGCTAGCTATCTATCATCCGCATCTGTGTAATTCAGGCAGTACCAGTGCAGAGTCCCCTCATCCTAGGTAAACAGGATGAGAGCACAGTGTAGTTCTAATGTCCTTTTTTAACATCTAAGGCTCATTGCTTAGTGAATTGTTTCATTTAAGCTCCAAATGCATAATTCACGGCTAAGCTTCTTTTAGACAGGTATTATCTTCTTTTTGATTGATTAAGAGGAATGAATACAACGTATTAAGTAAAACGTTAATTGAAATATAAATATTTTAGATTATTAGATAACCATCATAAAGAAGTATTCATGTATGAAACTGAAACAATTTTAGTGCAGATATTTTACAGATCATAACATGCGTAATGTATTTTTGACTCTGTGAAGAATAAAAATATTATCTTCCCAGAAAATCAGAAGTCATTGAGAATTTCGTATATTATGCTGCCTGAGTAGAGGTAAAATCAACTGACATTGTTAAACATTGGCAAAGACAGAAATATGAGCTTGTGTTAATGCAAATTGGCCAGAGTTTGTTGATCTAGATGAACATGGGCAGATGGTTTTCAGTAAGCGGTATCATCAGTGGTTTTCTATTTAACAGAAATGAAGGACTTTATATTTATGATGGCATACAAGAAATCATGAGAATTAAGCTGCTTAGTTTCTTCTATCACACTTTTCTGTCAAGCAGAGGAACTACTAGTAGAATAACTATTGTGAACTTACATGACACATTGTACTGTGAAAGTTGTCCATTCTGACCATGTTTTATCTTTCCCACAATCATTGCACACTATAGTTTTTACGTTTACAGTGAAGTGTGGTTGAGCTTAGTTTTTAAAAGTCTTAGGTCCTTATCCTTACTAGTAGATAGAGACAGAGGAGGGAGCTGTATTATTTGAAGTTTTTGAGTGTGAAATAGGGAAAACTAATATATGTGAGTGCCTTACATAGAGTTCTCTGGGTGGTCATGAAATCAAGAACACCAATTCAGGGATAAGTAGTGCTGGGTGATAACAGAGGTCAGTAAGACAGTCAGAACACATTTCCAAAGACCACAGAGGGGAATGAAATATAAACAGCTGTAGTAGAAATCCAGGAGACATGACCTAAAAGAGAGAAGAGGGAGCCTCTAGTGAAACAGGAAGATATACACAATGAGAATTCTGGAAAAGGATATTTTACCTTAAACTGACTTCTAAGTATTTTCTAGTGTGGAAACACCAGATATGGGCAGTGGCAATTATAATATAAAAGACATGGAAAGTATACAATTAGCATTGTTCAGATAATTTTTTAAACCAATTCCAATTTAAGGTATAAGTATCTAGACTTTGACCAAGTCTGGAAGAGATAAATGCTATTCACAAAATTTCAGAAAAACAATTGTTCTAACTTGTACTTTCCAATAACCAACTAGAAGTATCTTTTCTGCTATTTAGTAAGGTCAGTTTCAAGGAAAGACCATATTGAAAAACAGAAAAGAAAACTTACGTTTCAATTTTAAATATGTTTAATTACACTGGAATACTCTCATACAGAAAACACATGCAAATCAAGCTCCTAGCTGTTGCTTAGACAATAACATAGTGCATGTAGGTGATACTCCTTTTCCTGAAGGGTAATCACAATAAAATCAACTGATCCTTAACCCAGTGAAATGTGAGTAAGATCATGAGGATGTGATTACATGTCTTTTGTAATAACTTTAATCCAGATGTAACTACACTGCTGAGTGTAACTAAAATTTCATTAAATTATAATTTACTTAAGGAGAGTCAAGAATCCTTAAATTTCCAAAATATAAATAAAATCTAACTAAATATTGAAACTCTGATTTTCAACAGAAATTGTTTTACAGTGTATTAAAAGGATTAGAAGTACTACAGTTACCCAACTTAAGCTTGCTCAAGTTAGATATTTTTCTGAAACCAAGAGCACAGTACTACATAACATCTCTGCATATAACATCCTTATGAGATCAATCTAAATATGCCATATTTAAAATCACTTAAATCTAAGTCTTGGTACCAAAGAACTAGTGAAATTAGAAATGTGAACTATATCCTCCTTTTTCAAGTAATGAATCATCTATTTTTATAGTAATTTACTTTAAGTTTGCTCTACCATCCATTTCCCCAAATGCTTTCTCTTTTTCCATTTTCACTCTGAAATCCAAAGGGATTATATAGATCGCTACATATTCCATGAGATTAAACATAAGGAGGAGATTTAATGGGTGATTGGTAGACAGTTATCCTGGTTCCTTTTACAAAATTAGAAGACTTAATTTTTTAAACAGTTGCTCCAAATCTTATTCATATTTGAATGTCTTATCTATACCTTGGACATAAAACTTATACTTTTTCTGATTTCTACAAACTAATTTTTTAGTTTCCTTTGTAACTATTTGTTGACAAAATTAAAAATTATATATTACAGGAAACTTGAGGAGGAATAAACATAGTCATTACCTTATATCCTTTCTCAAAAAGATTATAATGACAAGGAAGCTGAGAAAAATACACATGTAATATTAACAAGCTCTGTTCAAATCCTGATTCTACTGCTAAAATAATTTTAATATCTCTTTACAAGGGAAAATACTTAATGAAGGTTTTAAAATAGAGCCACAAATACTTTGAAAATCTTCACATCAAGAGGTAAGTACCGTGTCTCTTCCCCTTGAAGTCAGACCAGCTTGTGATTGCTTCAGCCAATAGAGTATGGCCAAAGTAATTCTGTGCGAATTTTGAGGTTAGGTTATAAAAGGTCATATACCTACTTACTGGAAGACTCACTCTTGGAGACTTCAGTTGCCTTGTAGAAAGCCCAACTACCTTTATGCTTCCATACTCTGAGGAAGCCCAAGCTACAAGGAGAGGGCATGTTCATACACTCTTGGACAACCATTTTGAGCCCAGCCTTTGAGTCATCTGAGCCCAGATGCCAAATATGTAAGTGAAGAAGCTTCCAGATTATTCTGTTTCCCAACATTCAACTCATCCCTAGCCATCCAGGACTTTGCAGAGGCCCCAGATATTGCAGACCACAAAAAAGTCACTGCCATATTCAAATCCCTGATCTACAAAATTTGTAAGGCTAATAAAATGGGGATTTTTATTTCATGTCACTAAGTGTGAACAGTTTATTATGCAGCAATAGACAGCAGAAATCATAGCAAATGAAAATGTTTACTTCCTCCATAATTTGGCAGACTTGTCATGAAGAGGAAAGAAGAGAAAATGTGGCATAATGTGTGGTGTTATACAAACCTATGTGCCATTTAATAGCTGTGCTCTTTGATAATCAGGATGAAAATTATGGATAATACTCTCACATCATGGGCTTTGTGGAAGATTAAATGAAACAACATAATTAAAGTATCTGACACAAGGATGCATTTAAAAAACTGAAGTTCTTCTTTTATTCCCCTTATTATTAAAAACACTGCCTTATTAAAGAAGCAGCATTATTGCCATGAGAGAAGGTCAAACTATGTAAATTAGAAAGAAATAATTTCTGTTTATAGGAATCAAGAAAAATCTCATTGAGCAGGTGGTAGTTGTAATGCACTACATATACATAATAAAAGTTTCAATTCAGCTTAACAAATACATGGGTATATGATAGGAGGAATATATAGTTTGAAATACAACAGTGAATAAAAGAGCTGCTTTTCCAGTCCTCATGGAATTGAGAGTCTAGCAGGTAAATGGGAATTTTTAGCATGATGGGTGTTAAAGAGAAGTCCACACTGCTATGGAAATGTATAACAGTAAAATGTATCCTAGTCTGAGATCACAGAAGGTCTACTTAGAAAATTAATAATTAAGCTGATTTGAAAGATGAATAGATGATAGCTAATAAATATGGAGGAATGTTCCAAGAAGGAAAAAACAACATGGTTAAAAAACCTGAGGAGAGAGAATACAGAATATCTTAAAGAAAATCAGGAGAGAACTAGTGTATCTGGGTCCTATAGACCAATAAGGGCAAGTGATTGAATAGAGAGACAGGGGTCGTATGATAAGGGGTGTTTAATGTAATTTTAAGGATTTGGGAATTTCTCTTAGGGACAATAGAAAATTATTGGAAAGGTGGTAAACAAGCAAGTGACTTTGGATTTTTGTTTTACAATATTAGCTAAAGGACTCAGGATCTGTAAAACTCTCCAGAGTTGAAATCTTGGAGATTATCACACCTTTTTGTCTTTTGATGCTCATCATACTCCCCCATGTAAAATGTTTGGGGATATACTTTCTACAGTTCTACAACAGACATAGGATATTTGTTTCATGAGTCATACTCTCCTGTCCCAATTAAGAATTTAACAACTTAAAAACTGTAAAACCATCTTATCACACAGGATTCAACTGGTTACACTATTTAAATATATCACCATGTTGCTTCATGATTTAAAAAAAGAAAAAACATACTAAAAAGTGAGCCTACACTCTAAAACAGTGTTTCAAGTGTAGAGGGAAATTCCATAGAAAAATTACTTTCAAAGAGATTCTGGTCATTTTTGGAAAAAGTACTGTATAGATTTACATGATGACTACTTTGCAGAAGAAAATATTTGATTAAAAATATATGCTATAGGACAGAGGGCAGATAGCAGAAGCAAGAACTACAATCCTGCAACCTGTGGAACAAAAACCACATTCACAGAAAGATAGACAAAATGAAAAGGCAGAGGACTATGTACCAGATGAAGGAACAAGGTAAACACCAGAAAAACAATTAAATGAAGTGGAGATAGGCAACCTTCCAGAAAAAGAATTCAGAATAACGATAGTGAAGATGATCCAGGACCTCAGAAAAACAATTGAGGCAAAGATCGAGAAGAAGAAAGAAATGTTTAACATAGACCTAGAAGAATTAAAGAACAAACACCTAGAAGAATTAAAAAACAAACAAACAGAAATGAACAATACAATAACTGAAATGAAAAATATACTAGAAGGAATCAGTAGCAGAATAACTGAGGCAGAAGAATGGATAAGTGACCTGGACACAGAATGGTGGAATTCACTGCCCCAGAAGAGAATAAAGAGGAAAGAATGAAAAGAAATGAAGACAGCCTATGAGACCTCTGGGACAACATTAAATGTACCAACATTCGCATTATAGGGTTCCGAGAAGGAGAAGAAAGAGAGAAAGGACCCGAGAAAATATTTGAAGAGATTATAGTTGAAAACTTCCCTAATGTGCAAAAGGAAATAGCCACCCAAGTCCAGGAAGTGCAGAGAGTCCCAGGCAGGATAAATCTAAGGAGAAACACACCAAGACACATAGTAATCAAATTGACAAAAATTAAAGACAGAAAAATTATTAAAAGCAACAAGGGAAAAACGACAAATAACAAACAAGGGAACTCCCATAAGGTTAACAGCTGATTTCTCAACAGAAACTCTACAAGCCAGAAGGGAGTGGCACAACATATTTAAAGTGATGAAAGGGAAGAACCTACAACCAAGATTACACTAGCTGGCAAGGATCTCATTCAGATTCCATGGAGAAATCAAAAGCTTTACAGACAAGAAAAAGCTAAGAGAATTCAGCACCATCAAACCAGCTCTACAGCAAATGCTAAAGAAACTTCTCTAAGCAGGAAACACAGAGAAGAAAAGGATCTACAAAAACAAACCCAAAACAGTGAAGAAAATGGTAATAGGAACATACATATCGATAATTACCTTAAATGTGAATGGATTAAATGCTCCAACCAAAAGACACAGGCTCGCTGAATGGATACAAAACAAGACCCATATATATGCTTTCTATAAGAGACCCACTTCAGACCTAGAGACACATACAAACTGAAAGTGAGGGGATGGAACAAGATATTCCATGCAAGGGGAAATCAAGAGAAAGCTAAAGTATCAGGTAAAATAGACTTTAAAATAAAGAATTTTATAAAAGACAAGGAAGGCACTACATAATGATCAAGGGATCAATCCAAGAAGAAGATATAACAATTATGAAGGTTTATGCCCCAACATAGGAGCACCTCAATACATAAGGCAAATGCTAACAGCTATAAAAGAGGAAATCGACAGTAACATAATAATAGTGGGGGACTTTTAACACCTCACTTACACCAATGGACAGATCATCCAGGCATAAAATTAATAAAGAAGCACAAGCATTAAATGACACAATAGACCAGGTAGATTTCATTGGTATTTATAGGACATTCCATCTGAAAACAACAGATTACACTTTCTTCTCAAGTGCACATGGAACATTCTCCAGGATAGAGTACATCTTGGGTCACAAATCAAGCCTGGGTAAATTTAAGAAAATTGAATTCATGTCAAGCTTCTTTTTCAACCACAGCACTATGAGATTAGAAATAAATTACAGGGAAAAAAATGTAAAAACCACAAAAGCATGGAGGCTAAACAATACATTACTAAATAACCAAGAGATCACTGAAGAAATCAAAGACGAAATTAAAAAAAAAAATATATATATATGATAATATAATCTCTCATACTGCTTTTATTTTATAACATCTGAAAGTCTAAAAGTCTCTTATTCTACTTGCTATCTAGGTGGTGTTTGTGTATTGGTTTTTGGCACCATCATAGACCTCAGTTCATGTAATCTTACCTATTTGCTCCATAGCAGTTACAACCAGGACACTCAATAATAAATACTCATCCTATATCTAGGGTCCAGATATTCTACCTACCTCTTTCTGGCCCCATCCCTAGAACTTATACCCATGGTACACTTCCATGAATAGTGTTCCTTACTGAAAATAAAATAAAGCAAAATCAGAAAACACCTACTTATTCCTCACTCTCCTGCCTTTCCCCTGTCTTGTCTGTTCAGTTTCCTGGGTCTCAGTTGTAAGAACTTGATAAACCAACACTTGGAACTATAGTATGGCACTGTTTCCCATGGTGACTGGTGTCAGTTCTTTCCTTTTATCATCTGTTCTAACTTATTCTGACATTATCTTTCTTTTCAGCATACAACCAAAATGCATCAGCATTAGTGTAGAATCTGTAGTTAAACATACACATATTGGCTATGTGAGTTAAAGTAAATTCACCCCGTATTAATATTGGCATACAGTATAACATCCAGAGACACAATCTTACAGGATAATTAAAATACTTACCTTTAATATATGAGAGTTTGTTTTGAAAAATAAACCCTACACTTGCACACAAAAGTAACATTTACCAAAAAATTTCCAAGTTATTTTCTCAGAGGAATATCTCCTACTACTGTCATGAGAGTTGGATGTCAGGAGCAATTTAATTATCTCATACTTTTAGAGAGTTATATTCTTTGCTTAGACAGTAGAAATTAAGGTTTTAAGTCTGGATATAAATACAAAAAATGGGAGGTTGGCAATATAATGTTTTACATATAACTAAGAATGCTTATTTTTTTTTATAAAGTTGTTTTGTTTCTAAAGTTGGCTTTATAGCCAATTAGGTTTTGCTGTGTTTTGGGACATTTCATATTAAACAATGAGTAAAAAAGTGTTTTCCATATGCTAAAGTTTTCAGGGATACTAATGAGCACTTTAGAATCTTATTTAAAAGAAAAATATATATTCCAAAGTAATTTTACATTTTGTAAGAATTATGACTTGTAAATGTACACCTTATATATTAAAGCAAAGTCCAGTCAATACATATGTAAATAATGGAATTAATAATATAAAAATATGAATAACTTGTAAAATAAGGTTGCAAATGGTTAGCAGTCATTTGCTTTACGTGAAAGTCAAATTATAAAAATTGAGGAAGGGGCTTCCCTGGTGGCGCCGTGGTTGAGAGTCTGCCTGCTGATGCAGGGGACACGGGTTCATGCCCCGGTCTGGGAAGATCCCACATACCGCAGAGTGGCTAGGCCCGTGAGCCATGGCCACTGAGCCTGCGCGTCTGGAACCTGTGCTCCGCAACGGGAGAGGCTACAACAGTGAGAGGCCCACGTACCGCAAAAAAAAAAAAAAAAATTGGGGAAAACCAAAAAGTCATGTACTTTTATCTAAGTGGATTGACTATCGAATCATCTTTTTAAAGGGTTATGTGCTCTCAAATATATTATGAATCATTCTGAACTAAAAGATAATTTTTATAAAATGAATATGAAGGTTTTGTGTTGATCTTTATTTTTCAACAATGGGAGCAATGTTTCAATCTCAAACACTGGTATCAATAAGCCATTCTTACAAAGGCACTCAAATTTAATGGGAATCAGTCTGTGAATCAATTTATACACCAGGGCAGTGTTTTTAAAAAAATGATAGATAGAGCCATCAGTCAACAATTAGTGGATATAATCAGGGAAGGAGACAGTCAAAAGGAGCCCTACTAAAGCTGCTGTCATCTCAAAGTGACTATGCATATTCCCAGACCACACCCTCTGGAGAGCAATATCAGAGATTTTATACTACAGAGCAAATATACTTCAATAAAATAATCCAGCCAGTCAATAAACAAATAAGTAAACAAACAAACAAGCTCTAGAGGAGTACAGAGAGGACCAATATCCAGATTTGCTATAATATCTTGTTGAAAATGTCCAATTTCTATCAAAAACTATGAGACATAAAAATAAGAAGGAAAGCATGAATTAAACACGAGGAAAGAACAGTAGGCAACAGAAATTTTCTATGAAAGAAATCAAATGTTCGATTTAACAAAGATCTCAAAGTAGCCATTATAAATACTTTCAAAAACTAAGGAAAAGCATAGTTTTAGAAGGAAAGGAAAGTAAGATGACTATATTTCATCAAAAAGAGATTATCAATCAGTAAAGAGAAAATATAAAAAAACCTAAGTGGAAATTCCACAGTGGAAAAGTACAACAACTAAAGTGAAATTTTTATAAAGGGGTTTCAACAATAGATTTGAACAGCTAGAAGAAGGAATTAGCAAACTTGAAGATAGATTGCTAGAAATTATATAATTTGAAAAGCATAGCAAGTAATGAAAAAATAGTGAACAGAGACACAAAGAAATTTAGAATAATATTTAGTGCCCAATATACATGTAGTTGGAGTGCCAGAGGAGAGGAAAGAAAGGAGCATGCAAAACATTTGAGGAAATAAGGTTCAGAAATCTCCCCAGTTTGGTGAAAACATTAAATTACACATTCAAGTACCACAGTGAGCTCTAAGTGGAATAAAAAGAAAACGGCCCATAAACAAACTCACCATACTAAGAATGTTGAAAGCCAAAGATATTGAAAGCAGCAAGGGAATATCTACTAGTCACTTACAAGGGAACCCCAATAAGATTAAAAGCTGACTTTTCATCAGAAATTGTGGAGACCAGAAGGTTGTGACTTAACATACTCAAAGTGCTCAAAGGAAAAAAAAAAGTATCAGCCAATAATACTACATTCAACAAAACTCTTTAAAAAATAAAGATAAAAACTTAAAATCCTAGATAAAAATGGAGAGAAGCTGTTTCTAACAGACTGTCTTACAAGAAATAATAAAAGCATTTCTTCAGGCTGAAAGCAAGTGACTCCTGACAGTAACTGGAATTCACACACACACACACACACAAACACACACAAATATTTAAATAAAGATGACTAAGTGAATATAAAATACAGTATAAATGCATAATTTTTCACCTTCTTTAAACTGATTTTTTAATTGTATAAAGCAATGTGTATATAATTATTGAACCTATAACATTTAGAACTGTAGTATAATTGCCAATGATATCACAACGTAAGTGGGTGGGAGCAAAGTTCTACTGGGCTAAGGAAAAGACAACAGATCGTAACTCAAGCCTATAGGAACAAAAAAAAGACAAGAAACAGTAGATAGAAAGGTTAATATTACAAAACTTGCAAATGTATACATGCTCTCATTTCTCAACTTCCTAAAAAAACAAAATTATATCAAGTAATAGACAAAACAATGAATGTAGGGTTTGTAACCCAACACTGTATATAGATGTAATGTGTATAATAATACCACAAAAAAAGAAGAAAAAGTGGGTAGAGTTATACAGGAGTAACATTTATATATATTACTAGAATTGTGATTTATCTTATAGATTCTGATAGCTTGAAATGTATATAGTAAACCTTAGAGCAACAATTAAGGAAAAAACTCAGAAAATTATTGAGAAAATATCATTAATGAAATTAAAATATTACATTAGGAAATACTTAATTCAAAAGAAAATCATAAAAGAAGAATAGAAGGATGAAAAAGATACAAGGCATGTAGGGAAAAAATAAAATGATGGTGTAAATTCAACTATATCGATAATAACATTAAATATAAATAGATTAAATCTCTGCTGAAGGCAGAGATTGTCAGACAAGATGACAAAATAAGATTCATCTACATGCTGTCCACAGGAGACACACTTTATCTAAAGATAAAAGTAAATTGAAGAAAAAGTGATGGAAAAAAATATTGTGAAAAGAGCAAGCACAGGAAAACCTAAGTGGCTATAATAATATCAGACAAAATAGATTTTAAAACAAAACGTTTTACAGTGAGGAAGAGTAATATTTTATAATAATAAAAGGAGCAATCCATCAGGAAGATATAATAATTTTAAAACATATGTACCTGACATCTAGACACCAAAATACGTGAAGCAAAATCTTTCAGAAATGAAGAGAGGACTAGACCATCAACAGTATTTGTTGGAGACTATACATCCCCACTTTTAAGAATGGATAGAATAATTAGGCAGTATATCAACAAAAAAATGGAAGACTTAAGCAAGAGGAACACTGTAAACCAACTAAACCTAAGAGACATTTACAGAAGATTCAATGTAAAAACAGTAGAGGATACATTCTTCTCAAGTGCACATGGAACATTCTTCTGGAAGACCTTATCCTAGGCTATAAAATAAGCTTCAATGAATTTACAAGGATTAAAATCATACAAAGTATGTTCTTATACCAGAATGAAATAAGACACCAACAGCAGAAAGATGTGAGAAAATCATAAATATGTGGAAATTAAACAACATACTCCTAAATAGCCAATGAATTAAAGAAGAAATAACAAGGGAAATTAGAAAATATTTTGAGAAGAAAGAAAATGAAGACAGTGTAACATCTCATATGGGATGCAGCAGAAACAGTGCTTATGCTTAAAGGGAATTTTATTGTAGTAAATGCCTTTATTAAAATGGAATTAAAAAAAAAGACCTCAAAGCAATAACCTAACAGTCATATTAAGAAAGTGTAAAAAGAAGAGTAAATTAAAACAAAGCAAACAGAAGAAAGGAAATAATGAAGGTTAGAGCAGACATCAGTGAAATACAAAATAGATAAACAATTGAAAAGCTCAACAAAACCAAAAGCTGTTTCTATAAACAGATTAATAATAATGACTAAGCTTTAGCTAGATTGGCTAAGAAAAAAATAATATACAAATTATTAATCAGAAATGAAAAGTGACACTACTTCTTTATAGAAATAATTTAAGCAATTTACAGAAATAAAAATAATTATAAAGGAACACAGACTCCCAGCTTCCAGAACTGTGAGAAATAAATTTCTGTTACTTATAAACTACCCAATCTGTAGTAATTTGTTATAGCAGCCCTAATGGACTGACAGACATGAATTTGGGGGGGCCAGGGATGGAATGCTATAGATTGAGTGTTTATGTTCCCCCCAAATTCATGTGTTAAAGAAAACCTAATTTCACCATGGTGGTGTTTGGAGGTAAGGCCTTTGGGAGATGATCAGGTCAGGAGGGAGGAGCCTTCATGAATGGGATTAGTTCCTTTATAAAAGAGACCCCAGAGAGATCCCTTGCTCCTTCTGCCACATGAGGACTCAGTGAAAAGATTAAATCATGAATTCCAGAAAAGACTACTACTGGAGGAGAATAAATACAATTTTATTTTAATATCAGGTAGGGTAAATTCAATTGACAGTGGCCTTATCTCAGTTAATATTGAATAGCAATTTATAAATCCAGAGGGTACCATCATCCTGAATGTGAATAACTTTATTTCATGTATGTGATCCTTAAAGTCAGTTTTGAAAATCTCATCAGTCTAAGATTGACATAAGATACCTGAAGTTTTAAAATCCCCCCCTTAATTAGATTTAAATGTGAATGAAGGATTAACAATATAACTAGATATTTCAAATTCCATTTAAATATTTTCAAAACATTCTAAAATATGTAGGTTATGTTTCAAATTAATAAAACTTTTAATCTCATTAATTTAAAATGAGATAGAACCATGAATTAGTCAAGAAAGAAATAAAAGGAATGAAAGTAGGATAAAAGCCTGGAGACAGGATGGGAGAAATCAATGGAGGAAAGGATGGAGGGAGGGCGGAGGGAGAAAGGAGTGGAAGGAACAAAATCATGAAAGCAGTTAATTGAACAAATGTGAAAATACATCTGTTCTTTCAGAGAACAAGCCCTTTAAAGTGACTGATTAACATGGAGTGCTGCAGGTTATTGCATAACTATTGATTTAATGAATACAGTTGATTGTACTTTTTCAAAAGTTAGAATTGCTAGGATTGTAGGAAGTTTAAAAAGCACAGAGTTCATTTTCTTGCCCTTGAGCAGAAATATTCCAATCACTCAGAAACCATAGAATTTATCTCATTTTTTAAATATCCAGAGAAGGAAATCATGCAACTCCCTCCAGAAACATATCTTAGGCTCACAAAGAACAGTGTCGCAGAAGCATAACTTTTAGTTACCCACACAAATAGCTCATTAAGTATTGTTGAAAAGATGGAGATACTCTGGTTTTAAGGTAGCTATATGCTTATAGATGGATCTGAAAATGGAGAATTAAGAAGACTGGGCTTGGTGGTGGTAAAGACTCTTCTTTAAAGTGTAAATTTTAACAGAAAAAAAATAATTGACATTATAAGTGAAGTAATATCATGGTAGATACCCCTTTATCAAAGAAAATATGGATTTCAAAGGGAATAAATGTGATGTTCATTCCCTTGACTGAGTCCAAACCAAATAATCACTTTAAAGGGATAATGAAAAGTAACAGTAGGTTAAGAAAGAAAAAACAAAAACACATATCTTCGGGCTTCCCTGGTGGCGCAGTGGTTGAGAATCTGCCTGCTGATGCAGGGGACACGGGTTCGAGCCCTGGTCTGAGAGAATCCCACATGCCGCAGAGCAACTAGGCCCATGAGCCACAACTACTGAGCCTGCGTGTCTGGAACCTGTGCTCAGCAACAAGAGAGACCGCGATAGTGAGAGGCCAGCGCACCGCGATGAAGAGTGGCCCCCACTTGCCACAACTGGAGAAAGCCCTCGCACAGAAACGAAGATGCAACACAGCAAAAATAAATTAATTAATTAATAAACTCCTACCCCCAACATCTTCTAAAAAAAAACACATATCTTCAAATTCTTAATTCTTACCTAAAATACAAAACCTAAATATTTACTAAGATCCTTGGTTGATTTACCTATATAAATTCACACATATGAAGTTTCAGGACAAACAGCTGCTTTAATTACTTAGTTATAATTTAGATAACTGTACAGTAAATCTAGGTTTACTTTTATGTTGACATGTGGCCATTGTCACTTTCCAGTTAGAGAAAAAGGAAGAGAAAGAATATGGAATCATGCTAGGCACAAGGAAATACTAACAATACTTTCTTTTGTATACCAAATTTGAAATGCTAATTCCACTGAGAGAAGGCTTTATTCATTCTAACTCATGACAAATTATATAGAATCCTGTTTCACTCTTAAAATCAGGCCTTTAAAATATGTTTTTGCTTTACTTTTCAAGTTGTCAACTTTACCATTTTTATGAATAAAGACCTTAATTAAATGACAGCCTGAATTTTGGCCTCTCTCACATAACATTTTAAGCAAATTAGTATTGTAATAAATTTTTCATGCGACAAATATTTTAATTGCTTCAAGTGAAATAATTGTTTTGTCCATTCCATTTAAATCTTTTAGTTTAAGCTATAGCTTTAAAATTTAATAGAGATGTTCTTATATGGATATTTATTGATTAAATAATATCGTTTCTTTAAAAGATTTCTTCTTTTGACTAAATAACTTAAAAAAGTGAATATCTAGGCCCCGAATCCTCTGGATTATACAGAACTGAAAGAGAATTACTATTTAAAGCTGTAGTATTATGGAATTATTATACCTGTATAATTATAGTATATATATAATATATAATTATAATACCTGTATAATTGTGCCATAGAGTATGTCTCTTCTTACCAATTTTTATTTCAACAAAAATAACAGGCTATTGCAAATAAATTTGTTTACAACTGACTTCACAGATTTTTATAATCAGATGAATTCTCATTCATATTTATCATCGTTTGACATACATATCTACTTTTAAAAATTTTATAAATATTATACAGGGAGTATATATTTACCTATTTGAAAACAATTCAGATTTTGTTATGACAAACATATTTTTTCCAATACCATTTAAGACGTAAGAAACCTTGTATTTCTTCACTGTTCTGAATAAAATCTATCCCTTGCATTCTTCTGGAATAGTCAGTAATATAACTCCAGCGTTTACTGAAACATCCATCTACTTTATGTAAGCCTTTAGCCGAAACCATGAGGACCTGAATTTTTCTGTGATTTTACTATTGCCCAGTTTGCAATTGCTTTTGTAGTATTTTAAATAGTAGATGATTGCTAGGACCAATTCTATATATTTATTTACTGTCTTTTCTCAGAGATATTACATTTTCAAAGAAAATTGATAATTTTGTCAAATTAATCTCGGGTGGCCTCGGCCTGCAGTGGCTTGAACCAGGGTTTCAGTTCCTGGCCAGTGATTGAGGTTGGGTCACAGTGATAAGAGCATTGAATCCTAGCCACTAGACCAGTGGATGGTGACAAGGCCCTGGCCCTACGGCTTTGCAGAAAAAGAATTCCCACAAAGACGGAAAGTAGTGAAACAAGCAAAGTATTTATTAGGAGAAAAAAAAAAGCGTACAGTGCGTGCGATAGACACACAGGTGGGCTCAGAGAGAGAGTCGCGCCCTTGTGGCAGTTTGAATCACTTATATGGGGCATTTCTTCCGGGTTTCCTTTGGCCAATCATTTTGATTTGCCTGGTTCAAAGTCCATATTTGGTATATCTCAGGATCATCCCCTGTGTGTGCGCGCACATCTCTTAGCCAAGATGGATTCTACCTAAGAGGTCTATGGGTAGACTTGACATCACTTGGCATCACTCCTCTTTTGACCTCCAGGGAGCCTTTCTGTGCCTGTGTAGTTGGGAAGGTCTCCTGACTTCGAGAATGAGGAATATAGGGTCTCTTATCTTCTACCTGGGCTGGGCCCAGCCTCTTCTCTTATTTGTCCTGTTTTTCTTGTCTTGGAGTATCAGTTCACAAGGAACAAATTCCAACTGTGTGCCCTGGGGGCCCATCTATCTCTTGCCTCAAAATCACCCATCTTACCTAAGACATGATTTATCCTAAGGTGGTAAAACCTTCACTCCTTTCACTCCAGTCCTTTCAAAACCTTCTCAGACTGGTCACTAATCTCAGTCAAATGCTTTTATTCATAATCAAATAACAATCATGATGTAGTATGAGAAGGAAAAGAAAATGTATAAAGATTGCTTATTTATAGAAAATATCTTACAAATATTAACATAAAAGAATCAACAGCCAAACATTAGACTTTTAAAAAGTATTCAGAAAACTAAGGAAGTTAGATATTATATTAATAAACAAACCCAAGTGTGTATGATAAGGTAAAATTCATGTTAAAAGTGGACTGGATTATTCTTGAAATTTCTACCACTATTGGGCTAGATTTTATTTTCCCATGTTTTGTAGTCATATATAAAAAGAAAAATGTGTTTTACATAATTTTTAACTTTATGACAAACAACAAAGCAATCAAAATGATAAATTACAGCTTACATTTGGCTGGTCTCATTATCAGAGAACACAGGCAGTGAGGAGGGTGTGGCTAATGGCAAAGCACATTGACCTTCTAAAGAAGCAGGGACACTCCCCTTTGGGCAATTGTAAAAGAGTGCTGACCTAGCATTGCTGGCTATTCAGAATTTTTCAAGAAAAAGCAATTCTTTTTTTTTTTTTTTGCTGTACGCGGGCCTCTCACTGTTGTGGCCTCTCCCGTTGCGTCGCACAGGCTCAGCGGCCATGGCTCATGGGCCCAGCCGCTCCGCGGCATGTGGGATCTTTCCGGACCGGGACACAAACCCGTGTCCCCTGCATCGGCAGGCAGACTCTCAACCACTGCGCCACCAGGGAAGCCCAAAAAAGCAATTCTTAAAATGTTTTATGCGATAAAAATGTTTAAGAAGTGTTACCTATTTCAAAAACAGACGAATACATAAATAATAAAGCAATTAGCGAGGGGAAAATCTGTATGTAGTGTTCAAGTTATAGGTAATTTATGACCCCTAGATCTTCAAAATCAATGCCTATATAAGGTTGTCTCTGGAACGCAAGACATATTCCTTTTTTCACATGTCCTGAAGTATGAAAAATAGGTCAACTTCCCCAAAGGCCAAGAATCCCAGTGTTGACACCAATTCCTGATACAGTGCATGGCATACTGTGTGGGTTATAAAAAGTCAGCTTTATTTGTTCTAGATGAGTTCATAGCTTTATTTGTTCTAGATGAGTTCATAGCTTTATGAACATGAGTTCATAAAATTAAAGTATATTAATTAATTTTAATAATCATATATTTATCTTCTATACCTGTATGAAGAAGTTTCTAATTATTTAACCGTTTTTTCCTTGCATGTATGTCCATTCTCAATTGGTAGAACCTTGGAATTTAGGCTCATGGGAAAGCTATTAGAGAGGAATGACTAAAATAGGATTCTAAAAATGGAAGAAGCCTTTTTATACCTACAAAGTTGTCTTTGACACCTACAGAGTTGTACTGAAGTCCATAGATACCTGACTGCTGAGTTGCAAAAAGGGGAATGAGGATATCTAACATGAAGTTGACATAACAGCATTAAAATTGTTTTTTTAATTGAAGATTTCTGTCTCTTCACTTTAAGTAATTAATGTTTACTTTTATATCTACCATACTACTATTTGCTTGCTATTATTTTGTATTCAATTTTCTTTTCTTTCTTGGCCTCTTTTTGATTAACGAATTATTTTTACTGTTCTGCTTTTCCCTATGTTGTTAATTATGATTTTTGTGTGTGTGTGTGTGTGGTACGCGGGCCTCTCACTGTTGTGGCCTCTCCTGTTGTGGAGCACAGGCTCTGGACGCGCAGGCTCAGCGGCCATGGCTCACGGGCCTAGCCGCTCTGCGGCATGTGGGATCTTCTCGGACCGGGGCACGAACCCATGTCCCCTGCATTGGCAGGCAGACTCTCAACCACTGTGCCACCAGGGAAGCCCTATTTTATTGATTCATTTAGATATTACCATATGCTCCCTTTACAAATTGCAGTTTAAATATTGTTACTTTTATCACTCTTCTGATAATGCTAGAATATCAGAACATTTAAATTCCATTTCCCCCTCTCTACTTTTGCTTTTAATGTCTATGCATCCTTTGTCTACAAATTTATGTGTATCTGACATGATGATTATTCAGTTAAAAACGTTTTGCACTAACAGATTTTGAAAAATTATGCCATGTTTTGAATGATATTTTTAATGTCATTTTAATCTAAAAAACTATAAAAAGTAATATTTATCATTCCAGTTTCAGGAAAAAAAATTACTCATTCTCTCAACACAGCAGTTTCTAGACAAACAATATTATTTTAAAAACATATTTGAAATATACTCTGTGTATCCATAAACCAAAATTGAAATAAAAAGTAAATATCTTTGTATGATTCTTTAGTCTGTTGTACTCATGCACTATTTTCATGTTTCAAAGAACTCACATGATCTTTATCTTGTCCTAAATGTATTTTTTCTATGCTAAACTTATACAGTATGGTGTGATTTTAAAGCAAAATACCATGAGCTCCCAATATGACAACGGACCATAGAAAGAGTAAGATGAATATTTGAGAATTCCTGGGTGGTTTGGCTGACTGAAGAAGCACACATGACGTACATGTGAAAACAATGGGTTAAGTATCATCTGCTTATGCTGAAAGCAAAGAAAATTAATCACCATGTACTTCTGATTCTGATTTTGAATACCTGATTAAATGCTCGTCCTCAGACTCTCCACAACTTTCAAGATAATGACTCATTCACTGCCAATGTATTAGGGTCAGAATTCTCCCCAGAAACAGAACCAATAGGACATAAGAAATTGGCTTGTGCTATTATGGACGCTGGCAAACCCAAAATCTATAGAGTTGATATCTCAGTTCCTGTTCAGAGGCCATCAGGTTGCTGTAGAACCAGGAAGAGCCAGCGATCCAGTTTGAAGCCTATCAGAACAAGGGAGAATTCTCTCTTCCTTGGAGGAGGGTCAACATCTTGTTCCATTCTGACCTTAAAATAGTTGGATGAGATTCACATATATTATGGAGGTCACTCTGCTTTACTCAGTCTACCAATTTAAATATTATTCATCCAAAAACACTCTCACAGAAACATTCAGATGTTTATGTTCATATCATCAAATTTGGGAAGTTTTCAGCCATTATTTCTTCAAATTTCTCTCTGCCCCCATCTCTCCGTCTTCTAATTCTGGAATTTTGACAATGTGTGCATTCATCTCTTTTATGGTGTCCCACAAGTCCCTGAGGTTCTGTTCACATTTCTTCAATTTATTTTTTTTGTTTGTTTCTTAGATTTGATCATTTCCATCATTCTATCTTTAAGTTCACTGGTTCTTTTTCCGTCTGTTCAAATCTGCCTTTGAATACCTCTAGTGGATTTTTCATTATTATACTTTTCACCTCCAGAATTTATTTTTAGTTCCTTTTTAGGTTTTCTCTCTCTTTGTCAATGTTTCCATTTTATTCATAAATTGTTTTCTTGACTTTCTCTTTATCTTTCTTTAATGTTTTGAGCATGTTTAAGATAGTTGTTTTAAGTAGATCCACCATCAGGTTTTTGTCAGGGATATTTTCTGTTGATTGATTTTTCCTTTGAATAAGCCATGCTTTCCTGTTTGTTTGTATACCTTGCGATGTTTTGGTTGAGAGCTGGACATCAAATAATTGAATCAAATAATGTAGCAGCTTTGGAAATCAAAGTCTCTCCCTTCCCCAGGGTTAGCTGGGTTTTGTTGTTGTTTTCACTTTTTTGATTGTTGTAGGCTGTTTCTGTATCGAGGATCAGTATGAGGTGTAATCTCAAGGTCTTCTCAGGTCTTTTCTGAGCCTGCACCTTCCTCTGGGCATGCATGGTTTGTGTTAAATTTCCCCATAATATGTAGTTGCTTTTGATGTCCTCGTCTTCAATATTTGGCTCCCAAAAGGGTAAAATTAGAAAAATAAAGGGTGGGGGGGGGACAAAATGTGCCAGCCCTTTTAAATTCTGTGAAAGTCATTTCAACCACAGAAGGAGGGGCTTGAAACATGAGTGGAGGTGTGACAACAATGGCTGGCCACTTCTGTTTCTGCATGCCTGTGATCAGAAGCAGCACTCAGGTATTACAGCCCATATCTCCAATCTTTGGAGGACAGCATCCTTTGTGCCCACCCTGGCTTCTGAATGCTGTATGTAAACTGCTCCAGGAACATGTGAACAGAAGCCTGTCATAGAGCTAAGGAGTGAGGGATGGGTAGGTACTACTGTACTAAGATCTAAAATTTATGAAAATTAGCCACAATTTACCATCCAAGCCATGATCTGCAAGTGGTGACCATCAATAGGCTCCAGTGTTCTAAAATAGTTACATCAGACAGATTCTGCCAGTGCCATTATTGTCTAGTTGGGGAGAAAGATTTCTGGTGCTTCCTACTCTGCCACCTTCCCAGAATTTTCTCATCAAGAGAGTTATATTTTTAACACATAAACATTATTGCTTTGTTCAGTAAATATACATTTGATTTACCTTTGTAGTTTTATGTCTGTCATTTTACATTCTTTCCTGACAATAAATTCTCAGTTTGTGTGAAAATGTGTTTACTTTGTCATCACTTTTAGGATGTTTTCACTGAGTGTGGAATTATAATTTAATAATTATTTTCTTTTGACCTTTGAGGATATCATTCCATGTCTTCCATTATTTCTACTGAAAAGTCAAATTAATGTCTTACTATTGCTCCTTTTATGTTTTTCCTTCCTCCCTCCCTCCCTTCTCCTTCCTCTTCCTCCTCTTTTTCTTCTTCCTTCTCCTCCTTCTCCTCTTCTTCTCCTTTTCCTCTTCCTGCTCTTCATCCTCCTCCTGTCAATTACAATTTACAGAATATCCTGAATCTGTGACTTACTGCCTTTTGACAGTTTTTGAAAAAATTTTTTAAATAATGTATCTTGAAATAATGTCTAATGCCATTCACTCTCTTCTTTTTCTCTGAGGTTCCAATTACATGTATCTTTGAACTTTTCCTTGTGTCCCACAAGGTTTTAAAACATTTTTGTGTATTTTTCATTCACCCCTCTGTGCTTCAGTCTATATGATTGATATTGATATATCTTATAGTTAGCTATTTCTGACTTCAGTGGTGTCTAATGTGAAAATTAATAAAGGGAAATCCCACTAAAGTGAAATCAGGAGACCAGAAGGGGGAGCTCTCTGCAGTATCACTTGATATTGATTATTGGAAGAATTGCCAGTTGCAGACCCTAACAAAAGAATCATCAACAGGAAAGAATCATCAGTTACAGGCCCAAACGGGAAAAGATGTACATTGCATCTACTACAAGAAATTGACTATGCCAGCAGCCCAGCCTATGAGAAACCATTATCACCCTGAACTCTCACATTTCCTCAATGCTCTTTCATTCAAAACAACCCCTCCCGACTTCTTCCTTTTTCTCTATAAAATAATGTTCATCTCCTTTGTTTGTTGGCCTTGCCTATAGCTTTTGCTGTAGCTTGCATGTCCCAAATTGTAATTCCTCTGCTGTTCCTGAATTAACCCATTTTTGCTGATAAAATAACTCACTGTTTTATTTTTAAGGTCAACACTAAGTTTTTGTGAAAGCTATCACTAGATTGTTTGTTACAAATGTTTGATTTTTCAGTTTCAGTCTGTCTATTTAATTTTTTGTTATGCAATTCTATGGAAAAAAATTTTTTTTTCAATTGTTTTCTCCACATTTTGGTCTCTTTTCTTAAATGTAACATAGATCTTTTAAAGACTTTGTCACCAATCTCTAATATCTGGATAATCCTTGGAAATATTTTTCTTTGGGGCCTCATTTTTGTTATGATTTTTGATCATGTGGCATGTCTGATAGGTTTTTTTTTAATTGACTGTAGTATTTTTTGTATAAAAAATATAAAGACCCCAAATGATGTTAAATTCTTCCAGAGAGAATATAATTTTCCCTCTGTTAGAGTGATAAAGTAGTAGTCAATATCTTTTATCTAGTCAGGGACTGTGCTCACCCTCAGCTGGGTTGCTGTTCTGGTAATGCTTATGCTACCTCGACATTTCTATTAGCTCTCACATGTTCTCAAATTAGAGTCCTGAGTGTTCTTCATGGTCCCTCTGGATTTTTGTTTCACAAAAAAGCAAATAACTCTTCTTTGCTTTTCAACACCTTTTCACTTAGGAATTTAGCTTCCTGCTCAAGTTGCACAGCCCAAAACTTCAGCAGATGTCCTAGGAAAAAACCAGATTATGTAGTGCCTCACCCATGTGTCCTTCAAAAGTTCTGCTGGTTTTTCTGTCCCCAGAAGGGCCATCTTGGGTTCTTTGATTTGTATCTTAATCTAGTAACTGAAATACCTCCAGGGCAATATTAGTGGCTGAGTTCAGATTACCTCTCCATGGCTCATAATTTTCTGCAGCTTTAGCCCATTCCTGATTTTTCTGTTCTCAAAAAGATTATTTCTCTGAATTTTTAAAATAGATTTCATTAGAAGTGCTGACTTACTAATAGCTTCTCAAAATCACTCAGAAGCAAAACTGTGTATTTATTGAATTAGCCAATTATTTCTAGAACAACCATATGATAAAAACTATATTGGAGATTTTCAACATGTACGTTAGGAACACATTACATAGATTGTGTTTATATAAAATGATAAATATATATCCTAATGATAAAACTTTATGAATGATACAATCACATCATTCAATTAGAAAGATAGTGTAGAATTATCAAAGGTTCTTTTGCCATGAGATAATATATTGGAGAATTTGATTTATTCTTAATTTTAAGGTAGATAAGCTGTTATATTAATTTATTAACATTAACTGTCACACTTTGATTCCAGAAACATTTGCTATAACTTTGAAACTGAGAGAAAGTGACTTTTTGTTGTTGTTGTTTTGTTTTGTTTTGTTTCTTTGGCCATGCTGAGCAGCCTGTAGGGTCTTAGTTTCCTGACCAGGGATCGAACCCATGCCCCCTGCAATGGAAGCATAAAGCCCTAACCACTGGACAGCCAGGGAATTCCCGAGAGAAAATAATGTCTTTAAATGAGGCCGGGGGGCTTGAGGGGGAATGTCTTACATATTTCTCCAAATAAGCTGAGTACAAGTTTAAAAGGGCATGGAGATAAAATACCTTATAAATTTCCAGGAAATAAAAATTTAATTTAAAAAAATTCTCTCATTTCATAATGAATGAAAAAGAATTCAGTTCAATAATGTTGAAATATGGACAGTTTCCACAAAGCATAAAGTATAAATTAAAAACAGCATTTAGAAAAATAGATTAGCTCTTTTGGAATGAGTTAATTAAAAAATGTTTTACACTTATTCTTTTGTATGAACTTATATTTTAAAATTTAGCAAATACAATCAGCCCTCCATGAAAACAATCAAAATTTGAAAAAAAATATTTTGGAAGACATTAATTTCTAAGACTGCCATTGTAAACATGATTAGCATATATCTTAACTACCTTCTGCTGTGTGAAACTGATGATGTTAGTAGATTTTACCGAGAAAATGTTCTATTTAAAACCTCAGAACTTTCACACATTCAATTCATTAAAGCATTTTTGTTGTTTTAGAGAGAAAGATCAATTTACATTTCCTCTTCAAAAAATTCACAAAGTGATGAGGTAAACTGGATTTTCTCATTCTACAGTACTTTTAACTAGAAAGCATTATTCATTTATGTCAATCTAATTCCAGAGAGTTATATTTGCCTACCTTTTAAATACTGTGCAAGCTTAACTGAAGGTTACTGATAATCAGTTTCAGCTCACTTTTCAATAAATTGGAAAAATCTAGAAAATAGTTTTTATCCCATATGTTAATTACATTTTGAAGAATGTAGTCCATTCCCTGATATATTAAGTATAACAAAATCTAATTTAATTTGTGAATATTAAATATGTATACTTGACATCATAAAACATACTTTATTGGTATAAATATAGATATAGATAACACTTACTGAGCTCTTGTTATGTACCTGGGAGTATCAGGTAGTATTCAAATCTCATTTTGCATATTGAGAAACTAATAGAAATTATATAAGTGAATTGACCAAATTCACAGGTCTAAAAGTGATGGAGCTAAGATTTGTACCTAGCCATCTGAGTTGTTTAGCAGCCATATTCCTAGTCACCATTATAGGACTTGATCTGTAGCACATCTTCTTCAAGAATATGAACTCTGAGTAAAAGACTCAGGAGATACGCAGGTAGAGATCAAATTACTGTGTCAAACGTTGTTATTGATAGAACAGTTGGAGACCATTACTTAAATATTTGGCAAACATGAACATCTTAATACAAAACCACAGAAGTAAAGGTTTCCTTACTCTTTTCCGGGCAGACCTGGCAAATGCCAGGTTTCCTCTACAGTGAAGTACAGAATTCCTTCTGGAGATCTTAGAGGCCAATTGATTCCTCCTTCCCAGAGCTAGAGTGAGTGAGCGAGCAGAAAAAGACTAAGAGTACTGAGATACTCATAATATTCATTTCTCTGCACATGAGGTAAATGACGTTTGCCTTCCCCAAAATCCACTATGATGTCATATACAGATGATAGATAGATAGACAGATAATAGATGAGAGATAGGTAGAACTATATATCAATGAAAGGTATAAATTAATTAAAATCTTAGGGTATTTTCTAGAAATTTTGTTATATTTTCTTCTTTAGGATGCCAACATAATATTTGGCAAATAAAGTTTGTTTTCTAAAATCCTCAGTCTGATTTTGTAATTTTTCCATAAACTCAAGTTTTATGTTAAAGCATAATATGTTTTTGCTCTAGTAACTTCCCAACATTTTTAAAATAATAAATATTCAGACATCTTTTAAATGCTAGCTCAAAATAATGATTTATTTTTTTCATAGTTCTTCCAGCAATTCTGGAAGCTGCTTTTCTCTCTTTTTGCAATTGATAAAATCAGTCTTTAGGCCCAGATGTCAGTGTACCACAGCCAATATAATTGTACACTGTATTTCCTAAAACATCATCTTGTGATAGCACATTCATTTTACATTCATTCTCAAAACCAAAAACTGTAGTTTTCACTGGTTAATTGGTCACTTATTTGAGTAAATAGAATTTTGCCCAAGTCAATACACATAAGATATTTACTTTGTAATCTGATTTTGTTTGAAAGCTATGGCTATCGAGTGACTTGGATTTCAAAGTTTCAAAGCTTATGATCTAGTAGAATTATGGCTCAGTTAACCATGAAGCTTAATTGTTATAATGAAGTACAAGCATACATACCTCAGAGATATTGCAGGTTTGGTTCCAGATCACTGCAATAAAGCAAATACTGCAATATAGTGAGTTACATGAAATGTTTGTTTTCCCAGTGCATATAAAATTATGTTTACACTATATAACATTATGTTTAAGAAAACAATGTATATACCTCAATTAAAAATACTTTATTGCTAAAAAGTGCTAACCATTATCTGAATCCTCAGCATATTAAAATCTTTTTGCTGGTGGAAGGTCTTGCCTTGATGTTAATGTCTGCTGACTGATCAAGGTGATAGATGCTTAAGGCTGGGGTGGCTGTGGCCATTTCTTGAAATAATACCACAAAGAAGTTTGCTACATAGATTGACTCTTCCTTTCACTTGAGCACTTAGAGGCCATTGTAGGGTTAGTAATTGCCCTACTTTCAATATTGTTGTGTCTCAGGGAATAGGGAGGCCGGGGGAGAAAAAGAGAGAAAGATGGGGGAATGACCAGTTGGTGGAGCAGTCAGAACACACACAACATTTATAGATTAAGTTCACTATCTTATATGAACACAGTTCATGGTACCCCAAAACAACTGCAATAGTAGCATCAAGATCACTGGTCACAGATCACCATAACAAATACAACTAGTAATGAAAATGTTTGAAATACTGCAGGAATTATCAAAATGTGAAACAGCGAAAGAAAGGGAGCAAATTCTCTTAGAAAAATGGTGTCAATAGATGTTTGATGAAGGGTTGCCATACATCTTCAATTTATTAAAAAACAAAACAAAACAAAACAAGGTATCAGCAGAGCGCAATATAGTGAACTGCAGTATAATGAGGTATGCTTGTACAATCAACATTTCATGGACCATTTTGGGTGTTTCACAATGATTTTGTAGGTCACTTATCCTGCAAAAAAGGTAAACTCTGCAGAATGAATTTAAACAGATCATAAATGGACATCAATCTGACAAGTCACAGTTTTTGTTAACATTGGCATGAACTTTCATTTAGAGGAGGAATTAAAGCAGTAGATGTAAGGAACCACCAGCTTTGATCATAACCTGGGTCTCTGATCTTTTCAGTCATGGTAAGCAAGGTAAAGGACACAAACAGTTTGAGATTTGGTCAGCACAGGGAATTTGGTCTTTAGTGTAAGTTTCCTGGCTCTCTGCTTAATTTATATTATTTCCTGTTAATGGAAATTCTTAACAGAAACATGAGTGAGAACATTGCTTATAAAATAATTTATAGGCACACATAATATCAGGAGTACTGGAAAAGAGTGATATGCCAACAAGGCAATAGTCCATAAAACTAATTACCTGAATAACTCATGAAAGAAGACTCTGACCTGGGCATGAGATGTAAATTCCTAACACAGATATGTCTTGAAGTGTGAATCTATGCATTATTATTACTACTGTTATTCTTGTGACAAGAAAATATTTTTATCAGCGAAAGGCAAAAATTATGAACTGAACTGTTTCAAGAAAATATTTGGCTTTGATTGAAAATATATGCATCCTCACTACCTTATCACTCTTATACACAGTTTCTGATCTGTCAGTGATATCCGTTGAATATCCCTCCAAATTAAACCTTAAATCCCCATCTTCAGTTTCCATCTACACAGTCTTTCCTCCAAGCCAACAAAGTAGATTCTCAGTGATGTTTTTTTCTCTCTCAACTGTTATTGCTTTGGTAAAAGGATTGTCCTCCAAGTCCTCCAGTGAAAATATTTTTCTGACAAATCTTCCAGCTTTACATAAGCATATGCAATCTAGCATGCTCAATTCTGAGTCTTTTGTTCCTCTCCATTACAGCAGTTCTAGAATCTCTAATTCACTTAGTTTAGCCGATAAAATTTTCCAGTCTTCCAGGAGACATATGAGTACCATGTTTGTGCCACTTCCCAGGGTTCTTACCAGAGTAATAAATCATGAATTCCAGGAAAGTGTTCTCCCATCGATAAAGTTTCCCTTAGCCAACCTTACCTTCTAGCCATTGCTCATTTGATTCAGCATCCTCAGAATATAGCCCTGTATGCTGTGCTCTCCTGGATCCAGCTTGCACACGTAGGTTATACATTTCACTGTTTTCAGGGTACAGTACCTTTTCTTCCATTCTTCCTTTAACAGTCTCAACACTTTCCTGGCTGCAGCTTAACCTTAGCCACGGGTTTAAATGCTAGAATGGAAGATAGAGACAGTTTGTGGAAGTCAGAGAATGTATTGTCTTGCATAATTTTCAAATAAGGAGAAATATCAAAATTTAGTAGATGGGGTAGACTACTTTTGCAGGCTTAGGAGAATCTGGGAATTCACAGTTTTCAAGTGCATCAGCTCAGATACCTTAATGATGTATCACAGTATCTCATTCTTCCCTAATCAAGACCCTGATCTTGGCACAGCAGATGTGTCTAGGAGCCTCATTACGCTTATGATTAAGTATCAAGGCTCAGTTTTTTCTGCCTGCTTACTGAAGGGAGATAAGAGTCTCTTTACCGCTGCTGAGTAGGTTCTCTGATAGCCACAATTAATTGTTTACAAGCTTTATTTTTTAGAGCAGTTTTAGGTTCACAACAAAATTGAGAGAAAAGTACAGAGATTACACATATATCCCTGCCTCCTCCATTATCAACATCACTCACCAGAATGATAACTTTGTTACTAAGGATGAGCCTAAACTGACACATCATTATCACCCAAAGTCCATGGTTTACTCTTAGTATTGTACACTGTGGGTTTGGATAAATGTATAATGATGTACATACATCATTATAATATCATACATAGTTTTTTCACTGCCCTAAAAATTCTCTACAATTTGCCTATTAATCCTTCCCCCTCCATTTTACCCCAGGCAATCACTGATCTTTTAATTATTTCCATAGCTTTGTCTTTTCCAGAATGTCATATACAGTTGACCCTTGAACAACACAAGTTTGAATTGCACAGGTTCACCTAACGTGGATTTTTTTCAATAGTAAATACTACAGTACTACATGATCCACTGTTGGTTGACTCTGTGGTTGCAAAACCACTGATGGAGAGGAACCATGTATACAGAGGGCCAACTATAAGTTATATGTGGATTTTCAACCACGTAAAGTGTTGGCAGCCCTAACCCCGACATTGCAAAGTTCAACTGTAGTTGGAATCACATACATATTGGCTTCTTTCACTTAGTATGCACTTAAGATTTCTCCATGCCTTTTCATGGCTTGATAGTTCATTTCTTTTTAGTGCTAAATAATATTCCATTGTCTGGATGTACCACAGTTTATTTATCCATTCACCTATTGAAGAATATCTTGGTTGCTTCCAAGTTTTGGCAATTATGAATAAAACTACTATAAAATCCATGTGCAGGTTTTTTATGTAGACATAAATTTTCAACTACTCCTTAGGGTACATACCAAGGAACATGATTGCTGGATCATATGGTAAGAGTATATTTAACTTTGTAAGAAAACTAAACTATGTTTCAAAGTGGCTATACCATTTTGCATTCCTAACAGCAATGTATGAGAATTCCCATTGCTTCATATTCTCATCAGTATTTGGCATTGTCAGTATTCCAGATTTTGGGCATTCTAACAAGTGTATAGTAGTATGTCATTGTTGTTTTAATTTGCATTTCCCTAATGACATATGATGTGAGCATCTTTTCATATGCTTATTTGCCATGTGTATATCTTTGATGGGTTGTCTGTTAAGGTCTTTGGCCCATTTTTTAATTGAGTTGTTTGTTTACTTATTGTTGAGTTTTACACATTTAACTTTTAGATTCATCACAGTCAGCCTTTTATTGTATTTATCTAGAAAATCAAGTGCTCTGAGCAAAAAATATTTAATTCCATTATCCTTATAATTAATATCTCACCCACATTTCTATAACACCTAATACACTCTAGTGGCTAATACAATTCCTTTTATAAATATAACATCCCAGTTCATGACTGATGAATATTTTAATAATTGCACTTTTTTTTAATGCACAGTGCTGTGATTATCATTGCCAGCCAGCTGGAGGAATATCCAGTTCTGAAAACCCATTTTTACCATTTTCTGAGAATTCCTCCTTGTGTGTGGATACAATTCTCCAATAACTGCCTTTGTTTCAGACCATGTTTTCTAGAATGCTTATACAGAAAATACCCTTTGAAATAGAGATAGTGTCTCCCTCTGGAGCAAAGGGAAGGTTTGTTTACTGTCCACTAATATAAAGATAATGTCTTCCTGTGGCAAAGCCTTGTCAGGCTAACTGTCCATTTATAAGTTTTGGGTACACTAAACTTTGGTTCCCTTTCCTGTAATGCACATCACTATGAATGCACTACATCATCCGGCATTGTGTAATCCTGTGGTAACTGAGCTTGGGGAATAAACACAAATGTTAATCTGACTATTATTATTACTCTGGGTAATAAACTGCCCTCTGTGTCTGTCATAGTCCTCTTCTGTCTTCTGCCAACATCCATCAAACTTAGGCAAGCTAGATGGTTTGTTTGCAGGTAGGCTAAAAATCGCATAACCTTCACAGTTCTTAACGTTGGAACCAGTTTTTAAAGTTCAGATTCCTAGGTAAACAGACTCTGTGATAGAGATGCATACAGAAATTTTGTTGAAAAATAAAATTGGGGGAAATCCTCTTAGAATCAGCACTGTGGCAGAGGGGGAGGAAGTATGGTTTATCACAGGAGAAAATCAGGTCTTGCAGTCTCAACCAAAGCCTCAGCCAACCCCACTGGGATCTTGACAGTAAGAATAGCCATGCATACTTTTCCCAGTTGGAGAGAAGAGGCCATGACTTCATACTTATGTATTAAATATTCATTGGACATAGGTTGCCCCAGGAGTGTATTAGGACCTTAAGCAACGTGGTTGTATTCAGCTGATAGCAGTTTTCATTGCCAGAGAGAGCACACAGGTAATCTGCTGGAATAATAAGTCATTCAGCCCTTATAGGAGATGCTGAGTGGTATAGCATGGCCTCTGCTATAAGGGAAAATCCAGGAAAAATATAAATTGCTCTATTCAGAACCCTGACATCATCGAGCGTCTTAATTCTTCAACCCACAAATCTTTTTTATGTTAAATTTTCTTGGATATTGTTATCTACAAGTTGTATATCTAATGCACATGCTTAAAATTCTCCCATGTCATTTTATTTTAAATCTCAAGTATTTTAAAGTTTAGTTTAAATATCAACTATTTACTACTATGTTTAACATCTTACATGGATCACTGCCTTATGACACATGATCCTATTTCTTGCTGACTTTCAATACACTCCTTTTTATGCTTTAGATTTCAGATTAGATGCCACTTTCTCAGAGATATTAGCTAAAGTGTCTCATCCATTATTTTCTAATAATAAACCCTCTTCATTCATTCACAGTATTCACAATGATTTAGAACTGTAGACATATTTGATTACCTATTTATTTTCTGAATTCCCTAGTAGATTGTGAATTTCAGGAAGACAGAGAATAAACCGACTTTGTTCAGTCCTGTGGTAGTAATCACGAGTGCTGTCACACAAATATTCCCAGCTTTCTGACATCCATGCCACAGTAATATTGCATTTCCTGGTCCCTTTGTGGTTGTGGCCATGTGATTAATTGTAACCAGTGCCCTGTGAGCAGAAGTGATGTGGGTCACTTCTGTGACCAAGCACTTAATTGCCGATATGGGACTCCATAGAGCACTTTTCCCTCTAGCACCACAATAGGTACCGTTTGAGATGAAGGCTGCTCTGTCAGCCTGATTTCCTGCAATACTATGATGAGTCATCCCCATCTGGCTACTTTTGATGTGGGTGCTCAGTGGGATTAAACAACAACCTAATGTTATTTTAAACCACTTGGATTGCTTAGTTGTTTGATAACAGATCATAACCTAGACTATCCTGGATGATGTACTGCTTGGTATCACACTAAGCCCAGAGCCTTGTATATAGAATAAACTAGATAATTGTTGATGGAGAGAAAGAATAATGCTGTTTATTTAGTAGTGTATGTTGTATTCTTGGATCTGTGGTCCGCTTTTTAAATGAGAAATTTCTCACTAACTTTTTCAACATGGATACTGCAAAACCAAAGAGTACCTCCAAAATGCAATGTAAGAAAAAAAAAAAGCTAATATTTGTTTACCAAAGGAATCATCTTTTGGGACATTGTTAGGATACAAAACTTCTTTGTTGATTAAAAAATTGGTGGATTAGAAAAGAACAAAATGTTTCCAGCACTTTTGCAGGTATTATGTCTAATAAAACCTACATGTTTCAGCGCAGGCTGAGAGACTCTATTTGGTTCAGCCTCCTAACGAATAAAAATCCACTAAAGAAATAGTATGAGGTGGTTAGAGGGAAGATTGCACTAGCACTCTGCCAAAAACTAAGATATGGTCTTTTTACTCTAATTCAGGTATCTAGAATGTTTCCAAAAAAATATGTTCACCAGTGCCAACTGTGCTTCTTATTCCTACCACCTGACAGGTTTGTAAAGTGCCTCTGCTTCAGTAATCCTTGCAGTGCTATAATTCTGTGATGATGCTAGAGGCGTGCCTCAGTTTCTCTTAAAGGACTGTTGTTACCCTACCCAGGTATCTCCATTCCTTTTCTCCTCATCATCAGGTTTACTCCTAACATTTGTGGTAAGTCAGAGCTATTTATTTTCTATCAATAACATTTTCAAATATCTATCACATTCGATGTCTGTGGAAAGGTCTATATGAATTTCAAATTATTTACTTTATTCAAATGAAGTACAAAGTGTTCTTTTCTACCTATTTGAATATTATTACTGAATATGTGTTGTTTCACTCAGTTGCTTTTGTCTTCTTTTAAAACTCATGGAAACAGACATTTCTAAGACTCTCCAAAATTATCTCTTCTCTCATGTCTCTAGACTTTAGCCTGGCAACTCTGTCCTATATTCCTTTCTTCTTTCCTTCCTTCCTTTCTTTTTGTCTTGCCTTTCTTCTTTCACCATAAATATAAGTCTGAATGCTTCTTTCTGTCATTTTGGTACAGGATGGGTGATGATGACAGGATTAGATAAGAGGGTTCGGCTTCAGTTGCTTTTTACTCTTTTTTTCTTTTTAAGCATTCAGATATAGTCCTTTTTGAAATGAAACAAATGTTCCTTCATAATCCTTATATATTTTTCAAACTTCTCCAAAATTGAATCAGAGTTGTGAAAAAGGTGGTTTTGTTGATTAATCACAATCAGACTCAAGTATGGTGAGGTCCTTGAGTGTGACCATATACCACCATGTTGTCAGTATTACAGACTCCACTTGATGATTTCCTAATATAACTTTACACTTACCACCTATTGTTTTAAATTATATTTAAACTCAATGTTACTATACACATACAAAGATTTCAGCACTTTTGTTCTGCTGATACCCACTAACAGATTGGGGAAAACATTTTATTATGAAGAATCTAAAGAACTAAGGAATAGTTATGACTCAGGGAAGAGATATAAAATTAACTCTATAGTCTTATTGCTGAAACAGATTTGCTAGGTTATAATTACTTTTGATCCTTCCATTGAAGTTATCATGATTTAATGAAAATCAAATTTTGTGATATCAATGCCACATTTTGAATCTCTCCCTTAATACTCAGTTTTAGTGTTGATAATGAATGCATTTGTTCAAGACTAGAAAATTATGGGTTGCAGATAGGCAGATAAGTATAATGAGAAAATCTGTTTTGCAATTATGATAGAAGGCAAAGGCATCAAAGATTAAGAAAGACATCTTTGGGGAAAAAGTAACTGTGCTTAATTTAAGTTATATTATTAATAAATAATTATTCATACCATACTTTTATTCTCTGTACTGTGAATGTAGGTCAAAGAAGCTAATTATTGAGCATTACAAAGATATCACAAAGATAAAATATTTGAATTCTCAGAGATTATCAGTGTACTCTCGATGAAAAGTAAAGCACAATTTATTATCTCAAATTCCCAGGAGTGTTGTGACAAAAACTGTTGGATATATCAACTATCCAGGAGATTGCTTATTAAAACTGACGTGGTCTATTTAAAACATGATTCTTTCCTTCTTATACCTATTAGTTAAATATACGTGTCAATACTAATTTTTAATGAATTGTAGCATTTGGCAGCTACGGTCACAACTTTCACATTCAACAGTAAAAGTTTACCCTATTAATTGTAGATTTATATTAGAATAATATTAGCATATAAATTTTTAAACTAACTTTTATTTTATGACTCCTTTAATTTAACATGAGGCCAGCTTTTTGTTTTAAATGCTAAACCAAGTTTAATAAGTTAATTTGTCTTAAAGTACTATTTTTGCACGAACCCATGTCCCCTGCATCGGCAGGTGGACTCTCAACCACTGCGCCACCAGGGAAGCCCTAAAGTACTATTTTTCTAACTAGCTAAGAATACTTTATATTTCTTTAGCCAAACTTAGATAGATGAATATTGCCAGAAGTCATTTTCAGGTTACTGCTGGTGAAGCTCCCCTTCACAGTACAAGCTCAGTAGCAATACAATAGTTTCCAGCTATCCATGGGGAATATGTTCCAAGAACCCCAATGCATGCCTGAAACCATGGATAGAACAAAACCCTTGGGACTTCCCTGGGTCCAGTGGTTAAGACACCATGCTTCCACTGCAGGGCGTTTACATTCAATGCCTGGTCTGGGAACTAAGATCCCACATGCCACATGGCGTAGCCAAAAAAAGAAAAAAACAAAAAAAACAAAAACCCTATATACACTATGATTTTTTCCTATACATGCATACCTATGATAAAGTTTAATTTATAGTCACAGTAGGAGAATATCCAAATTGCCAGCATCACTACTCTTGTAGTTGGGGCCACTATTAAGTAAAATAAGTGTTACTTGAACACAAGCCCTGCAATACCTTGATAATCTGACAACCATGTCTACTAAGTGACTAATGGTTGGGTAGTGTATGTGGACACACTGGAAAAAGGGATGCTTCACATCCTGGGTGGGACAGAGAGGGAAGGTGCAAGATTCCATCATACTACTCAGAACAGCACGCACATTAAAACTTAAAAATTGTTTATTTCTGGAATTTTCCATTTAATAATTTTGGAGCATGGTTGGCTGCAAGAAATTGAAACCATGGAAAGAAAACCTTGGGTAAGGGGGCACTACTGTATATAATTTTATCTCCCAATAAGATTTGACTGTACTTTCTTATTTATTTGAAAATGATAAAATATAATATCTGAATAATGTTCTTAGCAAAACCCCTGTATCTTTTCATAATTTATAATCCTGAATAACTATATTTTACCTTCTTTTTTCTGTAAGGTTAGTATTAACCCTTATTGGAAAAGCAGAGTACTGTAATAATTGCCTCACCCACCCCCATAGAAAGAAAATCAAAACAAATTCAAACTAACAACACCACAACACAACACAATTTGGTTGGGAATATATTCAGATTATGTCAATGAAAGCCAAGACCCTCAAGATAAACTCATTTTCTTTTCTCCTTCCTGCATTTTACTAACTTTTTAAAAGATAATTTTACTAATGGTGCTGCATATTCTTAGGGCATATGCAGGGAAGATAAGAGAAATATGAGATGCTAGGTTCAATGATATCTCACCCCAGCAGAGGAAATTTTAATTGTCAGCTGTGATAGAGGCAGGCAGCTGGACCTGGCCTTAAGGATATAACCCTCCCAGAAAAAAGCCTAAGGTAAACCTTGTAGTTAGAAAGTACAAACCAAAAAGAAACACTGAAAAACTCTCTTTTTGTTCTTGTCAGCAGCCATCCCAAGATTTTTGTAATGATTGGCAGCACTATCTGGGCTTTTGGTGACACCCATAAGAACTACCACAATAGGAAGTGGACCTGGCCTTGGTCTCACTGTTTCCAAGTATATGCAAATACACGGATCTTCAGAAATTTCTGGGAATGAGGGCTGCTTATCCGGTTGCTCTCAGGTGAATCATTTGACCTTTCTTTTTTAATCTAGTCCCTATGGATATGGAATGAAAGTAAAAATTGAAGACTCGAAATAAAAGACTGTAACATGAGTTATTTCAGTATTTCTCATTTTATTTCAATATGTATCGGTAAATTAAAGCTTTTTCAATTTACCCCACTAGTCCCACCAAAATTTCTGAAATGGTGAAATTTAAATACAAGTTAGAGATTTCTTTAGTGCATAAACTCAGAGGTATACATTGACCCAAAATAATAACCCTCTAAATATATATATATATATATATTTACTTTTAAAATAGTACCTAAGCGTGAACAGGTTGGTATTCAGTTTCCATCTAATGGAATATTACACAGAAAAATTCCAGAACTACCTATGGGATGTAGACATTACATTTCCAATCTTTTAACCTCAATTCCATCTTCTTTTAAATGGGAGGCTTCAACTAGATGATTCTCTAAAGCATCTGCTTAATCTAAGGTGTGAAATGATTTGAGCAAATTTTCTAGTGTAAAAATACTGAGATAACAAAGTGCTCTGAGTGTTTGAAATCATTGTCTTATGCACACACTCACTTATCTTCCATTCCACTTTTCACATCTTATTACTGCTAATAATAGCCAAAATGTTTTGAATGTTTACTATATTCCAACCATTGTTCTGAAAACATTACATGGCTTATTTTGTAATTCTTACAAACGGCTCTGAGGGAGATGTTTTTGTTATTACTATTATGGCCATTTTACAGATGAAGGAGAGAAAGTTTACAGAGCTAGTAAGTGGTAAAAGAGATAGTTAATAAATTCACTCTAAAAGACACACCATTAGCACTTATAATTCTGTCTCCTGCCAAGATTGACTAAACAAAAGCAAGCACGAAGCTGTTATGCACACCCATTGCCTTTACCAAAGTCCATTCCTTTAGAAATTCTGTCTGTAAAAGGTAAGAGTAAGCAACAAAGTAAAATATTAGGATGGAAGTCAGAGGAAAATAGAAATATACAATTTTGTCTTAAAACATAAAAAATAAAATTCCAAGAATAGATGGCAGACAACAATGTCAAATGATACAGTTTTTGAATAGGACATAAGATTCCAAAGGTCTGGTAATTAGAAATTGTTGGTGGCTTTAGAGTGAGAAGGTTCACCAGTGTAACTGATAAGGAAGGAGATTAAAGTCAGTCGACTAGCATATACAAAGGGGAGGAAGAACATAGGGAAAGCCTATGTTTATTTAAGATACTTATACAGAGAAGGGAAGGAGAGAAGTGAAATTTATTAGGGCTAATTATAAACCATTTGATTTTTTTTTTCTTTTTAAAATGGAAGTAATCTAAAAGAAAGTAACCAATCTGGAAGAAAATTTTAAGACAGATCTTTGAAGAAGTACAAAGAAAAGATCTTTGGAGGGGGAAAAAAAAAAAGAAATCAGTTTTTTTTTCCCTCAGAGTCAGCAAAAAAGGAGATAAAGCAAAAAGAGGATGGGGGGGCATAAAGCTGTTAGGAGAGAGGTTCACACCCGAATGCTTCCATTTCCTTGGGGAAGTTGGCTAGGTCAGCTGCTGACGATGAACTTAAGATGGTGTTGGAGAGTAGAGTTAATTTGTGCATCTCATTGTCTAGGGCAGGCACAGAGGAAATGTGTTCCTCGGGTCTTTTCCTTCAGATTTTATGTATTTAAATTTCTTATTTTTGTATGAGAATTGATGTTAGGAAGCAAAATACTTGAGGATAAATTTATAACACCGTATGAGTTAGCATATTATTTAATTATGAAAATCTGAGAGCAGAGAAGTGACAAAGTTGAGAGCAGCATATTGAAGAGGTGAGGAAAAAAAAGGTTAGATATATCCTCAGAATAACATTCAAGGAATTCAGAGCTGGATAGAATTTAGTATTTAATAATCACTTATTTAACACCTATGGATACAGCAGTTTTGAAAATTTGCGGGAAATAGGGATATAAAGAGAGAAAACATTAACTTAACACTTGTTCATTGAAAAGCTACAATATAGAAGCTACTTTGACAGAATCTTGGAAGTTAAAAAAAGGAATAAAATCATGACTTTGCCCTCAAATAGATGGTCATTTGTATTCATTTATTTATTAATATTTTATACTGGAGCAAATCAGTACTATTGATAATACTATTGAAATTAATGCAGAATTTTAATATAAAAGAGGTCTTTTTACCAACTTAAGTCACAGGGATGGAGGCTACTTAGACCTTGAATTAGTCAAAAAATATGTTATAGGGCATTTTCACCAAAAGATAAGCACCGTACTAAGGTCAGTGGAAAGGACAAGTAGAGGATTGTCTTCCTACCATTTTAAGTTTGCTCTCCAGTCCATTTCCTGGAAGATGTGAACTTAGACCTTGAAGGAGAGGTTGAATTTGGATATATAGAAGGGGGAGGAGTAGTCTAGTTGAAGGAAATGTTATAAATAAAGTTATAGCTGTGGGAATTATTTAGGCCTATGGAGTTGATTTAATGCAGTTTAAACATGCTGGAGGACAGGGTGTGAGAAGGTAAATTGATGCCAGGTTGAAAGATATGTTAAGGAGTTTAGACATTTTAGAGTATGAGTTTTAATGGATTTTTGAGCAAAGTATGATAGCATTGGAAGTGTGTTTCAAGTGTTATTCGCTTTGTCTTTTCTGACCTACCCTTCTCTCAAAGTAAAGCTAAGTTAAATGAACATTTTAGCAATAAGTACTTATATCTCTCACAGTATTTACCCATGATACTATAATTACCTGTTTGCCTATGGAATTCTACCACTGAATTTTAAACTGCTAAAAAGCAAAGACTAATTTTTACTTATCTCTGATTTCCAAATACCCAGTGCAGTGCCCAGCATATTTCAGAGTTCAATATATTTTAAATTAAATGAAGATTTATCTATATGTAAGATAGATATTAAATTCAACAGAAGTGTGAAAGAATGAGAATGAGTAGTGTCAACAAAATATGTATCAGTCAATCTAAGAAAGAATTGTAAAATTTTATTTGAGCCGAATTTGAGAATAATAACCCAGGAAGACCATCTCAGAAGGCTCTGAGAACTGTTCCACATCTTAGAAGTCAAGACACAGCTAATATAAATTGTTTTGAGACAGAGGGCTGTATGTCAGATAATGTACTATTGACATTTTACATAATTCAGATCTAAGCGCCATTGTGGTGGGTCATGTGACCCCTTACATGATCAAGAAGGAATGTTATCTTTTAAAGAGTTGTCTTGTTGACGCTGGGAGAATATTGCTCTTTATGTTTGAGCAGGTATTCCTGCTGATGGGGAAGGTTCGGTCAATGCATAATGCTGATACACAATGTATAGTGGAGAGAGAGAGGAGGCCAAAGGGCAGAGAATTTTTAGGTTTAAATTTTTCTTGTCTTGCTATAAAATATGAACTTTATTTCACAGTAGGAAAAAAGTATTTGTCTCTAGGACGGTAACTTTATTGTTCTCCAGTTTACATCATACCCCTAGGGTACAAATTTATTGTTAGCTCTTTCCTGTGTTTACAACCAGGGGAGAAAAAGCTATATATGATATTCAGTCAACCTTTCTACAGTTCTACTTTGGAATTTGAGGCTAATGTCATATCTAATTATTATGTTTTGGATGTTCTTCCTACTTTTATATGGCTAAGATGACAGTTTCAGGGGTATCTCTGAGGTCGCTCTTCCTCAGACCAAGATGACCTTAACATTTCCCTCAGCCTGACTAAATGTTAAATAGACTTCTTCGTGCCTCTATGTCCCCGAACTCCTTCCCACGCCAGTCCTTAGAGTATCCAGATAGCATAACCAGAGAGGTTTCTCTCCTTCTTTTTCTTGGAGTATTTACTTTATAAAATTTAGTACATCTACTTCATTGTCAATTTTTCTCTGCCCCTTTGAAATGTAGGTTGTTGGTTTTTTTTTTTAAAGTCTCTTGCCAGTTTTACAACTTACAACCATCTTTCTCAGGGACATGGGGGGCATCCCTTTGAAATGTAATCATCAAGGAAGATACTACTCTGACCTCCCAGTCTCTGTGAGAGCTCAGGAGCCTAACTTCAGTGATGCTTTGCTCCAGGTTACAAAATTATCTCCTGTCATAAAGAAAGGAGGAAGTTTACTTTCTCTTTGGGTAAGTCCAATTAGCAATTGCAGGTATCCTACAATTCCCCCAACCCCAGATCTTAAAAATTCTCCCACTCTTTGTTTCAGCAGAGCTGAGCTCAGACTATGCATGGATCTCTCTCTCCTAGTGCGATCACCTTGAAAAAGTCTTTCTTCCCTGTTTAGCTTTGTTGCAATTTTTGCTGTGACTTTTACCTGGAGTAAGTGGCATACACCATGTTTATTGAAGCTTTGGGACCAACCCTTTCACTTCTCCCTTGACTCCGTATTTACACTCTCATCCATCATACATTCCCTTGTCTTGAATTGGTAAAACACCATATTATCTTTGAGAATGGGTTGGAAGTACGAAAATTTAACCTTTCTGCTGGCTTTTATTCTAGTCTATATGAACATGACAGTTCAAGAAGAAAGGGCTTCTTTAAGTAACTCAACAAACCTCTATATGTGTTTGGATTTAAAGCCTTGCGGGTGATGAAATATTCCTTTGTACCTCTTCACCTTGTTTCTTAATAAAATTTCCATTAGTAGCTCAGGAAACAAAGCTAGATATTAGAGGGCAGAGATTAAGTATCCTTAATCCTTGGCCTATTACATATCATTTTATTTAGTCACAACTATAATGAACCCCAAATTTCTTCATAATTCAACATTAAGTAAAGAAAATTTGCCTTAGGGTTATGGGGGTAAAATAAAAATGCAACAGATATTTTAAAAATCAAATGAAAATGATTTTTCAAAATATGCAATGTGAGTAAAAGAGTTAAGGGCTATTTTTTCCTTCTCTAAAGAACACAGTAGAGTTGTGGAGACAGGACAAAGAAATACTTAAATGTCTAATGGTTGATCTCCATGATTTGAAACAACAGCTTGTAAATATCCATTCATAACACAAACAGTTTTCTATGTATAAATGCTAGAGGTGATCAGAAGTTAGCCAATTCATTTAAACTGGGGTGGATTGCATATGATCATAAGAAAAATATTGGATTTATTTTGGTTTAGGACAAAAAGCAAGAATTAGATAAATAGAGTATTACTAAGTTATAGTATATTAGGGACAAAACTGAAGTGGGTCAGGGGAATAGTGAACAGAATATTTTGGTTGCAGCAAGACTACCATAGTGAAAATCAGCAGCCAAAGTGAAGCAGGAGAATTCTGAAGAAGGAAAAGAATGAGGACAAACAAATTCAGAGTTAGAGGAACTGAAGAGGGTGAAGATAAAATTCTCTGGGTACCACAGCAAGTAATGACTTCCCAGACAATTTTAGAGAGTAAATTATTGTTCTTATTCTCCAATGTGTTTTATTCAGAGTATACCTCCAGTTAAATATAAAGACATAAAATGATATCATATATTCATAATGATGGTATAATTCTACTCAAACTCACAGATCTCCTAATTTTAATTTTTATATATTTTATAAGTTTGTGGTATTTTTATCTAAGTAAAAATGGAATTTGTGCCAAAGGCCAATTATTATAAGGAATAGAGTAGCTTTATGAAAAGCAGTTTCTAGAGCAGATATGACACAACTGCCCCTTCCTTCTCCAGCCCCATTCTCAAGAAACTCAAAAGGCTTTCAGAGCTTTTGCATCAGATTTCTGAGAGATGGCTAGGATTTTTGAAGAGTTGGTTATGGAGGAGCCGTAAAAATACTATTCTGTGGATGTTTATATTATCCTAGGCTTAGCTTCAGATTTGGATAGCTTGTTAAATAAAAATTGCTTGGTTTTCTTGTTTATCTTAGCGTAAAATATGCAAAATTTATTCTAACAGCCTTGTCCTCAGATTGGCAATTATTGTTTTAGTTAATTTTTTAGGTATCAAACCTCTAAATATGCTATTAAAAATGAAAATTCTTTCATGACTATTCTCTGAAGCTTTTCTTCATCAATGTCAGAAAATATATGAGGTCTGAAACTTGACTTTTGAAGAATCAGGGATTGTTGCTATCAAAATCAGTTTATAACCCAGGACAGCCACCACCAGAGAACACTCACATAATAGCATTATAAGACCCAATGCTACAAGGATCTGGGAAGGGCAACTAGCCATAGGCACTACTATTTGGTTCAGAGAAGCACCAATTAATTTTCTGCTCTCTGATCCACTTGAAGAACTCAGCTGGAAACCAAATAAAGCCAGCTTTTAAAAAATCTAACATTTGAGTTATTTTATGTGTTCTTTCAAGTAGACTATATTTTAGACTCTGGGAGTAAGGGTCATAACTCTTGTATCTCTCTCTCTCTTCATAGAGTTAGAATTTGTCAAAGGTGTTAAAAATAAAATGAGTGTGAAAGCTCTATGAGGGTTATGAGAAGGGTGAGGAAAAAGTAAAGAAGGACTAAGGCACGACCTTTAGATAAGAGTAATAATAACAATAATGATAATGATGAAGATGAAACTTTCTTTTCATCTTCTTTGCTTCCCAATATTGCTTTTAAGAATCAAATTTGTATGTAACTTAAATTTCAGTGAGGATAGCTATTATAAAAATTAATCTACAGACTTTGTGTAAGGAACTGATGGAATTAAGCATTGATTTAAGAATTGATTTTGTATACCTACAAAAATCCCAACAATCTCTCCATTTCCTAAATCCCTATCAAATATAGTACTATATACATGACCTTCTTCATTCTGTTAGAAATATACACAAACTTTATCACACATTGATAGTTATATCTGAGAACACTTCCCAGAAATTAAATTATTGCCCTAATCTCAGATATAATTTTGTGTTTCTTCCAAATTCCAAGTTTTCATCTTTTCAAGTCTAAGTGTCTCCAGAACTCTTACTCAATAAAAATTTTCTAGCACTGCCATATGTTTATATTTTTTTCTTTCTTGCTTCTTTTTTGAGAGCCAGAGAGTTTTCAAGCATTGTGTGTACATGTGTATGTGAGTAATATGTGTCTGTGTCTGTGTTTAGCTCCCATAGGAATATATTTTTAAAAGTATATAAAGAGACTTTCTCTCCTTGCCTTGATGGAATGATTGGCACCAGATTTACATTCCCTTTATCAGCTAGGAAATTGAACAGCACATATAAACAAGTGCTTTCAGGCTTTCAGACAGACAGTGGATAAAAGACATTGCACAACTGTGATTCTTGGGATTAGGAAGAAGTTCTACAACATCACTGACTTTCTGCCTAGAGGTACTTCTATTCTGTAGCATAGGGAGGGGAAATCCAGACATAGAGAAGGGAAATGAATAACAGTGTGATCTTACTGAGTTGGGGAAACAGAAAATAAAGTTGAAGGAGGCTGAAGTGGCTATAATTTACAGATCACAGTACCAAGAAAACAAAGCAAAGCAGAGAATGAAGTCCAGAAATCTGAATGGAGTAGCCTTGATTTTTTTTTGAAACCTAGACTGTAAGTTCAGAGGGAGAATCTCCATACGGTCAGTCAATGGAAAACTAAAAAGTTATAAGGTGAGCAATGCCCAAAACTCACACAGCATGGGGTAGGCATTTGAATTCCAACAAAGCAGATTGAGAAAAAATGTTAAATACTAAGATAATTCAGTAGAATCTGTAGAAAGATTATATTCTCATAGTAAGGTTAAACTTTCCCTAGAGGAAAAGCTATGGCCCCTCTATAACAGACCTCCAAAATAAGGCTTTGAAACCCTGGCTAATCCACAAGGAACTGGCTGTCTAAACAAAAGTCAACACATTTTAAAGGAAGAAAATACATCCAGACATTCAACAGCATAACATTCATCAAGTCTAGCACTCAATAAATTATACAGATATACCTGGAAAATCCCCAATATTTAGAAATTAAACAACATATTTTGAATAACTCACTTATGATAAAATGTCTTGGGAAATAAACAATATAAGGGGACTTCATTAACTTGGTAAAGGGAAGCTGCTAAAAACCGACAAGTATATTTCCTCTCACAACTTCAAGTCAACATTAGCTGTCCTAGCATGTACAATAAGGCAAGAAAAAGAAGTACAAGGCACAAAGCTTAGAAAGGAAGAGGAAAAGCCTCAATTCATAGAAAACAAGATCACTCTTGCAGGTTGGATTGCCTGCAGACTCTGAGATGGAGACTAGCAGGTAGGGATTTTATTTAGAAACATCTCTGTAATCAATATCTGTGGTGGGGAGGATAAAGAAGCAATATTGGGTAGAGGGAGAAGCCATGCTGAGATACAAAACCAACAAAGCTTCAAGTAACCCCATGGAATCTGTGGAGTTAGAATGCCACTTTAGAGTTGGGACAAGGTAGACAAACTTTTATACTGATCCAGGAAGGAATTGATCTTCAGGCAAATTTGCTGCCTTCGACTGAGGCACTCTCTGAAAGAGTAATAGCTGCACACTGACTACCAAGAACATTCCCAGCATTTGGGTGGGAAGTCTTTCACTGAAGCATGATATGGCAGCAATACACAGTAACCACAGTAATTAAATGTATATAACATCCAAAATAATCTATTAAAAGTTACTAGAAATAAGAAACATGAATTTACTAGGTAAAGGGATACATGATTTATATACAATAATAAAATGTGTTACTTTATACTAGAAATGAATAATTAGAAACTAAAATTAAAAAATATAATTTACAATACCATCCAAGTTAGAGAATGCTTAGGTATTAATTTAGCAAACTATGTACAAGGCCTCTACACTGAAACTATACATCTGTGTTGGGAGAAATTAAAGAACTACTACTAAATAGAGAAACATGTCATGTGCACAGACTAGGACTCATATTAAGTTGTCAATTCTCCCCTAAATGATCTATAAATTCAGTACAGGACCAATAAAAATCCCAGAAGAGTTTATTTTATAGAATTTGACAAATGATTGTGAAATCTGTATCACAATGTAAATGTCATAGAATAGTCAAAACAATTCTAAAGAAGAAAAACAAATTTGGAAGATTTCACTGCCTGATATAAAAACTCAGTTTAAAGCTATACTAATAAAGAGAACCTAATCTTGGCATAGGAAGAGACAAATAGATGAGCAGAATAGAATAAAAAGCTCGAAATAGACAGACACGTATATGGTAATTGGATTTTGACAAAAATGCTGACATAATAAAATGGGGAAATAATAGTTGCTTCTACAAGTGGTACTGGAACAATTAGATAGAGGTATGGAGAAAAGTGAATCTCAATGTTTATCTCACAAAATTTAAATTGATATGAACTTTAACCCTAAATACAAGCCCTAAAACTATTAAATTACCAGATGAAAACATAAGAAAAAATCTTTTTGACCTTGAGCTTGGCAAGCATTTCTTAGGACACAAAAAAGAAAAAACCTAAAATAAAGACTTGATAAATTGGACTTCAACACAATTAGAACCCTTCTGCTCTGTGAAAAACATCATTATGAAAGTAAAAAGACAAGGCACTAACAGGGAAACTTACTTACAGCATAAGTATCTGACATAGTACTTGTATCCAGAATGTATAAAAAACTTATAATTCAATAATAAAACAATCAATTTTTAAAAAATATGCCAACAACTTGAATAGACACTTAACGATAAAATATTTACAAATGACCAATAGCACATTAAAGGATACTTAACAATATGTCATCAGGAAAATACAAATGAAAACCACAGTGAGATACTAGTACACACTAAGAAGGTTGAAGTAAATGCCCAAATTGAAAGTAAGCATCTAGAAATTTTTAGAGCACTCTGACAAAATAGTTTCATGTCTGTTGAATCTAATGCTAACAAAATAGAGCCTGTATTGTAGAGGTTTTCCACTTAAATAGTAGTTTATTTTGTTATAATTCATAATGTATCAGTTTTGAGAGACTGGTATATTTTTAATGGTCCTTTACCACAGATATTTTGAGAAGCATTTCTCTAACCAATTGAAATTCAAAGTATTTGACCCATAGCAGTATACCAGCAAGATGACTGCATGGAAATAGCCAGGAAGCTAAAGAAGTGTATGCTGTGGATATTTCTGTAATGTTTCTTACTTCCCTTTGGATTGCCCATGAAGACAGAAAGCACAAATAATTGCTTTGACTATCATGTTTCCCCCATATGTTATTACAATGTATGCATACCATGAGAGGTGAAAAGATTACAGAAAATGTGTATGCCTAATTCCCTGTGAGAGGAAGTTTAGAAACAGAAAATATGGCTAACCTTTGCATTGATGCAAATATAGAGACCAAATTTCATGCTGCTACTCCAGATGGCCACAACTTTCCAAAGCCTGACACACAAGTGTCAGGCTTACCCTTATAAAATGATAAGTTAGTACATCAGTTGCTTAGCTTTAAATTAACATAATATATTCTTTATGTGCTGTGATGATCAGACCTTCAATAACTGAAAAAAGAGCAATATAAACCAAAATAATGCATTGATTGTGAAGTCTGGGCCTTTTAGCCAAAGGGAGTTGTGAATTGAGAATGCACAGTCTTGTTTCCTTCCAATGTAAAGCTAAAACAAGTCCATTTGTTCAGTCAGGGCTGCAATTTCAGTTACTAGATATTTTGTAGTGAAGGGGGCAGCATCAATTTTACACATACACACAAAACCCCCCACAAATGGCAGTGTGCTCTGCTAGCATATGTTCAACTTAATGAAGTATTGTGATAAATGTTATTATATATTCTTTCTTTCTATTGCATGTAGGCTAAAATGACATGGAAACTGAAGGAGAAATAGAGAATTGTTGTATCTTCAACTAGTTTTATTAAGTGTTCAACAACCAGTAGAAGAAATGAAGTCTAATAATTATTTAGAATAAGTAACTTCATGTAAGGATTTATGGTTTAAATGATCCCTGTGTCCTAAACTCTTAGCATAGAAGGATGTGAAAAACACTGTATTGTTTCCATGTCTAGTAAAGATCCATCAGACTTAGGAGGGTATGTTTGTAGAGCTCTTTGGAAACTTTCTAAATGAAAACTTAAATCTCAAAAAACTTTCTTGAACCTTGCTTTGCTAATAGATTCTATGTGAAAAGAAATTAATATATAACAGTTTGCTTTGGAAAACCTTTGTGATTATCACCCCAATCCTTCTCTTCCACCAAAGAAATTAAACTGTGACTCAGGTAGTAGTAAAAGTTTTCTGAAGAGACAGGCATGGCAGTTAGCTTTAAAATAGTTTTTGTTCTTTTTGTATGCCCATCAGTGACTTATTTCCTATAGAGCAGTGAATGGAAAATCTAATACTTCTCCCAAATGTTTAATTGAAAATTCATATTCATAAAGTGGTAAAGTGTTTGTATAAAGGTAAACTTTCTGGAAAGATGTAAACCAGTGTATATAGATAAGTGTGTAATTTTTCTGCATTTATTAGTTCTTAGTGTTTTGCAGTGAGAGTTGTTATTTGGCCATTATAGTATTGTATTAATTTTTCTGAGTAAAATTTCTTGTTATAAAGCACTATAATTGATTTCGTTTAATTATAGAAGTATCTGTTTTTCTTCACAAAGACATTGGATAACACTGAAGGTATTAAATTATATCAGTAACTCAAAGACCTTTGTTTGTTTATAGACAATACTTCACTCTGTGGGAGATTTTAGTGTAATTAATAATCATCAGTCATCCATGCTTCCTTTGTATCTGTTGTCCTCTTCTCTTCCACAGAGATAATCATAGTACTTGCTGCACAAAACTGTTGGGAGAATTAAATGAGCTTTAAAAAAAATGCATGGAACATAATAAGGGCTGCATAAATGTTTAGTGGTATTATTATTATCATTCAAGGTATGAACAAAGTATCTTTAGCTTCCTCTTCATTTATTATCATATCATTTTGCTCTTCTTTTCTTATTTCAATGAACCTTTATTCCATGTTCTAATTCTCTGAACCATGTGACTTTTTGGTTTTCTGTTTATTTTACAGTTTAAAATAATTATTGATTCTTTGAAAAAATGACAATCATAAATTGATGTATTTTAACATAAGTAACATTATTTCTGGAAAAGTATATTTTCTAAAATCAAAAATTAGTTTTCCAGATTCATTGAGGAATAAATAACAAATATAATTGTATATATTTAAAGTGTACAATATGATGATTTAACATACATATACATTGTGGCTGCTTTGAATCTGGTTTCCTGATTTAGTATCAATTTGGCTTATTCTTCTGTTTTTGTTCCTCTGCTTTTACTATCCCCAGAGCTTTTGATTAAGAAACTCTTCATCTTTGTGTACAGGAACTCACTTTATAGAACAATTACATATTGAATGCAAGCTGTGTAGACCTGCATGAAAATTACAATTACCCACCCATTTCCTAAACAAAACACAGAAATTGGAGATATACAAATAACGTAATATAACACACACACACACACACACACACACACACACACACACACAGTTATATTTCTGATCCAATTTAATGTACAATTATTGAGTGGGTATTATGTGCTCAAAACATGTGTTGGTAGGGGAAGAGGTGAGAAGGCTTGAGGCAGAGAGCTGCTTGGAGTATTTGAGGATGGTCAGCTAGTTTGCAGCTCTTTAGAGAAATTTAGGCCCTTGTGAAGCATAGCTCACTCACCCTGGATTCTGACAAGCTTTCCTTGGCCTGTGTCAGGGGGAATGACTGTCCTTGTGTCAGTAGACTGAGTGGAAATGGGGAGTGATTACTGTTCTAAAGTGGACACTGGAGGAGGATCCATTAGGTCATGGCTCTTCCAGAGTGTGTGCCTTTTCCAGTGTCCTGCTCCTGTGGTTTGTGGCAGTCAAGAGCACCAGGTGGCCAGAAGCTTCCCTGGCACATTCTTGGATGATTTTGTAGCAGATTGCCTTCAGTGAGATACCTCCCATGAATAACTTTCCCTAGCCCCATAGAGGATGCATTTCCAGCAAATTTGGCCAACCAGCATTATGATGGCTTCTGTGCCATCTAGTGAGTCAAAGCTGTGCCCTCTCCAACACAATCAGGATCTCAGCCCTGGGGTGGGTGCCTCTTCCTTGGGTGCTCTACCTCAGTCCCAGAGTTGTAGCTGTTCCTTATAGCTGGTCTTCCTATATGCTTTAGAGTCCCTTGAATTGCTCTTACTAGTCAACCTTTTGTTACCCCAGTCCTGGTTGTAGTTAAATATTGCTTATATTAAGCTTTTCTTGTTCAAATTACTGTGTGATTTCCATCTCATGATTGGACTGACTGATAGAAGAAACCTTAAAGTACTGTCAGGAAAAATTGTGAAAGACTCTGAAATAGGCAAAAAAGATTACTTAGTATCTAGTGTACCCTTCTGTGTTATCTGTGCCTTTCATCTTCTTTGAACATTTTTATGTTTTGTCAAGCTATAGAAAAATGATAGTAGTGGAAATGATTCTTGTTCACAGAAATGCAAATTAATTTTATCCAGTGCAGATACGGTTGATCCCTCCCCTCCAAAACAGGTTTATATATATGTTAACACATTTATTTCAATATCCCTGACTGCCTACATATGTGTGTATTCTTTTATCCTGTTTTGAATCTGTTGTAATATCCTCTGGTACCATCTTTAATTAATGAACTAAATTTAATCTTTGGTATCTGTTAAAAAATATGTTGGTAAAAATAGCACTTACTACATGAAATGTCTGTGAAAATTAAATGAGGAATTGGGTGTGATGAACACACATGCACAGCCTCTCCCATCATCAACATCCCCCACCAAAGTGGTACATTTATTATAATTGATGAACCTTCACTGACATAACATTATCACCCCAGTCCATAACTACATGAGGGTTGATTCTTTGTGTCGTATACTCTGAGTTTGGACAAATTTATAGTGATGTATATCTGCCATTATAACATCATACAGAACTGTTTCAATGCCCTAAAAATTTTCTGGGTTTCTCCTATTCATTGCTCCCTCCCACTTAAGCCCCAGCTACCAGTAGTCATATTACTGTCTCCATAGTTTTTGCCTTTTTCAGAATACCGCATAGTTGGAATCGTATAATAAGTAGCCTTCTCACATTGGCTTCTTTTACTTAGTGATACGCATTCAAGTTTCCTCCTTGTCTTTTCATGACTTGAAAGCTAATTTCTTTTTAGTGTTGAACAATATTGTGGAAATTGAAAAACTGATTCTAAAATTTATATGAATAGGCAAATAACCTAAAATAGCCAAATTTTAAAGATAAATATGAAGTTCTTACACTATCTGAATTCAATAATTAGTCAACCTTCAGTAAATAGTACAGTATAGCATTGGCTTAAAGGTAAGCAAATACATAAATGGAACAGAATATAGTTCAGAAATAGGTCGACATATATATAATTGATTTTCAAGAAAGATGCAAAGGCAATTTGGTGGAGAATGGAAAGATTAAACGAGTGGTGCTGGAACTGTAGGAAATCCATATGCAAACCCAAACCAGAACAAAACAATAAGAAAATAAACTTTGATTCAAACCTTGATTATAATAAAATATTAACCCCAAATGGATCCTTATCTGTTTTTTAGCATATTCACTAATAATCTTTCTTTTTTAAAATTTTAATTTCTATTAGACTACTAAGGGAAACAATGGAGAAATTTCAGTTTAAAAGATTTTCCAACGTTCCTTATTAATTTTAGACCTGTTTGTACCCATGCCTTATGGCTGAGATGCATAAATTTAGTAAATGCACAGAAGGGAATGAGAATCTATACCCAGATATTATGTAAGACTTATTTTGGTATGAGCATACCAGGCAATTGGATTCACTTTAATAGTTTTTAAAATAATTTTTCATTTTTACTTACTCTAAATTAGTTTATTATTTTACTAAATTGCTAGTTGATCATAGTTTAAAAAAAGATTGCTTGAAAGAATTAATTTCAGATTTTATATATAGAATGGCTCTTTTTTGACAGGAGAAGAAACACTCTTGGATGAGGCCTTTTGTCTTTACAGTCCCTCAAAGGATAATTCCTGCCCACTGGAGTAAATGATAACCCTTTCCTTCTGTGAGAACAAGGAAAGTGCAATTTCCATTGAGATTCCTTGTTTGTTCACCTTGAATTTGATTGTTTGGGATCCATTTCCCTATGAAAATAACATTGTTTCCCAAAGGGAACCAGCAATAGAAGTTTACTAACCATTACCCCACACAGAGAAGAATGTGTACACTATCTTCTGGAATTGCTTAGCAAAGACAGGAACAGAGAGACAGCTTCTTTTACTTTTATCCTAAATAGTGCTATCCATTTTATTTTAGTAGTTTTTGGTCAATGCTGTAAATCTCATGTTTATTCATGGCTGGATATAGTTCCTGGACCTATTATTTTAGGGCACACTACCTCTGTGTTGTCCTTGATCATCTTTGTATCCAGCCCCAGAACCTAGCATGGTATCTGAAATATACTTGGTACTCAATAAATATTTAATAATGTTTTTAAATGGTCAATTCTGGAAGGAGTTCAATGAAAGAGCTACTTTTCTATACAGGTGGTAGACAGTAATTTCTGAAGGGCATTTTGCCACAAAGTATCAGTAATTCAAAAGATTTACATCTTTTATCTACTAATTTATCTTTTGGGACCATATCCAAAAGAAATAATCAGAACTATGCAAAAATGTACACATAAATAACTTCAGTATAGCTATGTTTATAATAGAATACACAAACAAATGCCAGTATAATCTAAAAGGCATAGTATATAAGAGAATGGGTAAGTAAATTATTCTAAAACTATAAAATGGAAGAATATGCTTCTCTTGAAAAGATATTTATAGTCTATATATTTTTTCAGTTTCAAAATGTCCTCTTACCTATTCTTTTTCACGCTTCGGGCTTTCATTATTTTTTATGTCTTTATAATAGACATATTTATACATTAGTCTCTCCATATATAATATATATGTATGTGTGTATAAATAAATATATATATATATAATTTGGTAGGAGTAGAGTTTACCTTTTTCTTTGCTTTGGTTTTGATTTTTTGTTTTGTTGCCAAATTTTCTTTGGATGAGATTAATTCCATCTGGGTTACTATTTGCCTCAAAAAGCATCTCTTCTCTGTTTACCTGGAGACTCTTAATCTTTTTGGCACCTGAGTGGGAGGACTGGATGTGCATGCTTTATTTTTATGAGTCAGCAGTTCTCTCCCTGAGGAGAGTAAAGAAAGGAGACAGGGACTTGTTTCAGCAGTCAACAGTTGGAAAATTTCAATTTATGACATTTTCTCTCTGATTTTGTTGAAACTATTTTACCAATGTTATCATAAGAATTACCCTAACCTTAGATTTCTGTTTTTACTTCAGCTTTGGGTATTCCTATCTAATTCATGGAGAACACTGGTAATAATGAGACACTATTGTAGGACTTTTGTCTGTGGTTACTCAGCACATATTTTTTCTGCATTGCCATGTCACTTCTGATTACAAATGTGAAATTGTAAAGACTTACAGTTTCCTTAAAGGACTTTGCCTTCTTAGTTTACAACCAGAATCAGGATAAAGAAAGTATAACTGCATGATGAAATTGCTTCACCTCCAATCCAGCCAGCATGATTGAGCCAGCTGGGGTGGTATTAGCCTTTTTTGTAACTTACTTTTGCTCTAACTCTGTCCTCTAGGTGGAAGACTATTAGTGGGGTCCTCAAAAGTGTATATTTCTTACATAAATCACTGCTAATAATTCTCTGCAACAAAAGAATATCGTGCCAGCTCCCTATGATTTGTTCCAATTTGTTTCTCTTTGGTCCATGGTATATTGTATTTAGCTGATAGTTCACAGACCTTGTTCTATAAGTTATGGGCCCTAGTGCTTGTAGAAATTAATATTCTATGTTTTTAAAGTTCTTTAGAAAAGAGAATCTGTTTGGTCTATCTCAGGTTAAATGTCCTTAAGTCCAAGCAACCATGATCCACATATGTTGAATTCATCTACAAACATGTTTGGAGGGGCTCTATTTCTAGGTAACGAGCAGTTCTTATGGAAAAAGTAAACATAAAAAAAATGAAGTCATTGGGAAATGGATATACATTCAGAAATTTTTTACTAAGATCAATTAATTTCATTTTAGATAGTTGAGACACTTCACCTAATTCATTATCAATCAATCCCAAATTCAAAAGGATTTATCATAATGAAAATTGTTTTCCTTAATTGCACATATAATCTATCAAAGCAAATATTGCACCAGACAAAATTAGACAGGCCAGAAAGACTTTATTCAATGCTATTGCAATAGGAGAGAAAAGACAGAGTTGGGTTCAGGCTGAACACTGCTGACAAAAAGGGAAGGGAGGTTTTCTTTTTTTTTTCATCACTGGGGTGAGCTAGTGGAAAAGAACTGGAACATTAGGATGGAAGTTGATCAATGGGATGTGTGATATTAAGTTATTGCTGAGTTTGCAACTGTTTTTCTCTGTGATTAGGCCATCTGTGTTTGCTAATTGGCACCCATCAAAGTCAGGATCCTACCCTCCACAGAGACTGCGAGATAAGCCTTCTATATTTCTGGATAATTACATTTCAAAGGGATGTCTCTCAGGTCCTTGAGAAAGAAATTCCTGGGTTGTACAACTGGCTAGAGCCTTTAAAAGAGATTTACATATATCACAAAGTGTTAGAGAAAGAATTTATAATGATAAGCTCACTAAAGTAAAGCTGAGAGAAACATTAAGGCCATCTTGGTCAAATCTTAGGTAAATAAAAATTCTTTTAACTTTTCCCGATTCATTTTTATTTAGCCTGTCCTAATTCTTATTGAGTACCATCTTTTAAAATAATGTCAAAACATCTTTTGTTTTCAAAGCGTGTTAAAAGATGCTAAGCTCATGAGTTAGCTTTGAAAAACAAGTCTGTAACTCTAAGTTTCAGTGCCACATTTTTCTCTGTAGAATTGTTTGAATTACTCAATTATGGTAGAAACAACAGGGGTGACAATGACATGGGTGAAAATTAGTCTTGTGTTCAAATTACTATTGAAGTACTTACTTACCATCTTTGCTGGTTAGGGAAATTTCTCCAAGTGTCATTTTCCTTATTTGAAAAATGAAGGACATATTTACCTTGTAGAACTTTTATAAAGTATAATGAGATATTTGTGTAAATGAATAGAATATGTTCATAGTATGAACTCAATAAATATGTATATTATTATTACAGTATTTGTGGGGAAAATTGTAATCCTTGGGTTGTAAATAATTAAGATTTGCGAAAACTCTCTGAGGGAAATTTAACAGAGAACAGGATGCCTGTAGCTTCCACCTTGGATCTGATGAGTTGACCCTATCATGACAGAGCTGCAGAGTACATTGCATTTACCTAAATTCTGTGGTGTTGTCTGCCAGCTCCATAAGAAATAGTTAACATTCTAGAACAGAAAGTTCAAATATGGACAGGGATATTCTTGCAAAGAAAGGTAAAGTCTTGGTATAAGTCAAAAAAATATGGCTAAAGCAGAAAAATAAGGTAAAAGATATGGGCCATAAAGGCTATACTTCCTTTTTTAAAATTTTTCTGTTGATATCTATACTCTGTGAAGAAATCTACAGGTAAGAATTATATAAGGAACATTGGGGGACTTTCAAGATGGTGGAGAAGTAAGATGTGGAGATCACTGTCCTCCCCACAAATACAGCAAAAATACATCTGAATGTGTAACAACCCCTACAGAACACCTACTGAATGCTGGCAGAAGACCTCAGACTTCCCAAAAGGCAAGAAACTCCCCCACATACCTGGGTAGGGCAAAAGAAAAAACAGAGACAAAAGAATAGGGACAGGCCCTGCACCAGTGGGAGGGAGCTGTGAAGGAGGGAAAGCTTCCACACACTAGGAAGCCCCTTCACTGGTGGAGATGGGGGTTGGGCGGGGGGTAAGCTTTGGAGCCACAGAGGAGAAAGCAGAGCAACAGGGGTGCAGAGGGCAAAGCAGAGAGATTCCCGCACAGAGGATTTGTGCCGACCGGCACTCACCAGCCTGGGAGGTTTGTCTGCTCACCCACTGGGGTGGTTGGGGGCTGGGAGCTGAGGATTGGACTTCAGTGGTCAGACTCCAGGGAGAGGACTGGGGTTGGCTGTAAGAACACAGCCTGAAGGGGACTAGTGCTCCACAGCTAGCTGGGAGGGAGTCCGGGAAAAAGTCTGGACCTGCCTAAGAGTCAAGAGACCATTGTTTCGGGGTGCGTGAGGAGAGGGGATTCAGAGCACTGCCTAAAACGAGATTCAAAGACGGGCACGAGTCATGGCTATCAGCGCAGACACCAGAGACAGGCATGAAACACTAAGGCTGCTGCTGCAGCCACCAAGAATCCTATGTGCAAGCACAGGTCACTATCCACACCTCCCCTCCCAGAATCCTGTGCAGCCCACCCCTGCCAGGGTCCCATGAATCAGGGACAACTTCCTGGGAGAACAAATGGCATGCCTCTGACTAGTACAACGTCATGCTGGCCTCTACCATCACAGGCTCACCCTGCATTCCGTGCCCCTCCCTCCCCCCAGGGTGAGTGAGCCAGAGCCATCTAATCAGCCGCTCCTTTAACTCCCTCCTGTCTGGGAGAAGAAAAGATGCCAGAGGGCCACCTACAAGCAGGGCAAAATCCAAAGCTGAACCCGAGGAGCTGTGCAAAGAAGAAAAAGGGAAATCTCTCTATGCAGCCTCAGGAGCAGAGGATTAAGTCTCCACAATCAACTTGATGTACCCTGCATCTGTGGAATACCCAAATAGACAATGACTCATCCCAAAATTGAGGCGGTAGATTTTGGGAGCAACTGTAGACTTGGGGTTTGCTTTCTGCATCTAATTTGTTTCTGGTTTTATGTTTATCTTAGTTTAGTATTTAGAGCTTATTATCATTGGTAGATTTGTTTATTGATTTAGTTGCTCTCTTCCTTTTTATATACACATATATATATATTTTTCCTTTTTCTCTTTTTGTGAGTGTGTATGTGTATGCTTCTTTGTGTGATTTTGTCTGTATAGCTTTGCTTTTACCATTTGTCCTAGGGATCTGTCTGTCCTTTTTTTAGTATAGTTTTTAGAGCTTGCTATCATTGCTGGATGTGTTTACTGGTTTGATTGCTCTCTTTCTTTTTTTTTAATTACTATTTTATTTTAATGATTTTTTTTTACTTTAATAAATTTTTTAGTTTTTAAAATTTTCTTTCTTTCTTTCCTTTCATTCTTTCTTTCTTTCTTCCTTCCTTCCTTTCTTTCTCTTTCTTTTTTCCTCCCTTTTCTTCTGAGCTGTGTGGTTGATAGGGTCTTGTTGCTCTGGCCAGGTGTCAGGACTGAGCCTCTGATGCAGGAGAGCCAAATTTAGGACACTGCTCCACTGGAGACCTCCTGGCCCCATGTAATATCAATTGGTGAGAGCTCTCCCAGAGATCTCTGCCATAATGCTAAGACCCAGCTCCACTCAACAACCAGCAAGCTCCAGTGCTGGACACCCCATGCCAAACAACTAGCAAGACAGGAACACAGCCCCACCCATAAGCAGAGAGGCTGCCTAAAATCATAATGAGGTCACAGACACCCCAAAATAAACCACCAGATGCAGTCCTACCCACCAGAAAGACCAGATCCAGGTTCATCCACAAGAACACAGGCACCAGTCGCCTCCACCAGGAGCCCTACACAATCCACTTAACCAAGCTTACCCACTGGGGACAGACACCAAAAACAATGGGAACTATGAACATACAGCTGAAAAAGGAGACCCCAAACACCGTTATGTTATGCAAAATGAGAAGACAGAGAAATACGCAGCAGATAAAGGAGCAAGGTAAAAACCCACCATACCAAACAAATGAAGAGGACATAGGTAGTCTACCTGAAAAAGAATTTAGAGTAATGATAGTAAAGATGATGCAACATCTTGGAAATAGAATGGAAAAAATACAAGAAAGTTTTAACAAGGACCTAGAAGAACAAAAGAGCAAAGAAACATAGATGAACAATACAATAAATGAAATTAAAAATTCTCTACAAGGAGTCAATAGCAGTCTAACTGAGGCAGAAGAACAGATAAGTGACCTGGAAGATAAAATAATGGAAATAACTACCACAGAGCAGAGTAAAGAAAAAAGAATGAAAAGACTTGAGGACAGTCTCAGAGACATCTGGCTCAAAATTAAACACACCAACATTCGAATTATAGGGGTCCTAGAAGAAAAAGAGAAAAAGAAAGGGTCTGAGAAAATATTTGAAGGGATTATAGTTGAAAACTTCCCTAATATGGGAAAGGAAATAGTCAATCAAGTCCAGGAAGCACAGAGGGTCCCATACAGGATAAATCCAAGGAGAAACACGTCAAGACGCAGATAAATCAAACTACCAAAAATTAAATACGAAGAAAAAATATTAAAAGCAGCAAGGGAAAAGCAACAAATAACACATAAGGGAATCCCCAAAAGGCTACAGCTGATCCTTCAGCAGAAATTCTGCAAACCAGAAGGGTGTGGCAGAACATATTTAAAGTGATGAAAGGGAAAAACCCACAACCAAGATTACTCTACCCAGCAAGGATCTCATTCAGATTCGAAAGAGAAATTAAAACCTTTACATACAAGCAAAAGCTAAAACAACTCAGCACCACCAAACCAGATTTACAACAACTGCTAAAGGAACTTCTCTAGGCAGGAAACACAAGACAAGGAAAACACCTCCAATAACAAACCCAAAACAATTAAGAAAATGGTAATAGGAATATACATGTTGATAATTACCTTAAATGTAAATGAATTAAATGCTCCCACCAAAAGACATAGACTGGCTGAATGGATATGAAAACAAGACCCCTATATATGCTGTCTACAAGAGACCCACTTCAGACCTAGGGACACATATGGACTGAAACTGAGGGGATGGAAAAAGATATTCCATGCAAAAGAAAATCAAAAGAAAGCTGGAGTAGCAATTCTCATATCAGACAAAATGGACTTAAAAATAAAGACTATTACAAGAGACAAAGACAGACACTACACAATGATCAAGGGATCAATCCAAGAAGAAGATATAACAATTTTAAATATTTATGCACCCAACATAGGAGCACCTCAATACATAAGGCAAATACTAACAGTCATAAAAGGGGAAATCAACAGTAACACAATCACAGTAGATGACTTTAACATCACACTTGCACCAATAGGCAGATCATCCAAAATAAAAATAAATAAGGAAACACAAGCTTTAAATGGCACATTAGACAAGATGGACTTAATTGATATTTATAGGACATTCCATCCAAAAAAACAGAATACACTTTCTACTCAAGTGCTCACGGAACATTCTCCAGGATTGATCATACCTTGGGTCACAAATCAAGCCTTGGTAAATTTAAGAGAATTGAAATTGTGTCAAGTATCTTTTCTGACCACAACGCTATGAGACTAGATATCAATTACAGGAAAAAATCTGTAAAAAATACAAACACATGGAGGCTAAACAATACACTACTTAATAACCAAGAGTTCACTTAAGAAATCAAAGAGGAAATAAAAGACTACATAGAAACATGTGACAATGAAAACATGACGTCCCAAAACCTATGGGATGCAGCGAAAGCAGTTCTAAGGGGGAAGTTTATAGCAATACAATCCTACCTCAAGAAACAAGAAACATCTCAAATAAACAACCTAAAACAATTAGAAGAAGAAGAACAACAACAACAACAAAAATTTAACAGAAGGAAAGAGATCATAATGATCAGAAGTAAATGAAAAAGAAATGAAGGAAACAATAGCAAAGATCAAAAAAACTAAAAGCTGGTTCTTTGAGAAGATAAATAAAATTGACAAACTATTAGGCAGACTCATCAAGAAAAAAGGGAGAAAGCTCAATAGAATTAGAAATGAAAAAGGAGAAGTAACAACTGACACTGCAGAAATACAAAGGATCATGAGAGATTACTAGAAGCAACTCTATGCCAATAAAATGGACAACCTGGAAGAAATGGACAAATTCTTAGAAAAGCACAACTTTCTGAGACTGCAACAGGAAGAAATAGAAAATATAAAAAGACCAATCAGAAGCACTGAAATTGAAACTGTCATTAAAAACCTTCCAACAAACAAAAGCTCAGGACCAGATGGCTTCACAGGAGAATTCTATCAAACATTTAGAGAAGAGCTAACACCTAAGCTTCTCAAACTCTTCCAAAATACAGCAGAGGGGAGAACACTCCCAAACTCATTCTATGAGGCCACCATCACCCTGATACCAAAACCAGACAAAGATGTCGCAAAAAAAGAAAACTACAGACCAATATCACTGTTGAAGATAGATGCAAAAATACTCAACAAAATACTAGCAAACAGAATCCAACAGCACATTAAAAGGATCAAATGCCATGATCAAGTAGGGTTTATCCAGGAATGCAAGGATTCTTTGATATATGGAAATCAATCAATATAATAAACCATATTAACAAATTGAATGAGAAAAAACATATGATCACCTCAATAGATGCAGAAAAAGCTTTTGACAAAATTCAACACCAATTTATGATAAAAACCCTTCAGAAAGTAGGCATTGAGGGAACTTACCTCAACATAATAAAGGCCATATATGACAAACCCACAGCCAACATCATTCTCAATGTTGAAAAACTAAAAACATTTCCACTAAGATCAGGAACAATACAAGGTTGCCCACCCTCTCCACTATTCAACATAGTTTTGGAAGTTTTAGCCACAGCAATCAGAGAAGAAAAGGAAATAAAAGGAATCCAAATTGGAAACGAAGAAGTAAAGATGTCACTGTTTGCAGATACATGATACTATGCATAGAGAATCCTATAGATGCTACCCAAAAACTACTAGAGGTAATCAATGAATTTAATAAAGTGTTAGGATACAAAACTAATGCACAAAAATCTCTTGCATTCCTATACACTAATGATGAAAAATCTGAAAGAGCAATTGAGTAAACACTACCACTTATCATTGCAACAAAAAGAATAATACACTTGGACTAAACCTATGTAAGGAAACAAAAGACCTGTATGCAGAAAATTATAAGACACTGATGAAAGAAATTAAAAATGAGACAAACGGAGAGATGTAACATGTTCTTGGATTGGAAGAATCAACATTGTGAAAATGACTATACTGTCCAAAGCAACCTATAGATTCAATGCAATCCCTATCAAACTACTAATGGCATTGTTCACAGAACTAGAACAAAAAATTTCACAATTTGTATGGAAACACAAAAAACCCTGAATAGCCAAAGCAATCTTGAGAAAGGAAAATGGAGCTGGAGGAATCAGGCTCCCTGACTTCAAACTTTACTACAAAGCTACAATAATCAACACAGTATGGTACTGGCAAAATAAATAAATAAATATACATCAATGGAACAGGATAGAAAGCCCAGAGATAAACCCACAAACGTATGGTCACCTTATCTTTGATAAAAGAAGCAAGAATATACAATGGAGGAAAGACAGCCTCTTCAATAAGTGATGCTGGAAAAACTGGACAGCTACATGTAAAAGAATGAAATTAGAACAGTCCCTAACACCATACACAAAAATAAACTCAAAATGGATTAAAGACCTAAATTTAAGGTCAGACACTATAAGACTCTTAGAGGAAAACATAGGCAGAACACTCTGTGACATAAATGGCAGCAAGATCCTTTTTTACCCATCTCCTAGAGAAAGGGAAATAAAAACAAAAATAAACAAATGGGACCTAATGAAATTTAAAAACTTTTTCACAGCAAAGGAAACCATAAATAAGACAAAAAGACAACCCTCAGAATGGGAGAAAATATTTGCAAATGAAGCAACTGACAAAGGATTAATCTCCAAAATATACAAGCAGCTCATGCAGCTCAATATCAAAAAAACAAACAACCAAATCTAAAAATGGGTAGAAGACATAAATAGACATTTCTCCTAAGAAGATATACAGATTGCTAACAAACACGTGAAAGGATTCTCAACATCACTAATCATTAGAGAAATGCAAATCAAAACTACAATGAGGTATATCACCTCACACTGGTTAGAATGGCCATTAACAAAAAATCTACAAACAATAAATGCTGGAGAGGGTATGGAGAAAAGGGGACCCTCTTGCACTGTTGGTGGGAATGTAAATTGATACAGCCCCTATGGAGAACATGTATGGAGGTGCCTTAAAAAACTAAAAATAGAACTACCATATGATCCAGCAATCCCACTACTGGGCATATACCCCGAGAAAACCATAATTCAAAAACAGTCATGTTCCACAATGTTCATTGCAGCTCTATTTACAATGGCCAGGACATGGAAGCAACCTAAGTGTCCATCAACAGATGAATGGATAAAGAAGATGTGGCACATATATACAATGGAATATTACTCAGCCATAAAAAGAAACGAAATTGAGTTATTTGTAGTGAGGTGGATGGACTTAGAGACTGTCATACAGAGTAAAGTAAGTCAGAAAGAGAAAAACAAATACCGTATGCTAACACATATTTATGGAATTAAAAAAAAAAAAAGGTTCTGAAGAACCCAGGGGCAGGACAGGAATAAAGATGCAGACGTAGAGAATGGACTTGAGGACACAGGGAGCTGGGACAAAGTGAGAGAGTGGCATGGACGTATATACACTACCAAATGTAAAATAGATAGCTAGTGAGAAGCAGCAGCATAGCACAGGGAAATTAGCTTGGTGCTTTGTGACCACCTAGAGAGGTGAGATAAGGAGGGTGGGAGGGAAATGCAAGAGGAGGAGATATGGGGATATATGTATATGTATAGTTGATTCACCTTGTTATACAGCAGAAACTAACACACCATTTTAAAGCAATTATACTCCAATAAAGATGTTAAAAAACAAAGAATTATACAAGAAATTTTTTTTTTTTTTTTTTTTTGCCCAGGGTACAAAGTGGATCCATATTTTAAAATCTTACATTTGGGGGCTTTTATGGGCTGAATTGTGTTCCTTCGAAATTCATATGTTGGTCCCTTAACCCCCAGTATAATGGTATTTGTGGTGCAATATTTGGGAGGTATTTAGGTTTAGATGAGATCATGAGGGTAGAGTCCTCATGACCTTCTGGGATTAGTACCTGGTAAGAAGAGGAAGAGATAGTAGTATTCTCTCTCTGTCACATAAGGACTCAGCTAGAAGGTGGCCATCTCCAAGCAGAAAGAGAGCTCTCACACCAGGACTCAACTATGCTGGCATCCTGATCTTGTACTTCCAGCCTCCAGAACTTGGAGAAAATAAATTTCTGTTTAAAATATGTGCTACTTTATTCAGCCCACACTGACTAAGACAGAGCCCATCCTAGATTACCAAAAACTTAGAAAAAATGCAAAGAACTTCTTTCTAAAGAATCTTCTGAAAAATAAATGTCTTTGGGAAAATAAACCCTAAATGATCTCAAAATGAGTGTTCAGAAAAATGGATTGGTTTCCTCTTCATAAAATTCACTTGCCAGTGATGGAGTCCAGGGCACATTACCCCCAAATCTGGGAACATTGCACTTTGAATAAATTAAGCTGAAGGAGTTTGAGAAAATGGCAGAAGCAGGAAGATCGCTCTGATATCCCCCGCCATCCACACCCCCCCAACTTCTTCCCTGAAATAAGTCACAAAACCTAATGTGAGAAGTGCCCTCCTTATACTCGGAAGAAAGGTGCATCCTTATATCCAAAAACTAAGGGATGCTGAGAAGAATCCTTACAAACAAACTTGCTGCGTTTCCCCCAGTTTACTACATTTACTCATACTCTTTAATTTCTCATAATTTCTACACAACTGTCCACACTTCGTGCAATTTAGCATAAAAGTACTCAGCTTACCTGTTTTTTTCAGGTCATTTCCTTATGAAGTCTCCCGTGTCACATAAAATTTAAAAAATTTGTATGCTTTTCACCTGTTAGGCTGTCTTTGTCAGTTCAACTTTTAGACCCAGTCAAGGACCCTAAGAGTATTGAGGACAACTTTTTCCTTCCCTACACCAGTTATTTAGGAGGAAATGGATTTCTATAAAGTAGGTTTTACTCCAGGACAAAGTAATCCACTTGTGTTTGAAATCCAAGCATTTGAAATACCCTTTCTTGCAACTTTCTTTTCTTGAATCTACTCTTGAAGCCAAGTCTATCTTTAAACATATTGGTTAACTCCTCAAATTTTCTTCAACAAATGCTGCATTTCTTTAGCTTTAGGGGTTCCTTGACCTATTATAATGCAAATGAGTTTTTAAAAGTTAACATTATGAGTCAATAGTTCATTCATTGCACATTTTATTTATTTGTTTATTCAATAAACTTTCACTAAGCCCTTATTCTCTCCCAGGCAGTGCTCTAGGAGTAGGGGACACAGTCCGGAACAAAGCAGACTCAAATGCCAACCTTTTGGAGTTTATACTGTTTAAGTAGCTAACAGTCCTAGTTTCAACTGGACAGTTAAAAGACCTATAAGAACCAGAAAATGAGAGAAACAGACACCTAGAATATATAGATCATTAAATGCTCAAAGCTAACTTCACTTATTTGAAAACTTTCAGAGCTTGTGCTGCTTAGTGGATGTGTCCTAGCATCTTCTCTTCTCCAGTTTTGCTTTCTCTCTCTGGAAATTGAAGGGTTAGGAAACTCCCACATCTAAAATTTATAGAATCTGTAAGAGTTTGTAAAGGAATGGGTCTCAGCACAATGCCAAAGAGTATATTACAGAGACACATTCTGAAAGGGAGATACATCTTCCTTTAAAATGTGAACATCTCCTCTGATTTATCCTTCATGATTTTATATCACAAGGCCACTTTATATGTAGCCCCCAAGGTCTAATTGAAGATCTGTTCACCAGAAGAAAGAAGGCAATTAAGGACAGCAGGACCCGGTTCACTTACCTTCTACTTGTGTCTAATTATGGAAAAGTTGTGCTTTTTAGTTTATATTTTCAGAAGCTACTGCAAACCTTTTTGGTTGTGCAGGTAAGCATCTTTCAGAAAAACATACCTTCCCCTGAGGTGCTTGCAAATATCACATCTGTTGTAGAACACACAGAAGACAGAACTGTGTGCTCAAATTAGAGAGGAAGATTGAAATATATCAGTGGATCACTTAAGAGTGACTGATGTAAATAGTTGGAGGAAAATAGCTCTTTCTGATTTGAAACTATGCTTTCTACACAATTGGTATCCACATAATAGGTAAATCAAATCATGACTTTACTCCTCCATGACTGTAAATTAACAGTGAGTAAATAGCAAGACATTAGAATTGTACATAAGCATAAGTATAAATGTTAATCTGAATCTCTTGAGTTTGCAAAATTTGGCTGGAAATACTGTTAAAACATACTTTCTCAAGAGAATTTTCGTTGCTTCCAGCCTCCAAAAAAACTGCAAATACAACAGCAGCATCTTTTCACTGCAGCATTTTGGAGCTGTCCCCATCCAGCAGGAAGTGGGATATATGCAAAGGTCTGCAAAACTAAAAAAAACAAAACAAAAAAAAAACTGCTGTTTTAAAATAAAGTTCAACAAACTTTGGTTTAACTTCTTGCAAAGGTCGCATCAGGATTAGTTTAAATTTCAGGTCAAGAGGCAGCTTACTTCCTATTTGATCTGCAGCAATTGAAGCATATCTAATAGAAGCACTATTTTAAACACAAAGGTTAAACACTGTTGCATTTTGACAAAGGTTAAATGCCTGTTTACTGAAGTTAATGACTTAATAGCATTTTGAATACCATTCTTTATATAAAGGTTAATCTCATATTTTTAACTTCATGTTTCCTTTCTTAAAAGGAAATACTCATTAGGACCCAAACAATTATCTAATTGTTAATGTGTTTTGATCTTATTTATAGTTCTTCAACCAGAGTATTATCTGTTTTGATTGCAAGAAATTTTTTAAAGCATTCAAGAAGAAAAATGCTTAAAGAGAGAAATCAGGTTATTAGAGAATTACTGCTTTCAAGGAGTCCAAAGGAAAGGAATGAAGGTTTTAGAAAGATATCTATTGCAAAGATATAATCTATTGTGGGATCATATACTTGCCAAGGACATACAATGAGACCAGTCAATTTCTATTTTTGGTAAAAGCAAATAGTTGATTTCTTTCTATTTGTTGTAAAAACAAATAATTTTCTGGGCTCAATAGAAAAGTCACGATCAGATGATCATACTGTCGACTGAAAAAAATGCACAATGTGAGTGTTGTGAGTTAAGCTTTATCTGGGGCAAAATGAGGACTATGGCCCGGGAGCCAGCATTTAAGATAGCTCTGAGAAACCACTCCAAAAAGGTCGGGTGGGAGTTCAATGTTATATATTAATTTAGTGAAGGGGTGGTATGTGCAGTCAAGCGCACATTTTGGCAGAGGCTTGCTGCTTGTCACGAGGAGCAGATGTCACCATTAATGATTTTAATGCTTTATAGATATGGGGAGGTGCAAGAATTGGGCTCATAAAATCTCCTGAAAATAACTATCTAACGGCCTGGTCTTCCAGTTTTTCCCAGAGCACAGAGTGCCTCATTCCTGATCTCCACCCTGAACTCCTTTCAGGGTATGTTGAAGGTCAGTGGCTACAGCGGTTGTTGACTTATTCCTTGTTGAGGCAGATAGCAAGTACCAATTTTTAGTTGGCAGTACTTATCAGAAGATGTAAAAAAATTTTACTATACAAGAGAAAGGCTCCTAGTCAATTTGGCATTTACTCTGGATGACATTTTTAGTTAATATGATTCCAATAGTTTAATGGGTGTAGTGCATTAATTAGAAAAAAATATGCTAAAGTATATTGTCCATCCTTTTTTCAATATCTCTAAATGACTAAAAACACCTCACCTTACTTCCTACTCAGAAATTAAACTTAAAATTCAGACATTGCAAATGGGTGCTGAGTTTTGAAGATGGTATACATTTGGGGAAAATACTCATATTTTCTTGTACTATAGATTTATTGCTTTACAGGTAAAATATCAAACTTTGATGAAACATTTCAAATTCAATCACAGGTACTATTAAGAGTAGCACAGCTGTGGCAAAGTTTGTTACCCGAAATCTGGGTTTGCCTTTTGGTGGGTGCCAAGTATTTATTATGACTTGCAGCAAGTAAGGAGAACTCCAGGCCTCTTTCCCAAAGCAGTGTCTCCCTGAACTGCAAAACTGGGGATGTTTCAAGCTAAGGGTACATGTGTATTCATGAAGGGGCTTGAGCAGAGGAGAATTCAACACAGAATTGGGGCAAAGATCAACAGAGTCCAAGCTTTAGTTGATGGATGTCAGGAGGGTCAACATCATCATTCCATCCTCCACCTGGGTGGGGGGCCTTAGTTCCTGCAGAACTGTATATCCCTTGAGGGGAACTAGGACTCTATCACTGAACTATTGTTTGCCTTTCTCTGCTCTTGTGTCCCTTTGTTCTTTTTTTTTTTTTTTTGCGGTGCACTGTTGTGGCCTCTCCTGCTGCAGAGCACAGGCTCCGGACACGCAGGCCCAGTGGCCATGGCTCACGGGCCCAGACGCTCCGCGGCATGTGGGATCTTCCCGGACCGGGGCACAAACCCGTGTCCCCTGCATCGGCAGGCGGACTCTCAACCACTGCGCCACCAGGGAAGCCCCCTTTGTTCTTTTAAGATCATTAATTACTGAGACCTGCTCAAGGCCAAGCATTGGGGCCAGGCTGAGATCACAAAATGGCTTAGGCCAAAATGGATTCTCTTATGTCAAGAAAGCCATTCCTGATTCTCTTTCTCTGGAGACCCCCGAAACTAGCTGCTTACAAGTTTGTGCATATTACATGTAATTTATTTCAAGGTTATGGTATAGATGACAGAAAGTGAAGGAGGACAATATCAGAAAAACGATTGTGAGAACCCCCCTCCTTTTAAAGGAGAGAGCTCAGTCAGGCAAAGGAATGCCATCTGATCTCTCAGAAGGTGAAATTCAGTGAGGAAGCCAAATTTCACTTCTGAATGAGGTAAACAAATGGGATAATGTAAATGGAGCCATACAGGGAACAAAGGATAGTGTGCTAAACTCATGACTAGTTCAAAAAGAATCTGAGGGTAAATGTAGGACTTCTTGGGATAAAGAAGTGGATAAAATCAACTGGTTCAATGTCCCAATAGATCCATGCACCATTTTGTATTTTACTGGTTTCATTGTTGTTCTGAAAGTGTTCTGTGTTTATTTCTCCTTGATAATTCTTTCTCTTTTACTTTAGTATTCCCCACCCCCACCCCCAACTTCAGTTTAGTGTTTCTTGGGAAATGTTACTTTAATTTTAATTATATAAACCTGGTGTCTCCTGTCCATTAGGCCTGCATCTTGGTATTGGTCACCAAAACTCTTTCAGGTGACAATGACCTAAGACAAAGTAGAATGTATAAAAGGGCAAGAGATTATTGGAGGCCGTTTGCAACCTTATTCTCATTTTGTGACTGTAAACATTTTAAGGATGTTATTGTACTTTTGCTTTAAAAAAATGCAAATTTCCTTAGTGATTTCTGAATTGGTTCATAGTGATTCTGAATTGGTTGAAAATATGAAGAAATTGTTGAGCTAAGCATATGGCTATGACAGAAACCATGGGTACACTATCTATAAAAATCTAATTAATAAAAGATTTAATTCAAGGGATATATAAAGTTTCCTCCAGTTTAAAAAGATTATTCATACAACATTAAAGGAAAGATGAATAAATCATTTGGTTCAAATGAGGAGAAATACTTTAAACTTAACTTATTAACCTTGTTATGTTTAACATGGTTAAGGGGAGGGGAATATTTCCGCCTCTACCCTTCTTGAGTTCTTGTATCTGGACTAATAATAAAACTGACACAAGATAGATTAATAGGTTGTATGGTCAGGCCACTCAAGACGGCAGTTTTCTTGCTCTCTAACCATCCCCTGCCTACCCTCTGCACCTACACTCTACTCACGTGACTGACCTTCCGACATACTTGCCCTAGGCCCCAGCTAGTGACTGTTCTTATCAAAGGGGCGGTGAGGGACGTGCCCCTCTTCTGGTCTCCCTGGTAACCAATGAGCCAACCCGACTTAATTCCCCCTATAACTGGCAATCTCCCCTTCCCCCAGGGAACCAAAGACTGTCACCTTGTCCTGCCCGCAGTCTACCTCACACTGTGGGGTGTCAGGACCTTGCTTCAGACATGTAAGCTCCCCTATCCATTAAACCATCTATGTCTCTGTTGCTGACTCCGGGCTCTTTGGTCTTAAAGCTGGGCAAGCACAGGCCTTGTGGGTTCAGCCCAACAACGGGAGAAAAAAACAAATTTTAATTCAGGTGCCTGGAGGTACCATAGAAATGGGACCTAAGAAGTGGCCAAAGCAGGCAGCTTTTTTACTTTTCAGACTAAGAAACAATAAATTTGTGAGGAATTGACAGGACAAAGAAGTTTAGCTTTTGGGTGCTCAAATAGTGAGGAATCTAAACTTAGGCTTAATTTAGGCTTGGGGTAGAATTAAAGAAGTAACAAAGTTGTTGATATAGACTTCTTGGCCCGAATTCCCTGTCTCAGGCGATAAGAGTGTCCATTTACCTCCAGATGCATGAAGTGCACTTTTCACATTAGAGATTTACTTCCCGCTTTCAGGCAGACAGAAAGGAGGGTCAGAGTGTCTTATGTTGGCTGTTTTTAAGTAATTTTAATTCAAAATAGTCAATATGCCATTGAGGAACCTTTTGGGGTGGCTTACCCTGGGCTCCAACAGGGACAGACTGTCTCAGCTTTCAAGTCATATCAATAGGTAACTCTCCTAAGTGCATTTACTGATATACTTAATTTATAAACTAATACAGTATTATAATTATTACTATTATTTTAAATTATTTTAAAGCAAGAGATATAAATTAATAAATCAATTATCAGGAATATTTACCTAAAACATGGGCTAAAATTCATATTATATAGTATAATTATTTTTAAAGGTAAAACAATATTTCTTTCAATAATTAAGCTTTTTATGTACCTAGTAATATTTTGGATATTATCATTTAATTAAAAATTAGAATGCATTGAGCAATCATAAATGTGCTATTTAAATGGAAAATCAAAAATGGAAACTGAGTCATAAAAGTCATCTATGCATATAGGAAAGTTTCCATTCACACAACAAATATTTATGGAATTCATAATTTCTGATATCAAGGAAAATAGTATTTTTGAACAACTGTCATACATTCACGTGGCATTAATCTCAGAAATAATTTTTAGTCTCTACTTGGGTATGATAGTATTTGGTTAAAGAATAATGATTTTATCTGAATTATGTAAAAGCAAATTGCATCTATGTAGTGATGATTTACAGAAGCTACAGCTTCTATTCCAGCAAATGCAAGATCTCAACTGGATCAGTTTTGGTACCACATGAAATTCTCTCACCCATTATAATTTATCGTTCAAAATTGTTGAGAATTATTTAGACAAAGGCCATCAAAGTCATTGATATTCAGTTCAAGAAACAAAGTCATTCAAGGAGTAATCATGAAATTTGTAGTTTGCAAACCAAAATAAACTTCTCATTTTCTCACTAATTATTTTCTGTTGATATAGGAAATGCTCCCTGAGTAGGTGACATTTACATTAAGACCTGAAGGATGATAATGAGATAAGGAGCAAGGGCATATTAGAAATAGAAAAGGGCTTGGTACAGAAGAATAGAAAGGAAGCCATTTCAAATAAAGGACACCGAATGAGATAGAAATGAAGAGTCATGGGCTTCGAAAATTGGCCAACAAATTAATCACAAAGGTGAAGATGAGGATTTTAAGTTTTGTTCCAAATCCAATGGGAATCCAATTTTATTATAGTAAATGACAAAGTTATAGCAATTAGAGGCTAAGAGGAAACAGACCATATCTAGATGTTCTAAAAGTTTCAAAGTTTCCTGTTACTATAAAGCAAGACAATAAAATATTTTCCAGATTAGATTAAATTCATTAGAATAAAACTTGAACAGCAATAACTGTAGAGTTTTAGTGTAGAAAGTAATCACTTTTAGATACAGATATTCATATAGTACAGAACTGGAAGAAACCATATAACATAATTTAATTCATCTATAAATGAAGAAACTGAAGTCTGAAGGAGTTAAATGTATGTTTTCCTTTGTATTTTTAAAAATTCCAGACGATAGCTTTACCTAAATTAAATTATGTAAACCTGCATATCAAAATTTAATTAGTTTAGGGGCTTCCCTGATGGCGCAGTGGTTGAGAGCCCGCCTGCCAATGCAGGGGACACGGGTTCGTGTCCCGGTCCGGGAAGATCCCACATGCCGCGGAGCGTCTGGGCCCGTGAGCCATGGCCACTGGGCCTGCGTGTCCGGAGCCTGTGCTCCGCAACGGGAGAGGCCACAACAGTGAGAGCCCCGCGTACCGCAAAATAAATAAATAAATAAATAAATAAATAATTAGTTTAAAAGAGCTTAAATGCATGTTTAAATCCTCAATGTTATGGAGGAGAGATTTTTATGATAATTGAAGAATACATATGCCTTCCACTTATGAGTTTACACTACAGTTTAACTTTTTCCCTTTCTTATCCCATTGATTATTATGATTCAATTGTATCTGTAGTAAGTATTCAGGTAAGCACTGTTAGAGGGAAGCAGATGCAGTCTCTGAAAAGAATCAATTGTGCATCGAGGTATTAGTGTGGAGAGATTTGGGGAGCCATACAGTTAGAGTTGTTGCTGATATATATTTGAATTTGGGGAGACAAATGTATCTACACAAAAGAATAATGGTAGGCAAGATATGAAAGGTAATTAGAAATGTAAAAAGCAGAACAATGGAGTCTGAAGAATCGAGGGAAGCAACATTTTCCAGGGTAGGAATTGTCAAGAAATGATATCTAGAGTTTTCAATTGAAAAATCAGAAAGTATACCAGCACTTGACATCCCTGCACTATACAGTCACTGTAACTGCCAAAAACAAAACAAGCAAATTTGAAAAAACATTAAAATCAAAAATAAAACCCTAAGTAAATCTACTTATGACTGTTCTTGTGAAAAAGCCATCTAATTATTTTGTAGGATAGGTTGTATGTAATGATACTCTTTTATTTGTACTTACAAGCCAAAGACTTCTAACACATTTTTGTTTTAGTTTAAATCTGTCAGTGGAAATAAATGGAATGATAATTTCATCAGTCTTCCAATTATGTTTTCTAATAATTCAAAGTTTAGTTTATTTTCTCTTATAAATGGATCAAGTTATTTACTCATTTATTCTACATTATTATAGGTCTACTGATTCAAGTACCGTAGATTCAATGCAGACCTGAAGTCTGTACTTAGAGAGCTTATAGCCTAGTGAAAGAAACAAGACATAGATAAAAATCACAAAATAAATTAATTTGTGATGATGGCTATAAAGCAGAAGTATGGTGTGTTACAAAAGGTTTAGCAGTGATCATTGAGTCTATATGTGGGATGAAAGGTATATTTGGTTTAAGCCTCCTAGGTTTTCAATGACTTTCCAGCCAGGTTTTATTAAACAGACTTGCCAACCAGTACATGACTTCTGAAAAGTTGATAAAATGTTTAAATTTGTATATTGAATCTGCAATTCTGTGGAAAATTTTATAAACAAAGTTGATTACAAAAGTAGGTATAGATATACACAGCTTGAAGGACACAAAAAGATATCTAATCTCCAATACTCTACATCAATTGTTTACTTCATTCATTGTAATATGATATGATATACAATATATATTATTTTATTATGTCATATAATGACAGACAAAATATAACATAACAAAAATGAAATATTACTTTGACACATGATTCATGTTTTCTTTCAATTTCAGATTGAAAATTTGCCTTTGATTTATTTGTTTTAGGATGTATTTGCTTGTTTCCTCCTAGCTAATTCTGCTATGTGGAGCAAGCTCATGCATGGTGGAATCAATGTCTTGCCATATTCATAAAAGAATAAAGAGATAGATATAGACATAGATGTAGATATAGATTAGATGTAGACATAGCTATAGATATGTATATGTATGTGTATATGTATATCTATGTATGTAGTTATATACACACGCATAAACACGTATCTTCCTTATGCTTGGTTTATTAGGTCTGTCACAGTGTCAGGCAATATTAGATCTGTGGTATAACTGTAATTTTACTAAGTCATATAAGCAGCTACTAAGTAGCTTGATCTCTTAGGGTTGCTCAGATTGATCTGGGAATTTTTTCTGAGTATTTGCCGTAGCATCTAAGCATTGAAATTAAAACTGAAATTTTACTCCAGCCTCCCTTTGAGGTCAGGGAGAATTGGTGATAACTTATGATCTTGGTTCAAACTTATGGTTAATTAGCTGTGTGGATCATTACTTTTGGCATTTACAGGCATACCTTAGAGATATTACAGGTTCAGTTCCAGACCACCGCAATAAAGGGAATATTGCAATAAAGCAAGTCCCAGGAGTTTTTTGGTTTCCCAGTGCATATAAAAGTTACGTTGACACTATACTGCAATCTATTAAGTTTGCAATAACATTATGTCTAAAAAATGTACATACCTTAATTAAAAAATGCAAAACAAAAAACCTCTTCCAACAGTAACATCAAAGATCACCGATCACAGATCACTATAACAAACATAATAATAGTGGAAAATTTTGAAATATTTCATCATTCAACAAAACATGACACAGAGACCACAAAGTGAGCAAATGCTGTTGGAAAAGTGGCACCAATAAACTTGCTGTATGCAAGGTGCCACAAACCTTCAATTTATAAAAAATGCAATACCTGTGAAGTGCAATAAAATGAGGTGTGCCTATAATCTCTCTCAGCCTCACATTAAATTTGGAAATGTGAGGTGGAATTCTATAAAACCATTGGATTCTCTTCCAGCAATAAAATTCTCCAATTATTTTCCTCATCTAAAATGTTTCAAAACTGGTCAGAGGGAGGTCTTTCTCTGACTGAATCACTACTTGTTATGGAGCCAGGCGATCTTTAGACACAGGATATATTGGAGATATATCCAGCTGACTCGATCCCTGAGTTCAGCTAAAATACATTAAACATATATTCTGTATTCTTAATCTTTCTTGAAAGCAAGCTAGCAGGCAAAAAATATATTCATTCCTTATCAGCTTAGCCCAAAATGTAAGAAGCAAAATCCTCTATCGTAAATAAGCATTTGGTATACAAATGAATGTGACAGGCTTACAATAAGGGGGAAATAGTGCCTCTGAGAAACTGGAACTCATTTCTTGCCAAAGTATAGATTGCAGTCTGTTGCCATAAAACTAAATTAAATAAAATGCAAGCAAAAAAAAAAGATAAATTGCACAGATATCAGAGTGCTGCATAATTAACCTTCTAAATTTTTTGGAACTTTATTTTGAAAGAAAAGAAAAAAATGTCTATTTTATGGGGTATATTGACACTAAAAGAAACTAGTAAGATTCAGGCATCTTTTTTAATTGAAGAAAAGCCAAATAATAGAACCAAAATGCACCGTACTATGACTAAATCCATTTTAAGTGGAATGAGCATGTCTGTGTACATATGAATTATAAATGAATAAATCATAAACATTGGAAGGTCAGTAAAATGCTTCCATGCTAATATTTTCTATTAGGATAAATACAATTTATAAACAAGCATTTATTTCCGTTGTCCTGAAATATAAATTTGACCAGATTTACTGTATTTGCCCTCCTCTTAAATCAGTCATTCACAACTGGGAGCGATTTTGCCCACCAGGGAACATTTGGTGATGTCTGGAGATATTTTTTTTTGTCACGACTGGGCAGGGGCAGTGGGAGGGTGTTGCTACTGTCATTGAATGGGTAGAGGCCTAGGATGCTGCCACACAATGCCCAGGAAAGCCTCCTCAGCAACAAAGAACTATCTAGTTCAAAACATCACTAGTGCTGAGCCTGAGAAACCCTCACTTAGATAAAATATTACCCCACCATCCGTTTCACTTAAAGTATGGATTTTGAAAGCTAAATTTATTCAATTTTATAATATAGAATGAAGAAAACAAGAAAATGGAAACAAATTTTTAAAACATTAAGATAGAAACTTACATAAATTTTTAAAAAATCAATGACAAAATTCCAGTTGTATAGCTGTTTATTCTCAAATTGCATTGAATCTTTTTTGGTTTACTATAACTCTGACTGTAGTCTAGCTTGATCACTGTCACTTAAATAGAATCAAGATACTAATGGCCATATACTAAACTACATATACTCATCCAAATCTAAAATTGGTTAGAACAGACTTCCAAAATTAAGAAATATTAGAAAATAACACAATTAAAATACATATTATAAAACTAGATATACTGTATGAAGAAGAAAAGGATATATTTTTGCTTTATTTTACCTAAAGAATAAGATAGTATCCTATCTTTGCAGTAGACTAATAACAAGGTATTGAGTTGCCTGATACTACAAGATTCTGGTTATGAATTTTGAGACAAATATTTTATGAGTAATTTAGTAATCTAAAGTACACATATTACTACAAAAATAATAGATGTTTATTAGGAAAGTGGAAAATACAAAAAGCACAAAAGTTGAAAATAAAACTTTTCCATAATTGTGATCATAATATTTTATAAAATGATTCTCTTCCCTCATCATTTCCAACAAACATTTTAATAAAGATTGCATTGCATTCCATCACATGAATTTACCTTAATATAAGTAACCATTCCCTTATTAATATATTCATTCACTTGACAAATATTTGAACTTTTACTATCTACCAAGAATTCACTGAAGATGGGTTAGGAGGCAAATAAAATAAATTTCCTACCCTTATATTTTGAACCTATATGTTATTGCAGAAGGCAGGTGTGTATATGTGTGTGTCAAGAAGCGATAAATGCTGAATAAAATGAAGAAGGGTTATGTGGACATAAAATTATAATCAAGGGTGAATGGCTGCTTTCCCAGAATGAGCAGGGAGAGAGTCTTTGAGGAGGTAACATTTGGAGAGAGGCCTTCATGAAAGCATCTCTCTCAAGTGAGAACGATTTACTCTCAGCTGCCAAAAAAACATCAAATTCAAAAGCCCTGAGATGAGACCACGCTTAGTGTTATCAAGGAAAGATAAGTAGACCAGAGTGACTGGAGCACAGGAAGGTAACCAGGGGCTTGGTTAGATGAGGGTGTGAAGGCTGAGGTTGGGAGATTGGACTTTAAGTGGGATGGGAAGCTACTGGAGGGGATGAAATGATACAATTATATTGTAAATAGACCACTCTGCTTGCTATGTGCAAAGAACATGAGAAGGAGACTAGAGTAGTTGTGGGGAACAAGTTAGGATGTTACTGCAATTGTCCCACAAACATGAGAATTACCTGCACTGGGGCAATACTGGAGGAACAGAATAGCAGAATTGGGACATAACTTAAAATGGAGCTAGTAGGCATTGTTCACGACTTTGGTGATTGATGAGAGAAAGAGAGAGAGAACAAAAATGATGCAATTTTAGCAGTTTGAAATATTTCTTGGGTGACGATCCTTTTTCATAAATCTTCTTACCCATCTTTAATAATTTATTAAGGGTAATTACTTATAACTTGAATGATTGAATTTCAGATATACACATTTTACATTTTAAAGCCTATTAATATATAGTAGGTAGTATGTTTCTTTTAAACAAATACCTCATAATCAGAGCTTGTTAAAAGATAAACTGAGACATATTAAAAAATTTAAGATTTTATTTGAGCATCTATCCATTCCAATCAGGCAGTTCCAAATCAGAAGTGGTTAGGAGCGCTCCACTGACAGAAGCTCGGGAGAGACTTGTCTAGAGAAAAGGCAGAAGAAAAGTGAGGAACTTATTGATTGGCTATAGCTTAAAGCCTAGTTGGCTGTTTGTGATTGGCTGTCCTTAGGTTTTGATTTGATTTGGTAACCTGGAAGCATTTACTGGCTTGGCTTTTGGTTTGCTTATGTGGGCCACCTTGGCCTTACAGCCCCCTCAGTCAAATGGCCTCCTTGTTTAATTAGTTTAACAAGATAAATATGGGGGGATAATTATTTTTCATCATTATTACATCATTACATTATTAAATTTTTCCATAAGCAACTTGTTTGTGAGAAAATAAGCACTAATGAAAATAAGCACTAATATACAACCAGCAGTGTATCAGAATATCATTTTCCTAAACACTCACCAATATTGCCTATTGCATTTTTCTACTGACATTTTTACAGGAAGAAATTCAATGATATTATGTTTTTCACCTATGTATTAGTATTCTATATTTCTGTTTTAGTGAATTGCATATTTATGTCATTTTGTTTCTACTTATCTCAAAAACTGATCAATATTTTTGTATACAAAATATATTTAACCTTTATGGTATGTTGTAAATATTTTTCCAGGTTTTTATTTACATTTAGATTTTTTATTCCTCTTTTGTTATAAAAATGTTTTACTTACTGTTTGGAAAATCAATTGAATTTACCTATAATAGATTCTTACTTTGTTTTTACAGTACCAAAGAACTCCATTCAAAGAACAAATACTTTAAAGATATACTTACTCAATGTGATTCCACATTTATCTTTTTGATAACTATTTTCCTCTAATTTCTCGGTGATGTCTTCTTAATCCTTAAACTTCTATTCATTCATCTACTATTCTATCAATATAAATACTTATTGATAATCAAACAAATACCAGGCGCTGTGCTAGGGACCAGGGAAAATATCATATGTGAAAATAAAAATGGTGTCATTCCTTGTGAATTTATGCTATAATAAGTAGAAATAGTTATCACATAATCACTAAAATGCATGGTAAATTCCAACAGCCATATGTTACAATGGAGAGGAATCAGTCTCTAGGCCAGGATATAATAAAATGGATAGATTAAGCTCTTCAAGAGAGGTTAGGAAAGTTATTTCTATGACGCAAAGAAGCTAAAATCTGAAGGATGTATGTATCTAAGTCAGTGTAGGGGTTTAAAGGCACATTCAAACAGGGAAAACTATTTATTCAAAGACTTAACATCAAAAAGGAACACTTAGCATTCAAGGAACTGAAGGAATTCCAATTATTTAAGAAGTAAGGTAGAAATTTAAAATCATTCTTCTTCCAAATAGTAAATAATTTTTCCAGAATGAATAACTAAATAATCTGTCCATTCCCCACCTTAATTATATACAACTATTTTTATACTTAGATCTAGGTCTCAGAATATTTGTGTCTTAAGGAACTAAGCTTTTAGTCTGTCCTTTCATGAATACCAGATACCTTTAATCACTTGGCTTCTACAATATTACTAAGATTCATTTGAAATGAAATGCTATTTTTGAATTATGCAAATGAAGCAACATTTTCTAATCACTTGTAATTTTTCTCAGTGTCAACAATTGTCTCTTCCTTTGTACCAGATGATTGAATCATTTAGCTACTGCATGTTTGATAATGTGTCCTACACTATAATGAAACTGTGGAAACCAGTAAAGTCAAAGAAACACATGCTATTTATGAACAACTATCTCAAATGAAGCTTTGCTTTTATATGTGCCTAAAGTATTATAATAACAGTAAAGATGCCAATTACATTTTGAACATTTGCACACTATGATCTACTGTAATAAAAGCATTGCATGTGTATCATTTAATCTTTACAAATCCGACAAAGCATAGACGTAATTTACTCCATTTCATTAATAAGAAAATTAAGTCTCAGTGACTAATCCAGTCACACACAAGTAATAAGGGTTGTATTAAGGATTCCAGTTCAGAACCACATTTATTTCAAAAGTCACATATTTAAGTCCAATGCTTTATAGTTGGGGGTTCAGTTAGGTTTGGCAGATTAAGTTAAACCTCTAAATTTCTCTAAATTTCCTAGTGTGTTGGTATATTTTAGGTCTTCACACCATATAGTTTATGTCAGAAAGAAAATCTGTTTGGGCATAAATATTATTAACCCCCCACTCCCGACATTTCAATGTATTGGATAAAGATTTAGTCCTGAATCATTTGATCAACTTGGCCTTGAATGCTGAATTGTACTTACATAGTCAATATTGCTTGCTCCTTTAGTCACAGATTTTTATTCTAGAGCTCCAACTAAAAAAATATAAGAATTGAGGATTACATTTCTTGAGAAGGACCATTTATATATACCTGTCTATATTGTCTCCCTTTGAGGCCTAGAGCAATTTTAGACTAAATTATACCTTTTCAAACTTCAAAAGTTGTGTATAGTAATAAATATTTATTTCTGCGAGTGGATACTACTCAAATAATGAATACATATGTGGAATCACTGGATTTTAATAACTCACATGAAAACAGTTGTGGCAGAGAATGCTGTGTAGTTTAAGATCCCTCAGGGGTGAATAATTTTAAATCAATGACTTCAGATATTGTGCTTCTGAAATATAGCCTCTCACAGGAGTTTCTTGGCAACACTGGTAAACATTATGCCATCTGTGTAATTGCTCTGTGTACTTTCATTCCTTTAACTTAAAAGGCAGTGTTGGGGGGAAGGACAATATTAGAAATGGATTACTCTGAAAGCAATTGACAAAATTTATCTGTCATATATATATATATATATATATATATATATATATATATATATATATATATGTCAGATTAACAATTAGACATTAGACTCTGGACATTTCCCTAGCTAAAACACATTAGACTTTATTTCCTTCTCATAAGTGAATGCTCCTGGGTAGCTTCCCTTCACAAAGTAATTTAGGTACTCTAGCTCCATCTGTGTCATGACTCCATTATTCATTTGCTTCCCATTGCAATCTGCATCTTTTTGGAGGAAATATAGTGAATGTTGTGGTGTGCCCCACTCCTCGGACTCAAGTACTCATTCCTTCACTCTTGAGGGCAGAAAGCTGAGTGCCTCTTCAATTATCCTTGGCTGAAGAAGCTATCTTTCCCAAGGTTACTCTTCTCCTCAGAGGCTGTCCACAACAAATAACCAGTCAATACAGAGTTACAAAGATCTGTCCCATTGCCTCAAGTGTTGCTATCTCTTAAAGGCCATTCTAGCCTTGAACTCACTGTGACATTGGCTGAGGCCTCTACTGCAGATGTATTCTTCTGTTGCTGAGAGAAGTGTTTAGCTATTCTCTCTCTTTTCAGTACTGCTTCCTTCACTTCCCTACAGGTATTGTTCTTGAGTATTCTCCAAAATAAACCACCTGTATTCAAACATGTCTGTCTCCTATGGAAACAGATTACAAGAGAAGAGAGAGAAAGTGTAGAAGGCACACCCTTGTTTCTTAAAACACCCTAGCCTGGAAGCCACATGTATCACTTTCATTCATATTGCAATATCTAGAACTAGTCCCTTGACTATATGTAGATATAAGACTACTGAGAAATATACTGCTTTCCTGGAGTATCTACAAAGGAGGAGGGAATAGTAATCACTGCCAGAGTGGTTATGTGAATAGTAACTTTTAGAAGCTAGGAGACTCAGAATGAAATTGGATTTAAATTGTTAATATGCTTCAAGTACAAAAATGAGATATCCTTTTTACTTATGCTTACATTCAAACCAACTATAGACATAACAGAATTATATTCTGTTTCTAGGAATATCCTTTATTTTTAAATAAATTCAAAATAAATATTTTCTTGTCAAAGATAATTTGTACACACCATTCATTCATCTCACAAGTAAATTTAAACTACCTACTACATACTGTGTTAGACAGTAGGATCATATATGAAAAACCAAATTCATACCCATGTAATATTCATATTATATTGGTGAAAATGGATAGATAGTTCTATACTGTTGGGGTAAATTTTATGATGAAGTCTAGATTAAGAGCCATGGGATTAAAAGGAGAGGTATCAAAATAATTTTGGAGAAACCAAGGAAGTTTCATCAGCACAGCCATTGCGTATGTTTGTTCACATTGTAGGTAGATGAAAAATACCCCCTTCAGTTATGCAGAGTACATCCAGGAAAGCTAAGAGCCTCTAGAAGATGATACAACATGAACTATGTCTTTATTCATAGTCACTATCCCAGAGAAGTAGCAGAAAAAAACTTTTATCAATTACACGTGTATGAATCCTGTCACATGGTATGCATTCCATGTATAGTTGAGGAATGCGTGTATGCATAAAGTAATAAATGTATTATCACAACATTTATTCAACATTAAGCAGGCACATTCATGAATTGCAATAATTTGATTGTATGACTAGAGCAATATTAAAATTATTCAGTGGAAAGTATTACATTGAAGGAGAAATTTAGAAATGCAGAAGTGGCAGCAAATTTAGCCAGAAGACATTTTTAGAAAGGCTCATTAGTTATAGTGATTAACCAAATCTTGTGAAAAGAAAAAGATAAAACAGAGAGAACTGGGAAATGATTTGCATTCTTGCAACTACAAAAGGAATATTGCCAAGAGTTAACACCTACCCTTCTCAAATTATTCCAAAAAATTACAGAGAAAGGAATGCTTCTGAACTCATTCCACAAGGCCAGCATCATCCTAATACCAAAACCTGCTAAAGATATCACAAAAATAAAATTACAGGCCAATATCACTGATGAACACAGATGCAAAAATACTCAAAAATATATTAGCAAACCAAATTCAACAATATAGTAAAAGAATCATGCACCATATCAAGTGGGATTTGTCTCAGAGATACAAGGATGGTTCAATATCAGCAAATTAATCAGTGTGATACACCACATTAACAAATTGAAGCATAAAAATTAGTTGACTACCTCAATAGATGCATAAAATCTTCTGACAAAATTCAACTTCCATTTATGATAAAAAAAACTCTTAAAAAAGGAGGGTTTGAAGGGAACATACCTCAATATATTAAAGGCCATGTATGATAAGCTGACAGTTAACATCATACTCAATGGTGAAAAGCTGAAATCATTTCCTTTAAGATCAGGAACAAGACAAGGGTGTCCACCTTCATAACCTTTATTCAACATAGCACTGGAAGTCCTAGCCACAGCAATCAGACAAGGAAAGGAAATGAAAGGAATCCAAATTGGAAAGGAAGAAGTAAAACTGTCACTCTTTGTAGATGACATGATACTATATACAGAAAACCCTCAGACACTACCGAAAAGCTACTAGAGATCATAAATGAATTCAGTAAATTTGCAGGGTACAAAATGAATATACAGAAATCTGTTATATGCCAACAGTGAACTATTAGAAAGAGAAATTTAGAAAACGATCCCATTTAAAATCACATCAAAAAGAATAAAATACCTTGGAAAAATTCTAACTAAGGAGGTAAAAGACCTGTACTCAGAAAACTGTAAGACATTGATGAAAGAAGTTGAGGACAACGCAAACAGATGGAAAGATATACCTTGTTCATGGATTGGAAGAATTAATATTGTTAAAATGGCCAGACTACCCAACACAATCGACAACTTAAATGCAATCCCTATCAAAATACCAATGACATTTTTCACAGAACTAGAACAAATAATTCTAAAATTTGTATAGAGACACAAACGACCCTAAATATCCTGTGGAATCATCAGAATGAAGAGCAGAACTGAAGGAATCATGGTCTCTGACTTCAGACTACACTACACAGCTACAATAACCAAAATAGCATGGTATTTGCACAAAAAAGACATGTAGACCAATGGAACAGAATAGAGGGGTCAGAAATGAACTCACACTTATATGTGCAATTAATCTATGACAAAGGAGGCAAGAATATACAATGAGGAAAAGACAACCTCTTCAATAAATGGTATGGGAAAACTGGACATCTATATGCAAAAGAATCAAACTGGGCTAGTCTCTTACACTATGCACGAAAATAAATTCAAAATGGATTAAAGACTTAAATGTAATACCTGGAATCATAAACCTTCTAGAAGAAAACATACTCTCTTTGACACTAGACTTAGTAATTTTTTGTGGGGAGGGGGGATATGTCTCTTCAGGAGAGGGAAACAAAAGCAAAGGTAATAAATGGGACTACAACAAACTAAAAAGGAAATCATCAAAACATAAAAAGGAAGCATAAAGAATGGGAGAAGATATTTGCAAATGATATGTCTGATAAGGGGTTAATATCAAAAAAAAAAAACTCATACAACTCAACATCAACAAACAAACAACCCAATTAAAAAATGGGCATAAGATCTGAATAGACATTTTTCCAAAGAAGGCATAAAGATGGGCAACAGGCAACCCAATTAAAAAATGGGCATAAGATCTGAATAGACATTTTTCCAAAGAAGACATAAAGATGGGCAACAGGCAAATGAAAAGATGCTCAACGTCATAGGGAAATGCAAATCAAAACCACAATGAGATATCACCTCACACCTGTCAGAATGGCTATTATCAAAAAGACAACAATAACAAGTGTTGGCAAGGATGTGGAGAAAAGGGAACCGTCTGGCACTGTTGGTGGGAATGTAAACTGGTGTAGCCACTGTGGAAAACACTTTAGAGGTTCTTCAAAAAATTAAAAATACAACTACCCTATGATCCAGCAATTCCACTCCTGGATATTTACCCAAAGAAAACAAAAACAGTAATTAGAAAGGATATATGCATCCCTATGTTCATTGTGACATTATTTTCAATAGTCAACATATGGAAGCAACCCAAGTGCCCATCAATAGATGAATGAATAAAGAAGGTGTGGAATATGTATACAATGAAATATTACTCAGCCATAAAAAGAATGAAATCTGCCATTTGTCACAACATGGATGGACCTAGAGGGTATTATGCTAAGTGAAATTAGTCAGACAGAGAAAGACAAATACTGTATAATTTCACTTATATATGGAATCTAAAAAACAAAACAAACAAATGTAACAAAACAGAAACAAAGTTAAAGATACAGAGAATAAACAGATGATTGCCAGAGGGGAGGAAGGTGGTTAAAGGAAAGAAATAGGTACAAACTTCCAGTTGCAAAAGAAATTAATCACAGGTATGAAATATACAATGTGGGGAGTATAGTCAATAATTATGTATATCTTTGTATGGTGCTATATTGTAATTAAACTTATTGTGGTAATCATTTAAAAATGTATACCAAATCACTATGTTGTGTAACAGGAACTAACATAGTGTTGTAGGTCAATTATACTTCAAAAACAAAAACAGAAACAAACTCATAGAAAAAGAGATCAGATTTGTGGTTACCAGAGGTGGGAAATCGAGGGAGCAGAAATGTGATGAAAGCTGTCAAATTGTACAAACTTCCAGTTATAAGATAAATAAGTATCAGGGGTGTAATGTGCAACATGATAAATGTAATTAACACTGATGCATATTACATATAAAAGTAAGTTGTTAAGAGAGTAAATCCTAAGAGTTCTCATCACACACACACACACACACACACACAAATTTTCTCTATTACTTTAATTTTTTCTCCATATGAGATGATGGATGTTCACTAAACTTACTGTGACAATCGCTTCATGATGTATGTAAGTCAAATCATTATGCTGTGCACCTTAAACTTATACAGTGCTGTATGTCAATTATATCTCAATAAAACGGAAAGGAAAAAAAGGCATAGTGCCAATAGGCCAATTTATTTATCAAAAACCAATGAGACACTCATATTATGTTCTAGGGTGAATCAAACAGAGTCTCTGACCTCAAGGATCTTATATTTCACTGGGGGAAACATCATACAGATGTTTTATGTGTATGTAATATGTACCATGAAATGAAATAAAGCAAGTAGAAAGAGAGATTGATAGTTTATTTATGTTTTTAATAAGATAATCATTGAAGGCACCTATGAAGAGGTGACATTTGACCAGATAACTGACAGAAGCAAGGGAAGGAACAATTTGGATATCTGGGGAAAGAGAGAACAGTAAGCACAAAGGCCCTGCTAGAGAGGATGTTGAGTATATTGAAGGAATGAGAAAGAAGAGGCAGTGTGGATAGAGTCTCGTGACAGCTGGATTTGCTGTGTCTTTTGTTACAATGCCTGGGCTCTCATAAAATAGTAAATAGCAAAGGCAAATACAAGTACATTCTCTTACTCGTAGCATTAAACCATGCCCCAGTATGACATTGAAATGGCCTTATATTCAAATTTTGGATACTTTTTAATAACAATTACATACCACAAGGAACCACACTGTATAAAACATGACATGTTTATTTTTAATGCCATAAAATACTTAATGTCTCTACTTTTAACTATTTATTTTGCAAAATTATTTGAACATCAAACTTTGTTTTTGCTACTGTCAATTCTGGTGGTATATAATAAAACTCTTTTGACTCTTTTTTTTTTTTTTTTTTTTTTTTGTGGTATGTGGGCCTCTCACTGTTGTGGCCTCTCCCGTTGTGGAGCACAGGCTCCGGACGTGCAGGCTCAGAGGCCATGGCTACGGGCCCAGCCGCTCTGCGGCATGTGGGATCTTCCCAGACTGGGGCACGAACCTGTGTCCCCTGCATCAGCAGGCGGACTCTCAACCACTGCACCACCAGGGAAGCCCTCTTTTGATTTTTTAATTGAATTTTGAAAAGTTTGAAAATGTGAACATCTACAGAAGGAACTGTTAAACATGATGATGAAAACTGAATGACTTAGACTTCAGATAGATTTATGGACTTTGAGGACAGGTAACTTGCAGGTGTTTTAAGAAGATAGAAAAACTTTAATCTGAAATATTTAAACCCTGAATTATGATAGGAGAGTTAGCTTAAGAGGAATCTAATACAGAGTCAAGCTATGTATCAGTAGTCTACAGACAACAGAATGTAGAAATTTGGGCCAAGAAAAGACAAACCAAACAAGCATTAATGCTATGAAAAAACAAAGAGAGAAATATCTTGAACATAATGACAAAGAACAACACATTACGCAATTCATGTTAAATATTTGATAGAGGATATAAAAAAGCATTTTTCATTCCCTTAGAAAGAACCACCCCCTCACACACACACACACAAACCTGCACACACACATGCATGCACAAATGAATAGCAGTGAACTTAAATCTATGGAATCATTTGCTTTGTTTGCCATTTTTTCTCCTCTAAAAAATGTCCACTTTTATTTCACCTAGTCACCTATATGAAAAATTCAGGAAAAACACCATAAAGAAATCAAATTTACTTCATTAAATCCATGGGAACAAATTTTAAAATTTATGATAGATTAACAATGTAGGGGAAAAAAACCAACTAGGCAATATCCTTAAGAATCTTCATGTATTATATGTATGTCCTTCTGATTTTCAGCAGATAATATAAAACTTATCATTTGAATTGTAAATCTCATAAAAATCTTTAACTGGATAAAATATATACATATATATTTTTATCTAATAGTAAGACAAAAGCACCCCAAAGCATACAGTCTGGTAAACAGAAGGAAACCATGTTCTTATGGACGCATGAAAAGTTCCTACATGTAAATTTCTATGTGTGAAGAGCTGAGAAACTAACACTTTGTTCTAAGAGAGAAGCTAGGAGAATTCTCTTGAAGGTGCATTTGAATATCATGAACATTTTTACTTAGATTAATTGAATTGGCTTGGGAGTGGATGGATGATAGGGATGTGATCATCACTATCATATCCCTGCCACCCGCCAGAGCCACTCTTTGGCAGTGCCACTTTGCTAGACACACAAATCAAATGGCATTATGTGGCATGCATTTATAATAAGGAGATGAAAAAAAATGGTTTCTATTTTCTAGAAGTTTAGTAACTGAGTGAAATAGAGAATTTAAAAGTAACATGAAAATTTCTCAATTGTAAAAATGCAAAATATACAATAGCTTCAAATCAAATGGTCCCTTTTTCAAACCAAATAAGGGAAGTCTTTATTTTTAATATTCCTCTTTGGCTTTTTCTCTGTCGCTCATTCTTCTATTTCTCTTCACTGAATTTCCTGCAGATATTTGAACATTTTTTAGGATTTCATCCTGATTTGTTTATAGTATTTCCTCGTATCTCACTTTGTATAAATCTCTTAGTAGTTACTCTAGGTATTAAAAATCATATATGAAATTTATCACTATCTGCTGGTATTGAAGTTTTGGCAGTTCAAGTGAAATGTAGAAACCTTACTTCTATTAGGCCCCTTTACCCTTCCCCTTTTCAAATTTTAATTGTCTTAAATATTTGTCTATATTCATTGAGCACCACATCAGATGGTATTATAATTGTTGCTTCCACTTTCAAATGTGACTTTATAAAACTCATGAAAATTAGAATTGTCTATTATATGTACCTTTACTTTTACACATATTTTATTTTTCCTTTCTGAAATTTCAATCTTTCTTCTGTTATTATTTCCTTTCTTTTAAGAGAACTTCTCCTAGCCATTCTTTAGGTTAGTTTTGCTAAAATAAATTCTCTTAGTTTTACTTCATCTGACAATGGTTCTATTTTCCCTTCATTCCTGAAGAATATTTTCACCGGATATAGGATTTCTGGTTGACAATTCTTTTCTTTTACTTGAAAGCTATTGAGCAATTTCCTCCTGGACTTTATGGTTTCTGATGAGAAATCTGTTGTCATTTAAATTGGTGTTTCTCTGTAAGTAAGGCATCGTTTCTCTCTGGATGCTTCCAGACTTTTCTTTCTCTTTAGATTTCATAAGTTTAATTATGAGGTGTCTTGGTATGGATTTCTTTTGTAGGTTTATGACTTTTTACCAATTTGGGAAGTTTTCAGCAATTCTTTCTTCAAATACTTTTTTGACCCTATTCTCTTTCTTTTCCTCCTGTAACTCCAGTGATATGAATGTAAGCTCTTTTGTTACTGTCACACAGGCCCCTGGAATGCTATTGTTTCCCAGTTCTGTAATTTCCACTTGGTTCTTCTTAAAAATTCTATTTCTTTACTGAGATTTTCCATTTTTTGGTTTTGTTTTAAAAGAATTCCCAATGGATTGTTAAAGCATTTTCATGATGACTGCTGAAAAATACTTGTCGGATTATTCCAACAGCTGATTTATCTCAGTGTTGGTGTCTGCGGATTTTCCTGGTTCTTTGTATGACAGATGATATACTGGACATTTTGGATTTTATATTATGAGTCTCTGGATCCTAGCAGGTAGTCCCCCTGTTGAGGTGGACCTCTAGAGCCCGGTAGGTTGTATGTCCAGCCTGCCTTTACGCCCCACCAATGCTATCTTGGCAAAAGTGGAGCATTTATGCACACCTCTTCATTTCAGGTGGGTAGGATAGAAGTACAGTTCCCCCAGGCCTTGTTGACACTTCCTTGGTAAAAACAGATCATTGATGATCACTGCTTTATTGCCTCTGATTAGGGATATAAGCTCAGTTCCCTGCTATGCGCCTCTGACACCAGGAGAAGAAAGTAGAATGTCACCCACTTCACTTTCCACCACCTTGTCTACCTCCCTGACACCTGGTGGGAGTAGAGACTCTGCTCTTCATTGGGTCTTGCTGACTCCAAGCAACAGGGAGTATTGGAGTGTTGACTGGCTCTGATTTGCACTCTATCATTCATTCTTGTTGCTGTCAGATGGATATAGAGGCTCAGCTTCCCAATAGGCCTCATTGATACCAAGAATTGTGGGGGGAAATAGAGAGCTAGCAAGCTCTAATTTAATTGTATTGCTCAATATCACTGAGATTGAGCTGAGTGGGATAGATGCTCAGTCTGCCACTGGATCCTTTGAAACTACCCTTGCTGAGGGTATCAGAGTACTTCCTGCTTCTGCCAGGTGGAGAAGAAGAGCAGCTCAATTCCTGGCCCACCATTACTATATTGGAAGGAAAATTGCATCACTGTCACCTACTTCCAAAGGGCATGGGAAGGAAGGTTGCTCTTTGCTCAGCCTGGCTGACATTCCCAGATAGGGGAATCGGAGCACTATTGCCTACTTACGTATGTCTTGAAAGGTAGGGTGGAAGATAACTCTCTTTTCTGACCCACAAAAACTGTGTAAGTGTGCGTAAAGGTGAGGAGTCTTTTTTCTGTTTTTGTTTGGCTGAATAATGGGTGGTGATATAGGCTGAATATTTGTGTTCCCCTCAAAGTTTGTAGAAACCCTAACCTGCAATGTGATGTTATTTGGAGATGGGGCATTTGGGAAGTAATTATTCATGAGGGTGGAGCTCTCATGATTGGATTAGTGCCCTTATAAGAAGAGACACCAGAGAGCTTCTTCTCTCTCTGCTCTCTGTCATATGAGGACATAGCAAGAATATGGCCACCTGCAGACTCAGAAGTGGGTCCTCACCAGAACTGAAACATGCTGGCACTCTGATCTTGAACTTCACAACTTCCAGAACTGTCAAGAAATACATTTCTGTTGTTTAAGCTACCCAGCCTATGATAATTTGTTATAGTAGCGTGGAGTAAGACAGGTGAGTATTGACAAAAGGTTTTTTTTCATTTCGTCAGATCATTCCCTATCTTTTGGCTGAGGAAATAAACTCTACTTAAGCTTTTGTTTATCTCTGCCTGTTGGTGGTTTGGGATTAGATGTTTCTGCAGCATCCTGTTCAGAAGATATGTGATAAAATAAGGAAATTCAGAGTCTCACCACTGTCTTGTTCCTCAGGTTCCATGGTCCATAGGCAATCTGACTTCTTCCCATCTTTGAAGTTTTTCTTTGCTGGTTTGTTGTGTTATATCCAGAGGGTTTTAGTTATGAGATGGAGGACCTGAGAGATACAAGAGCATTCTGTCTCGGCAGAGCTTCACTTTTCTAAAGCAACTATCTATTAAGCAGTGGGATCAAAGACAGAGTAAGAGTTTTCAAAGTCAATATCATAGATGACATCCAAACAGGGACATAGAATCTTTAAAGACACCAAGAGAATAAATATTATTGTGTGCCAGGAGACCTTTTATAATCATGGCAGCTGGGCAGCACTGTTACCCAGGAGACCATGGCAGTAAGCAGGAGCCACATCAGTATGAGCCTTATATGCCCAGGTGAGAATTTTGAATTTCTTGCTTTGTGGACAGGAATCTCTGAAGTGAAGGTTTAGTTTTGTAACTGCAATTAGGTTTACACTTTAGAACAATAGGCTTCATTGTGATGTGGACAATGCAGAATCAAAGAAGTCAAGAGGCAAAAATATCTGATGGTAAGGTATCAGGGGATGGTGGTAGGAACAGGTAAAACATTTTGAGTTTAAGATATATTTGGGAAGAAAAATTTAAAAATTAGGTTGTGGGGGACTAGAAGAGTGGATTTGGGAAAATGAGGGAGGAGGAAGCATTAAGGATGCCTTCAGTGTTTCTGGCTTACTATGTTTGGCTGGATGAATTAACTGGCATCACAAATACAGAATAGATATCAAATGAAGGGGCTAGTAATTAAGAGATTAAGATGCAAATTACTCTTCAACTTCTATAGCGTTACCCATATATTGGCAAGTCATATCTTTCTCTCTGTGCTTCATCTCACCCACTCATGTTTAAATTCTGAAAAATGAAGTCCTAGCTTTATTCATCTTCCACACTTGTTACTTCTAGTTCTTCTACCTTAATATCAACCCTCATTACCTTTTCATGGTCTGTTATAATCACTTCTTATCTTCTCTCTCTATATAGGGTCCCATCATCATATTCTTGCCCTCAGAGCAAGCTTTCTAAAGAAGATATTGGACCACCTTCCTTTCCTACAAAATATTTTCTATAGATCCCCAATATACACAGATTATACTGCACATTTCTCATTCTTTTTAATTTTTAGAAACATTTATTATTGGCAAAATATTGAAGTATGCACATCAGGCTGTTAACATAAGTTTCTTCACATGGAATTAAATGAAAGAGGTGAAAGTAGGCCAAGATAATTACTGTTTTTTTGAATTGTTTCATTTGTTACAAAGGGAATGCATGACTTTGATAATGAAATTATAAAAGAATTAAAAGAAACTTTAGGGACTTGTTTTCTATTCTATTAGTTATCTATTGTCACAATAATGGTGCAAACAATCACCAGTCTTCAGTAAAATATACAGTAAGTCCCCTACATATGAACCTTCAAGTTGCAAACTGTCAAAGATGCGCACATGCATCTGGTTCCAGCAAGGAACCAGAACCGGTGCCATCAATGTCAGGCATGAGTGAAACTGCAGCTTGCCCTCCATCTCCTGTTGCTGAGATCCTTCAGCTCTGCCATCTCCAACCTCCTCTCCCTCCTCAAGTCAGTAACCCTTCTTGCCTGTTCACTCGATGCCAGCCCCTGTATGCCAGCTGTTGTACTGTACTACTGTACTTTTTAAGGTGCTGTACTGTAAGATTAAAAATGTTTTCTCTTTTTTTGTGTTTGTTGGGTTTTATGTATTATTTGTATGGAAAGTACTATAAACCTATTACAGTACAGTACTATATAGCTGATTGTGTTAGTTGGGTAGCTAGGCTAACTTTGTTGGATTTATGAACAAATTGGACTTATAAACACACTCTCAGAATGGAACTCATTCATATGTAGGGGACTTACTGTAGCAATAAATTTTTATTGAACTCATGAGTCTGCAGTCCAGCAAACAAGCTAGTGCAGCCAATTCTTGTCATGGCTGGGCTCATGCACACATTTGGCATTAGCCACAGATATACTCATTTAGAGCAATTTCAACTGAGATGACAGAGGGCTCATCTCTGCTCCACATCATACATCCCACAGGTTAGTCCAAATGAGTCTGTTCTCATAATAAAGTCTGAGGAATAAGACTGCAAGCAGAAATAGGCAAGTGCCTCCTCTTGCCTCTGCATTTGCTAACATCCTGCTGGTCACTAAAGTCACAAAGCTGAGCCCAGAGTCTAGGAATGCAGCAGAACATGCCAAACAGTGTTGCCAAGTTACATGGCAAAGGAAATGGATACATGGAGAGGAGACGAATTGAAGGCATGCAGGCAATCAACTTGGAAGAACCACGGAACTAAGTAGCCATGCACTCCTCTATTTTATTTCTCCATCTGACAAGTATGCATTCATCCTTAGTTTTAAATGCTATGAGTTCAGCAATGGTTAAAATAAAATCCCAGGGACTTCCCTGGTGGCACAGTGGTTAAGAATCTGCCTACCAATGCATGGGACATGGGTTCGGGCCCTGGTCCGGGAAGATCCCACATGCTGCAGAGCAACTAAGCCCGTGCACCACAACTACTGAGCCTGCGCTCTAGAGCCCGTGAGCCACAACTACAGGAGCCCGCACACCTAGAGCCCGTGCTCTGCAACAAACAGAAGGCCCCACTCGCCGCAACTAGAGAAAGCCTGCACATAGCAACAAAGACCCAACACAGACAAAAATACATACATAAATTTATTTAAAATAATAATAATAATAATAAAATAAAATCTCAGTCCTTACTTCCTAGTGAAAGAGACAGTAAATGAGTAAAATACATATAAATTCAAATTTTAAGGTGTGATATGAGTGATAAACCTGGGTAAGTAGACACAGGTGGGTGGATCAAGTAGGTGTTCAGGACAAGATTTCTGGGGGAGTGAAATATAAAGAAAGACTGAAGTAAAGAATCAGAGTAAGGCAATGCAAAGCTTTGGGGAAAGTGTCTTCCAGACAGATGGAAGAACATGTGGGAGGCATCTGGGGTTAGAACAAGAATGGGAGTATTTTCCAACCTTAGCAAGTCAGTCTGCCTGTAGTGCAGCAAGTGAGGAAGGCAGTGGGATGAGGGGAGACAAGAGGGCTAGTGAGGTCACATAACTGGGACTCTAGAGCCCTGGAGGAGTACAGATTTATTTAGAGTGTGCTAAGAAGTTGAAGGGGAACAAATATGTCACCTCAAATTATGCTACTATGGCATACTGAATTTTTTTTTTTTTTGCTGCCCTGCTCAGCTTGCAGGATCTTACTTCCCTGACCTGGGATTACACCTGTGTCTCCTGCAGTGGAAGCCTGGAATCTTAACCTCTGGACTGCCAGGGAAGTCCCAGCATACTGATTATTTTGAATTAAAGTTACTTGAGAAACAGCCAGTACAAAGACCCTTCTGTCTTTGTACTGTCTCCCTGAAAGCAGTAAATAAATCTCCCATGTGAAAGGTCCCTCTTTGTACCAGGAGGAAGAGACATCCTTATCACCAGAGATAGGGAATTTAGGGCCAAAAAGGCTATATAAACACACCTTCTTACTTCCACATTAATTTACTACCTCAAGCCCAAATTTCTTTGTCTTGTCAATTCTTCACAAATAATTGTTTCTTTGTCTAAAAGGTATAAAAGCTGCTTGCTTTGGTTACTTCTTTGAGTCTCATATTTTTAATGGGACTCTCATACATATGAAATGAAATTTGTTTTTCTCCCATTAAACTGTCTTATGTCAGTTTAATTATTAGACTATCCAAAAAACCTAGAGTGAAAGAAGGGAAAAGTTTTCCTCCCCTACAAAGTCATTTGAACTTTGAAAGTAAGGCAAGTTTAAATTTTTATGAGAACTTTAGGGATGCATATCCTTCTCCAGACATAAAAAGATATATGTTTATCTTCACTTTACATTTGAGTAAAATGAAGCTCAAATATGTTAACATAATTTTTTATTAGAGAGTTCTCACAGTCTGTTCTGAATTAATAATCAGTGTGATGGTGTTGAAAATACCAAAGAATAAGTTTTAAAATAAATAATTAAAAATGTTTAATCATCTTTAAAGAATGCTATTACTAGAGCAGATGGAGGAGAGGTGAAATTTTTACAATAATATATAGGATGATGTATCTTGGAATAGAAATGCTGCAACTCATGAGTTGAGCATTTGTTTAATCAAAATGCACTGAACATAAAAAGTTCACTGTGTACTACAATGCTGTTGACAAGATATAAAAGATTCTCTCATGATTTCTATAGGTGGGCGGGTTTATTTGGCAGATATATAAATGAGGTGTCCTCCAAAAATGGTGACAAAGATCAAGTCATTTGACAGTAGAGTAAAAGGAAACATAAATTCTTTTGAAAGACAACAAATCTAAGAATATTTTCAATAATCCAACTTCATGTGATAATAAAGAAGAGGTTGAGATATATGTAACAAATAATAAATTAATTAGGAAGGGAAGGTGACCATGGAACATTCTACCTCTTATGAAAGATTTTGGTGTTTAGGGCTAGATTGAATTTTGATAAATAATACGATCACCTGTTCCTGCTTCGTGAGGGAATCTGAAACAATACAGATTAATTAACATGATACAGTCCCTCTGTCAGCACTAGTGAATTCTGACTGTATGCCAAGTTTTGCATTAGGAAAAAAGAATCACAGATGTTTTAGTAAATTTATAACTTAGCATAGACCTTGGACAGTAAATTCTTTTACTGGCATCCTAGATTATGATGCCTTAACTCTGACACTATAAAACTAAGGCCTTAATACCTTTATAGCTCCATTCCCACACTTTGAAAGGTATTGTATGTTTTAATTCTAAAAGGTCAATTTGGTAAGAACCCTTCACTCCTTATCACTGAAACCAAGTCTCCCTAAAACTGAGTTCTTCTGCTAAGTTTATGATTAACCTCTGTATCCAAAACTTTACTCCCTTTCTTTTCCTGAACATGTTCCCCTCAAGACTGAGGAGTATCAAAGAAATGGAGGGATTGAAACCACATACAAACTCCTGTGTCCTTGTCCTTTGAAGAAAAAAGCTCTTGTTTTAGTCTCCCAGTCCTCCCTTCAGTCTCAAAAGTTTGACTCAAGAGTTAATGATAAGGAAATGTGAAGATGTAGAAACAAAGAATAGCTGTTGGGCTGGGAAATTGGTAACAATTTAGGCTATAAATCTGCCACATAGCAGAATCACTGAACTCACAGTTCCTTGAAAGATACAGATAAAGACCTAACACACATTCCTAAGTTGTTTCTACAGGAAGCAGAATATCCCCAGATGAAAACTGCTGATCACAAGAACATAGACCCTAGGCTGGTTGAAACCAGAAGGTTGATGATGCTTGAAACTTCACCTTGATACCAACCAGTCTGAGAACTGTGCATGAGCTGATCACACACTCTGCAATCCCCTCACACTGACTTTAAAACTTCTTCCCTGAAAGCCATTGGGGAGTTCAGGTCTTTTGAGCATAAGCTGCCCATTCTCCTTGCTTGGCACCTTGTGATAAACACTGTCCTTTCCTTCATCACAACCCGGTGTCAGTAGATTGGCTTTACCATGCACAGGTGAGCAGACCCAAGTTTGGTTCAGTAAAATCATGTCCAATCTGCAGGCTTGCAACATGGTCTACACAGTACTGAGAATAAGGAACTATTGTCAAAAGTTTATTTTTTCCAAAGATCATCATATTTTTGGCTATACTTCTCTGATGTGTTAAACCTAGTGGTTTAAAAGAAAAAGCATCTTGTGTCTCAGAGTTCTGTGGGTTGACTGGATTCAGCTCTGCAGCCCTTCTGCTGGTTTCACTTGGTGTCTCAGGCAATAGAAGTCAGCTGTGAAAATGAGGGTTAAAAAGTTAAGAATTTAATAACAGCAGCAGCAGGGCAGTTAACCAAGTGTAGCACCCATCTAAATGCAGGCCCTTCTGAGCACCAGGCCTGGTGGGACTGCACAGGTCAAATGCACATGTTACCAGCTCTGGATGTTGGCAAAGTCCTGAGCCATCTTTGGGCTTAAAGGTGACGGGATGCTAGGATAGTTGCACCTCATTCACTCCCTCCTCACATAGTCTAGGACTTCTCTTCTCCACGTGGCCTATACACATTGTCTTTCCATATGGTCTCTCCAGCAAGATCAAAGAACTTCTCACATGGCAGCTCAGCACTTCCAGTGACAACCATTCAAAGGGAGAGGAAGAGAAAGCTACAAGGTTTCTGAAAAGCTAGTGCCAGGATTATCATTGTTACTGTGTTCAGTTGGTTAATGGAGTCATAGGCCAGCCTAGAGTCAATTCAAGGACATGCACACTAGATGTTCATCTAGTTCATGGCCATATAAAGGAGAATAGCTATGATACTCCTCACTTATTAAATCACAAGGATTATTCCATATATTCTTTCAGGTATATGTGCAAATGTCACCTGTCCTGTGAGATAGTCTTTGGACATTGTAACTAAATTTGTCTCCCCTCCCCAGCATGTTATATCAATAATCAGGTAGTATTTGTCCCACTAAAATATTTTCTTCATGAAAGTAAGAACTTTATCTTATCTACAGCTGAACACCCAGTGCCTGGCAAAGTGCCTTACATAAAATAAGTAAATTAATTATTTGTTAAATGAATTAATCAGTAAATCTTACATAACACAAAATGCAAGTATATGTCTATCTAGCATCTATCTATCTTGAAAATATAGGTAAAATAATTTGGGTTTCATTATGGTGGTGATGATGGTCTGTAGGGTAGGAGTATATTCAAGAAAAATTTTCAGTTTTGATGGATAACTCTTATTTTGCCTATCTTATATGTCTGTGCAGTGGCTTACACTCTGGGTAGCTATATCAATCACGATCATAAAGATGGCTTTCTGATTTGGTTTATTATCATCCATATAAACAGGCTCTTTCTTGCTTTTACATAACAAATTCCTCCATTATATGCTGAAAGGGTCTGGTTTCTCTGTGTATTTCTTTTTTTTTTGCGGTATGTGGGCCTCTCACTGTTGTGGCCTCTCCCATTGCGGAGCACAGGTTCCGGACGCACAGGCTCAGCGGCCATGGCTCACGGGCCCAGCCACTCCGCGGCATGTGGGATCTTCCCGGACCGGGGCACGAACCCGTGTCCCCTGTATCGGCAGGCGGACTCTCAACCACTGCGCCACCAGGGAAGCCCTGTATTTCTTTATAGTGGTCACACTGTTGCCTCTCACTAAAGGAAAGACACCAGTATATAGAGTTAAAAGGAAGAAGTACCCTTGATGGCAACGTATATATACTTGTCATCTTCCTACTCTGCTGGCCAATGGTGTAAAGAGGCTATTAATAAACAAGTTTATTTATAAGGACATTAGAAAAATAGCATAGGGAAGAAGACAGCATTGCTTTCCCTATCTCCCAGGGAGAACAAATAAGTAGAAAAATTATAGCGAAAAAGCCAAGAACTCACATGAGCACGTTTATGCAGTTCACATGTGTGCATCTATCTTAAAGATATCTATAGACATGACTGTGTCCCTGGACTCAGCATTACTCACGGATATTAATTTCCTAAGAGTCAGAGCTTAATTGATATGCTAGATTTGGCTCTTTGCATTCATTTATTTGCTTAACCTAATTCTTAGACTAATTATTTGACTAAACAAGCAAGCTGTTTTCAATCAGCTTGTACCAAGTATGTAATATTGTCTTTTAGTGAATGTTGTTTCGAATATCATGAGGCAGATTAGTATTAAAAAAATAGGTTAGTATTAAAAATAAGTTAGTATTAAATAGGTTAGTATTAAAAAATAAGTATATGTATCTTTCTGAAGGAAAATGACAAAAAATAATATACTGTTCATTATATTATATCCAAATAGAGTGGATATCCAATCATATACTGTCCACCTGCTGACAGTCTTCAATCCAAGGCAGAACCACTACTTTGAAACCTCCTCCAAATCACAAGCCCAAATATTTTAACAAGATTATACACACACCAGCACACACACCCACATATACGCACACACATATATACTATACCTATGTACACATTTGTATATATCAGGGCTAATCTATAGTAATCCATCATTTCACAATAAAAATATTGTCCTTAATAATATTCCCTGATTTGAGATTAAGATTTCGTTATAATATTAACATCCATTATATTTCTATGTAGATTTAAAACATATTTTAAATGTTTACATATATTATGTAATATCTAATTTTAATACTACTTTACACAAATATATATTCATTGTCTTTTCCATATTTTGAAAGCCACATGTTCTACAGTGAAAGACAATGAGAGAGGAAGAACAGGGATGAATCCTATTAGCCTTGTTGACCAAAGTTTAAGGAAGATGTGTTTCAACTTTATTTCAACATCTTTATAAACTATTAAATGCCAATAAATTTTTGAGATATGTAGAGTTATTTTTCAAGGCAAGAAAAGAGAAGAAATAAAAGGAAAATTTGATCCAATATATTCATACTTAAAATAACCAATAACACAATCACAAGTCTAACTTCTTGGGAAACCAGTCCAATACTCATATCATTTCCCCTTCCACCTCATTTTACAGCTTTGATCTTTCAGTTAATGTTTCTGTATCTTTTACAGTCATTCTTTTTACATTTGAGTTTGATTTAGCTAACACATAAAAAATACACATATAAAGATTTATTCACTCAGGACACACTCTTCATTAACGAAGCCAATCAGCTCTCATTTATTGAATACCTGCAATTGTCAGAAACTGAACTTGATCATTGTTTCTTAGTTCTTAGGAGCAATGCAATCTACACTGAGTGAAAAATAAAACCATGAGAAAAAAATACATATTCTATACAATAATATATATTGTATATATATGTATATATGTATATAATAGCACACATGTGCTATATAATAATATACTACATAAAATACTGTTACTACACAACACAAACTGATCATACTAAGTATGTTGAAATTCTTAAACAACTAGTCAAAAGCTATTATTATTTAGGAATTTATCAAAAAGTATCTAAACACAAAATCCTTCTTAAAAATAAGAGCTATTTAGTTAATCAAAGTTAGACTTTGAAAATATACAATGTGTTCGATAATTTCAACCTACAATAAGAGTGCAGGCATGAGTCAACTCATTGCAAATCCTGAGACTAAATGATTGAGGGGAGTGGAGGCTTTCCTTCCTGTTTTTTTCCAGTATCCATTTAAGAAACTCCTGATCATGAGAAATCCTCGTGGAAATTCAGCTACCAATTCACAAGCTTTAATAAATGATCTTGTTTTTTCTGAAATGAAAATTTGTTCTCGTGGGATAAATGGGTTTGAGATATTGTTGCTTTTATGGAAATTGCAGACATTTTATCATGACACTTCAATGCAGCATTTCTTACCTATTCATATTTATCTTTGGTTCTAAAGCTCTTTCCAAGTTTGTAAGTGACAGATAAGAATCGTTCCAAATTTAATCAGTGAAATTCTCAATACTATATTAGAATGTATCTTACTGCATAGATTTGATGTATTGCCTAAGAAAAGAAAAATATATACCCTGGTTTGGTTTAATATGCCTTTTCAGAAGAGCATTTGAATTAGCTAGAAACCATTTTGACATGTACTTCAAGACTATAAATGCTGCAAATGACAGCTTTTAATCAATGTGATAAATAGCAAAGGTCTGTAAATAATTTCTAAAAATGAAAACTAATTTTCCACTCCCACTGCTAGCAAATTTGTCAACTACAGTTTGGTAGAACCAAAACATCTGCTCTTTGAAGCTGTGTAAACTCTCACAGCAAAATGATGCATTATTTTGTTTTCAGACATACATTCATCTCATTGCTAATTTAGTACGTTTATGAAGTACTAAGTCCCTGATTGAAAATTTTGTGCAGTTACAGACAGAAGTTTTGTTGATTAAAGTTTGACAGACAGAAGTTTTGTTGATTAAAGTTTGAGCTTAGTATTTCTCTCTCTCTCTTTTTTTTTTTTTTCGCGGTACGCGGGCCTCTCACTGTTGTGGCCTCTCCCGTTGCGGAGCACAGGCTCCGGACGCGCAGGCTCAGCGGCCATGGCTCACGGGCCCAGCCGCTCCGCGGCATGTAGTTATCTTCCCAGACCGGGGCACGAACCCGTGTCCCCTGCATCAGCAGGCGGACTCTCAACCACTGTGCCACCAGGGAAGCCCTCTTCTTTTCTTGTTTCTTTCTTACTGTGCCATAGAACAAGTGTCTTCTTTCTTTTCAATTTTTTCTTTTATTTTGAAATTTTTATTTTGAAAAAGCAAATGCATATAAAGAATATAAAACACTGAATTAGAATATAGCAAGCATTCAGTAGTTCTTAGATATTATTATTATAAAGAATTATATTAAACATTAATGTGTTTTAATTTTATAATTAAAAATATATAGTTTTGATAGCATGATGTTAGGATACTGTTTTGGTCAGTGCTAAATTAAGCATCTACTTTGTGCCAGGTGCCTTGTATACCAAAGATACTGGAGTACACCATGGGTATACCATGGATGTAAACATAAATAAAACATAATTGTATCTTAAGTAATTTATTTAGTAAGGGAAATGTCTCAATGTATTTTGTATATCATTACCTTGATTGAATTCTAAGAAGGATTCCTGTAGTAAATAGTTTGGGGACTGGAGGAAGACTATTTCAGATAGGAAGAAGAACCTGAAAAAGGATACAAAGACAAGAACATGGACAAAAATATAAACTCCAGTATTTCTGGATATACACTGCACAGTGTGATATGATGGGACATTGATAAAAAATTATGTTGGGCCAGTCTACCAAGGCCATGCTTAGGGCCTTTGTATTATTTTTTTAACTGCAATGTTCTACATCCATCTATCTTTCATCTTTCAGTTCCTGTATATCTCTGCACATTTATCACCATTTTAGAAAGGCTTTCCCCAGTCATCCTATGTGACATAGAAAGTCTACTCTCTTCCACCCCTACTCCTGCCTTTTATTCTCATCCTGCTGCATTACCGTAAATGTCCTTAAAACTATCAAGCACATTATGTACTTACACATTTATATGTTTTATTGTCCATGTTCCTCAGTTAACGATCATTCCATTAAGGGAGCAACTTTGGTTTATTCATTGCAGTATTCCCTACGAGTACCTAGAGCAGTGCCTGGCAAATAATAGGCACTCAATAAAAATTTTTCTTGAATTATTGGTTTAACTTACTTACACATTAATCAAAATTTAAGCATCATGCATAATTACCTACTTTAGTGGACACCTCTTCCCCTTTCCATTTCCCTGGAAAATTTGGATTCCCTTTTCTAGGTTATAGGTTCCTCTAGCACAATCTTCTCTTGTTCACTGCTAAATCCTGAGCATATAAATGGAACATAATAGGCACTTAAAATATATACGATGAAAGGATGAATCTACAACCATCATTCCAACGCCTTTGTTGTAAATTCTTCATCTGAGTCTGTATTTTATATACTTATACATTCTACTCAGGCATTCCAGGTCTTCTTTAAAGACTATTCTTCTGAGAAGAGTACTTAATATGCAGAAGAAAAGTCAAATTCATAGAAGCAGTAGAATTGTGTTTGCCAGGAGCTGGGGGGTGAGAGAAATAGAGAGTGTCAGTCAAAGGGTATAAACTTCCAGTTTTAAGATAAGTTGTGGGGACCTAGTGCACAGCATGGTGATTATAGTTAATAATACTGTATTATATACTTGAAACTTGCTATAGAGTAAATCTTAAGTGAAAAAGAAATAGTAATTATGTCAGGTAATGGATTTGTTAACTAACCCTACAGTGGTAATCATTTTGTGATAGATAAGTGTATCAAATAAATTATCATGTTGTATACTTTAAACTTATACAATGTCATATCAATTATATCTCAATAAAGCTGGAAAAAAGTTATAAATGTATCATATTAGTTGACATATCTTTGTTTTAAACTTAGTGAAATCTACACCTCAAAGAAATAGTGATTATATCATTGATTATAACATATTTTTACTACAAATTAAATATAATCAATGATATATATCATATATCATAATATATATGTATCATTTGATATTTTTATGCCAATTATACCTATTCAAAAATTTGTTCTAACTAGAGGGAGGGGCAATTTTAATGAAAACATGAAGCACCTTCACATTTATATTAAAGCATGCTAGGTATTCTATGCTCTCTTTAAGGAAATGAGTAAGAAACACTTTTTTCTCTCCTTGTTCCTGACCCTCTTCATCCACTTTGTTTCTCTCTTTCAAAGAAGGCTTCATATATTGAGAAATAATTTATTCAGTTATTATGTTAATTGCTTACTTCTTTTTCCTGCACACCAATTTTCCATATATCCAGTTTCAAAACAAAATTTTTTTGTTGTAATGATAGCAACTATTATATAAAGCTTACTATGCCTGTGTTCTGGATGCAGTTCTAAGGACCTTATAGATATTAACTGCTTTAGTTCTCATAACAATCTTATGAGGTTGTTAATAGAGAAACTGAGGCAAGAAAGATTATATAACTTTCTTAACATCACATAAGCCATTAAACAGAATCGGGTACAACACCAAGGCATCTGATCTTGACCTCCACAGCAAACTGCCTTTCCACATGACATGTGCTATCCATATAATTTTGGCTTTTACTACAAAACCCCTCAGTGTTTTTTACTGCATAATTTACCTGATTCCTGAAATACAGACCAAAATTAACCTGTCTGTGAGGTTGCAAACAGAACATAGAGAGAGACGTGTCTGCTCCCTAGTTTAAATGAGAAATGCTATTCTCAGGAGGTTAATTATTGCAAATTAGGAGCTTTCAGTTGTCTGGAAGCATCAGGAAAAAACGGTAGATTAGTACTTATAAAGTCTTATGAGCCCTGATGAGAAGCACTTTATACTGGCATTATTGAAAAACTCAGAAGCAACCATGCTTCAGCTGCTTAGAAATTTCAGGTTTCAACATATTAAGAATTCAGTCAAATAAGACTCAAAAGAGCTTTAGGATTACAATAATTGAGTGAAAGGATGACTTTTGAATAACGGCCCCAACTTCAGGAAAATCATTCAATTTTTTTAATGCATTTTCCTGAGTAGTGTATTTATACCTAATTAGAACATAAATATTTTTACTGTTTTAAAATTAAACTTTTTTTTTTTTAAACAGGATTTTGAAATTTTTTTTTAGATGTTGGGGGTAAGAGTTTATTAATTAGTTTATTTTTTTGCTTTGTTGTGTCTTCATTTCTGTGCGAGGGCTTTCTCTAGTTGGGGCAAGTGGGGGCCACTCTTCATTGCGGTGCACGGGCCTCTCACTATCGCGGCCTCTCTTGTTGCGGAGCACAGGCTCCAAACGCGCAGGCTCAGTAGTTGCGGCTCACAGGCCTAGTAGCTCCGCGGCATGTGGGATCCTCCCAGACCAGGGCTCGAACCCTTGTCCCCTGCATTAGCAGGCAGGTTCTCAACCACTGCACCACCGGGGAAGCCCCTTAAAATTAAAGTTTGATTAGAAAAGAATAATGCTTCATTTATGTATTATTTATTTATTTTACATCTTTATTGGAGTACAATTACTTTACAATGGTGTGTTAGTTCCTGCTTTATAACAAAGTGAATCAGTTATACATATACATATGTTCCCATATCTCTTCCCTCTTGCGTCTCCCTCCCTCCCACCCTCCCTATCCCACCCCTCCAGGTGGTCACAAAGCACCGAGCTGTTCTCCCTGTGTTACGAGGCTTCTTCCCACTAGCTATCTACCTTACGTTTGGTAGTGTATATATGTCCATGCCTCTCTCTCGCTTTGTCACAGCTTATCCTTCCCCCTCCCCATATCCTCAAGTTCATTCTCTAGTAGGTCTGTGTCTTTATTCCTGTCTTACCCCTAGGTTCTTCATGACATTTTTTTTTCTTAAATTCCATATATATGTGTTAGCATACGGTATTTGTCTTTCGCTTTCTGACTTACTTCACTCTGTATGACAGACTCTAGGATTATCCACCTCATTACAAATAGCTCAATTTCGTTTCTTTTTATGGCTGAGTAATATTCCATTGTATATACGTGCCACATCTTCTTTATCTATTCATCTCTTGATGGACACTTAGGCTGTTTCCATCTCTGGGCTATTGTAAATAGAGCTGCAATGAATATTTTGGTACATGACTCTTTTTGAATTATGGTTTTCTCAGGGTATATGCCCAGTAGTGGGATTGCTGGGTCATATGGTATTTCTATTTGCCAGAACCTCCATACTGTTCTCCATAGTGGCTGTACCAATTCACATTCCCAACAGCAGTGCATACCCTTTTCTCCACACCCTCTCCAACATTTATTGCTTCTAGATTTTTTGATGATGGCCATTCTGACTTGTGTGAGATGATATCTCATTGTAGTTTTGATTTGCATTTCTCTAATGATTAATGATGTTGAGCATCCTTTCATGTGTTTGTTGGCAGCCTGTATATCTTCTTTGGAGAAATGTCTACTTAGGCCTTCTGCCCATTTTTGGATTGGGTTGTTTGTTTTTTTGTTATTGAGCTGCATGAGCTGCTTATAAATTTTGGAGATTAATCCTTTGTCAGTTGCTTCATTTGCAAATATTTTCTCCCATTCTGTGGGTTGTCTTTTGGTCTTGTTTATGGTTTCCTTTGCTGTGCAAAAGCTTTGAAGTTTCATTAGGTCCCATTTGTTTATTTCTGTTTTTATTTCCATTTGTCTAGGAGATGGGTCAAAAAGTATCTTGCTGTGATTTATGTCCTAGAGTGTTCTGCCTATGTTTTCCTCTAAGAGTTTGATAGTTTCTGGCCTTATATTTAGGTCTTTAATCCATTTTGAGCTTATATTTTTGTATGGTGTTAGGGAGTGATCTAATCTCTTACTTTTACATGTAGCTGTCCAGTGTTCCCAGCACCACTTATTGAAGAGGCTGTCCTTTCTCCACTGTACATTCCTGCCACCTTTATCAAAGATAAGGTGACCATATGTGCGTGGGTTTATCTCTGGGCTTTCTATCCTGTTCCATTGATCTATCTTTCTGTTTTTGTTCCAGTACCATACTGTCTTGATTACTGTAGCTTTGTAGTATAGTCTGAAGTCAGGGAGTCTGATTCCTCCAGCTCCGTTTTTCGTTCTCAAGATTGCTTTGGCTATTCGGGGTCTTTTGTGTTTCTGTAGAAATTGAGAAAGTTTTTGTTTTAGTTCTGTGAAAAATGCCAGTGGTAGTTTGATAGGGATTGCATTGAATCTGTAGATTGCTTTGGGTGGTAGAGTCATTTTCACAATGTTGATTCTTCCAATCCAAGAACATGGTATATCTCTCCATCTATTTGTATCATCTTTAATTTCTTTCACCAGTGTCTTATAATTTTCTGCATACAGGTCTTTTGTCTCCTTAGGTAGGTTTATTCCTAGATATTTTATTCTTTTTGCTGCAATGGTAAAGGGGAGTGTTTTCTTGATTTCACTTTCAGATTTTTCATCATTAGTGTATAGGAATGCCAGAGATTTCTGTGCATTAATTTTGTATCCTGCTACTTTACCAAATTCATTGATTAGCTCTAGGAGTTTTCTGGTAGCACCTTTAGGATTCTCTATGTAGAGTATCATGTCATCTGCAAAGAGTGACAGCTTTACTTCTTCTTTTCTGATTTGGATTCCTTTTATTTCCTTTTCTTTTCTGATTGCTGTGGCTAAAACTTCCAAAACTATGTTGAATAAGAGTGGTGAGAGTGGGCAACCTTGTCTTGTTCCTGATCTTAGTGGAAATGCTTTCAGTTTTTCACCATTGAGGATGATGTTGGCTGTGGGTTTGTCATATATGGCCTTTATTATGTTGAGGAAAGTTCCCTCTATGCCTACTTTCTGCAGGGTTTTTATCATAAATGGGTGTTGAATTTTGTCGAAAGATTTCTCTGCATCTATTGAGATGATCATATGGTTTTTCTCCTTCAATTTGTTAATATGGTTTATCACATTGATTGATTTGCATATATTGAAGAATCCTTGCATTCCTGGGGTAAACCCCACTTGATCATGGTGTATGATCCTTTTAATGTGGTGTTGGCTTCTGTTTGCTAGTATTTTGTTGAGGATTTTTGCATCTATGTTCATCAGTGATATTGGCCTGTACTTCTCTTTCTTTGTGACATCATTGTCTGGTTTTGGTATCAAGGTGATGGTGGCCTCGTAGAATGAGTTTGGGAGTGTTCCTCCCTCTGCTATATTTTGGAAGAGCTTGAGAAGGATAGGTGCTAGCTCTTCTCTAAGTGTTTGATAAAATTCGCCTGTGAACCCATCTGGTCTTGGGCTTTTGTTTGTTGGAAGATTTTTAATCACAGTTTCAATTTCAGTGCTTGTGATTGGTCTGTTCATATTTTCTATTTCTTCCTGATTCAGTCTTGGCAGGTTGTGCATTTCTAAGAATTTGTCCATCTCTTCCAAGTTGTCCATTTTATTGGCATAGAGTTGCTTGTAGTAATCTCTCATGATCTTTTGTATTTCTGCAGTGTCAGTTGTTACTGCTTTTTCATTTCTAATTCTATTGATTTGAGTCTTCTCCCTTTTTTTCTTGATGAGTCTGGCTAAGGGTTTATCAATTTTCTTTATCTTCTCAAAGAACCAGCTTTTATTTTTATTGATCTTTGCTATCATTTCCTTCATTTCTTTTTCATTTATTTCTGATCTGATCTTTATGATTTCCTTCCATCTGCTAATTTTGGGTTCTTTTGGTTCTTCTTTCTCTAATTGCTTTAGGTGCAAGGTTAGGTTGTTTATTCGAGATGTTTCCTGTTTCTTAAGGTAGGACTGTATTGCTATAAACTTCCCTCTTAGACATGCTTTTGCTGCATCCCATAGATTTTGGGTCATCATGTCTCTATTGTCATATTTTTCTAGGTATTTTTTTATTTCCTCTTTGATTTCTTCAGTGATCACTTCGTTATTAAGAAGTGTATTGTTTAGCTTCCATGTGTTTGTATTTTTTACAGATCTTTTCCTGTAATTGATATCTAGTCTCATAGTGTTGTTGTCGGAAAAGATACTTGCTAAGTTTCAATTTTCTTAAATTTACCAAGGCTTGATTTGTGACCCAAGATATGATCCATCCTGGAGAATGTCCCATGAGCACTTGAGAAAAATGTCTATTCTGTTGTTTTTGGATGGAATGTCCTATAAATATCAATTAAGTCCATCTTGTTTAATGTATCATTTAAAGCTTGTGTTTCTTATTTATTTTCATTTTGGATGATCTGTCCATTGGTGAAAGTGGGGTGTTAAAGTCCCCTACTGTGAATGTGTTACTGTCGATTTCCCCTTTTATGGCTGTTAGTATTTGCCTTATGTATTGAGGTGTTCCTATGTTGGGTGCATAAATATTTACAATTGTTATATCTTCTTCATTACGTAGTGTCTTTCTTTGTCTCTTCTAATAGTCCTTATTTTAAAGTCTGTTTTGTTTGGTATAAGAATTGCTACTCCAGCTTTCTTTTGGTTTCCATTTGCATGGAATATCTTTTTCCATCCCCTTACTTTCAGTCTGTATGTGTCTCTAGGACTGAAGTGGGTCTCTTGTAGACAGCATATATATGGGTCCTGTTTTTGTATCCATTCAGCCTACCTGTGTCTTTTGGTGGGATCATTTAGTCCATTTACATTTAAGGTAATTATCGATATGTATGTTCCCATTTCCATTTTCTTAATTGTTTTGGGTTCGTTATTGTAGGTATTTTCCTTCTCTTGTGTTTCTTGCGTAGAAAAGTTCCTTTAGCATTTGTTGTAAAGCTGGTTTGGTGGTGCTGAACTCTCTCAGCTTTTGCTTGTCTGTAAAGGTTTTAATTTCTCCATCAAATCTGAATGAGATCCTTGCTGGGTAGAGTAATCTTGGTTGTAGGTTTTTCTCCTTCATCACTTTAAATATGTCCTGCCAGTCCCTTCTGGATTGCAGAGTTTCTGCTGAAAGATCGGCTGTTAACCTATGGGGATTCCCTTGTGTTTTATTTGTTGTTTTTCCCTTGCTGATTTTAATATGTTTTCTTTGTATTTAATTTTTGACAGTTTGATTAACATATGTCTTGGCATATTTCTCATTGGATTTATCCTGTATGGGACTCTCTGTGCTTCCGGGACTTGATTAACTATTTCCTTTCCCATATTAAGGACGTTTTCGACTATAATCTCTTCAAATATTTTCTCAGTCCCTTTCTTTTTCTCTTCTTCTTCTGGAACCCCTATAATTTGAATGTTGGTGCATTAAAATTGTCCCAGAGATCTCTGAGAGTGTCCTCAGTTCTTTTCATTCTTTTTTCTTTATTCTGCTCTGCAGTAGTTATTTCCACTATTTTATCTTCCAGGTCACTTATCTGTTCTTCTGCCTCAGTTTTTCTGCTATTGATCCCATCTAGAGCATTTTTAATTTCATTTATTGTGTTGTTCATCATTGCTTGTTTCATCTTTAGTTCTTCTAGATCCTTGTTAAATGTTTCTTGCATTTTGTCTATTCTATTTCCAAAATTTTGGATCATCTTTACTATCATTATTCTGAATTCTTTTTCAGGTAGACTGCCTATTTCCTCTTCATTTGTTAGGTCTGCTGGGTTTTTATCTTGCTCCTTCATCTGCTGTGTGTTTTTCTGTCTTCTCATTTTGCTTATCTTACCATGTTTGGGGTTTCCTTTTTGCAGGCTGCAGGTTCGTAGTTCCCATTGTTTTTGGTGTCTGTCCCCAGTGGCTAAGGTTGGTTCAGTGGGTTGTGTAGGCTTCCTGGTGGAGGGGACTAGTGCCTGTGTTCTGGTGGATGAGGCTGGATGTTGTCTTTCTGGTGGGCAGGTCCATGTCTGGTGGTGTGTTTTGGGGTTTCTGTGGACTTATTATGATTTTAGGCAGCCTCTCTGCTAATGGGTTGGGTTGTATTCCTGTTTTGCTCGTTGTTTAGCATAGGGTGTCTAGCACTGTAGCTTGCTGATCGTTGAGTCAAGCTGGGTGCTGGTGTTGAGATGGAAATCTCTGGGAGATTTTCGCCATTTGATAATATGTGGAGCTGGGAGGTCTCTTGTGGATCAGTGTCCTGAAGTTGGCTCTCCCACCTCAGAGGCACAGCACTGACTCCTGGCTGCAGCACCAAGAGCCTTTCATTCACATGGCTCAGAATAAAGGGAGAAAAAGTAGAAAGAAAGAATTAGTAGAAGTAGAAGAAAGAAAGGAAGAAAGAAAGAAAGAAAGGAGGGAGAGAGTGAGGAAGGAAGGAAGGAGGAAAGGAAGGGAAAAAGAAAAAGAAAGAAGATAAAGTAAAATAAAATAAAGTTATTAAAATAAAAAATAATTATTAAGAACAAAATTAAAAACAAACAAGCAAAAAAACACCAGACGGATAGAACCCTAGGACAAATGGTAGAAGCAAAGCTATACAGACAAAATCTCACACAGAAGCATACACATACACACTCACAAAAAGAGGAAAAGGGGAAATATCATAAATCTTGCTCTCACAGTCCACCTTCTCAATTTGGGATCATTCATTGTCTATTCATGTATTCCACAGATGCAGGGTACATCGAGCTGATTGTGGAGCTTTAATCCGCTGCTTCTGAGGCTGCTGGGAGAGATTTCCCTTTCTCTTCTTTGTTCTCACAGCTCCTAGGGTCTCAGCTTTGGATTTGGCCCCGCCTCTGCATGTAGGTCGCCGGAGGGCATCTGTTCTTCGCTCAGAGAGAACGGGGTTAAAGGAGCCGCTGATTCGGGGGCTCTGGCTCACTCAGGCCGTGGGGAGGGAGGGGTACGGAGTGTGGGGCGGGCCTGCGGCGGTCAAGGCTGGCGTGACCTTGCACCAGCCTGAGGCGCGTCGTGCGTTCTCCTGGGGAAGTTGTCCTTGGATCCTGGGACCCTGGCAGTGGCAGGCTGGACAGGTTCCCCAGAAGAGGGTGTGTGGATAGTAACCTGTGCTCGCACACAGGCTTCTTGGTGGCGGCAGCAGCAGCCTTAGCGTCTCATGGTGTCTCTGGGGTCCCTGCTTTTAGCCGCAGCTCGCGCCCATCTCTGGAGCTCCTTTAAGCAGCGCTCTTAATCCTCTCTCCTCGCGCACCAGGAAACAAAAAGGGAAGTAAAAGTCTCTTGCCTCTTCGTCTGGTCCAGACTTTTCCCCAGACTCCCTTCCGGCTAGCTGTGGTGCACTAACCCCCTGCAGGCTGTGTTCACGCTGCCAACCCCAGTCCTCTCCCGGCGCTCCGAGAGAAGCCCGAGCCTCCACTCCCAGCCCCGCCCGCCCCGGCGGGTGAGCAGACAAGCCCCTCGGGCTGGTGAGTGCAGGTCGGCCCCGATCCTCTATGTGGGAATCTCTCCACTTTTCCCTCTGCACCCCTGTTGCTATGTTCTCCTCCGCGGCTCCGAAGCTTTCCCCCCTGCCACCCGCAGTCTCCACCCGCGAAGGGGCTTCCTAGTGTGTGGAAACCTTTCCTCCTTCACAGCTCCCTCCCACCGGTGCAGGTACCGTCCCTATCCTTTTGTCTCTGTTTATTCTTTTTGATTTTGCCCTACACAGGTACGTGGGGACTTTCTTGCATTTTGGGAGGTCTGAGGTCTTCTGCCAGCGTTCAGTAGGTGTTCTGTAGGAGTTGTTCCACGTGTAGATGTATTTCTGGTGTATCTGTGGGGAGGAAGGTGATCTCCACATCTTACTCTTTCACCATCTTCCCCACGTCCAAGTGTATAACTTCTTAATGGTTCTTGGATTATTGATTAATGCTTTAGAAAAATAGTGTCCATATAACACTCCAAGTAAAAACATGCAAGAGGGACCATTATATAGAGAGATACGCAGGCAGCTAATTGCCCTCCCAAAGTCCTCTATTGCTTTCTTCAGTAGTAACTAAAGATTTAAGTGACACATGGCTGACTAACTAAACTGTTCATTCCCCAACCTCTCTTGAAATAGGTGTGGCCATATGACAAGGTTCTGGCCAGTGGGTTATAAGCACAAATGATGTTTGAAACTTGGGGGCCCAGCTTTAAAAAGAAAGAAGCATACAATTCTTCTTTCCCCAATCTGCAGGTTGGAATGCTAACGTAATGATGAGCCTTCTTTAATCACTGGACAAAGGCAGACCCTAGAGATGATAGAACAAACAGATGAAAAGTTCTTGAGTTCCTGAAAGCTTCAATTTGGCATACAACCCTAAACCAAACTGCTACCAGGTGTGTGTGTGTGCGTATCTTGTTGATCACTCTATTTTTCATTCTCTTGCTGTGGTGATCTAGCCTATATTGTTGCACACACACACTATATGTTTGTAGGTTTGTTTACAATTATTTTTTTTCTAATTTGTCATTATGGCAACCTGGATTTTTATCTGATTACAAATGATTAAATGCTTTTCGTTATTTGATATTTTCACTTTTGAATTACTTGTTTTTGAATCTAGCTTGTTTAACATTTGTCTCTCAGATTTACAGCAAACAAATATTCTATGTTCTATTTTTGCTGGTAATTTTTTTTTATATTATAATACTACATAGAAACAAAACAAACATAAATTGAAAATGTACACTAATCCTACTGAATAATAACAAATGACTTAAGCTATTTCTCAATTTTAGCCATTCATATATATTTATATTGTGTGGGCGTTTCCAAAACTACATATATTTTTTCTGATGAGTAGCGATATAATGATGGGAGCAAGGATTTCTCATTTTCTTTTCTTTTTTTTTTAGTGATCCTATTTGGTTATTTATTTATTTATTTAAATATAGTTGATTTACAATGTTGTGTTAGTTTCTGGTGTACAGTAAAGTGATTCAGTCATATATATACATTTTTTTCGGATTCTTTTAAATTATAGGTTATTATAAGATATTGAGTATAGTTCCCTGTGCTATACAGTAGGTCCCTGTTGTTTATCTATTTTATATATATTAGTGTGTATCTGTTAATCCCAAACTCCTAATTTATCCCTCCTCCTCTCTTATCCCTTTGGTAACTATAAGTTTGCTTTCTATGTCTGTGAGTCTGTTTCTATTTTGTAAATAAATTCACTTGCATCATTTTTTAGATTCTAAATATAAATGATATCATATGATATTTAATTATTCATTAATTCATTTAATATGATAATCTCTAGATCCATCCATTGTTGCTGCAAATGGCAATATTTCATTATTTTTTTTTTCAGGGGAAGAAATAGTAGGCCATATTTGAATTATTTAGAATTTATGTGTCAATTATATCAATGTGGACTTTTTAAAGACACAGTAATATAACTGGGAAAGGCAGTCTTGTGCATGCAGTCTACCACAACTGGCTGCTCGAAAATGGGCCTTGGGCTTGGAACACTTCCTTTACAAGAGATAAAGAGCCCACATGCCCTGAGCCAGGCTTATCACTTTGGATGGGGTTATCTTTCCTGTTTCAGGCTCAATTAATGCCGTTTGAAGCTAGAAGCTTGTATGTCATATGGCATCTGGTCAACCCCACTGTTATATCTGTCTTTTGCAGAGAGGAGACAGGGTCCTTTCTACTGAGGAACAAGAAGGGTGTGTGTAGGCAAATTGCCCTGCGTCAGCCACTGGGAGAGACTGGATGTCCCTGGGGGACCAAAGCGCACTATTGGAGCTGACCCTGATCTGTCTCTTCTTTATGTAAGTAAAGCATTATTCCATCTATTGCTTGACTGTGTTGTGTTTTTCTTGGTGACTGATACCATGATGCAGTGGACAGAAGCGCTTGGACTTTGTTTCCTGGTGGCTGGTACTGTGATGATTTTGCTATCCTCCCATGTAGTTCAAATCCTTCCCTGGGATTGGTAACTGGCTGCATAGTGCCCTACTCCTTTGGAATTGATTTAACACGTGCAAGGAGCTCTCTCTGCTCACAATTATTACCAAATTATCAGTACAAATCTGATAGAATGCAGGATGATTGCTAATATCAAATACAACATGTTGGTAGAAATCACAAAAAATAGTAATAAATATGCTTCTATTCTCATTGTTTGAAATGCTCAAGAAGTTTTCTATGTCATGCTTGTGAATGATGCTTTTGTGTGTTGCTGTCTTTGATGTTTGGATCTATGTCCATATAGCTTCTTCACATCATGTTGTACCTCTCATGTAACAAATAGAATATGTAGTCTTATACAGACTAGCAGTTGACTACTTTTTCATTTGGGTAGTCTAATGAGCTACCTTTACTTCTGTAATAGCCACATTCCCACAGGCACATGTTTGAAATAAATATTCAGTCCAACTTTACTTTTTATGTAGAAGTTAATGAAGAAAAGGCAATTAAATATTGTGCAACTAAAAGAGTATAGCCTAGGATATCAATAGGAGGATCAATATTCTTACATATAGACAAAAAATGAAATATTCTGGGTCTTGGTACAGAAGATGAAAGGACCCCCAATTCTTTAACATAACCCAGAGTTGCATGAGTTAACATATACCTTAAGTAACAAACTTTACCTTATGCTATTTTAATCTTTCTTCAGATCCAGATCCCCAACTCTATGAAACCAGACTGATGTTCTGATGTATCCTAAAATATTTTATTGTAGTCTATTAGGTGATTGACATGGTCCAAGCCCTCAGCAATTACGTAATCTAAAAACCCAACAAATAAAAAATAAATTTAATTTAACTTTTTAGACATGTGTTGCCAAATATTCTAAAGAGAATGCAGCAAAATTTAAAAATAAACTTTACTTTCTTTAAAATCTACTTTTGTCATATCTCACAGATGCTTCTGTATAATGCTTTCTCATAATCCAACAAAAGTTTACCCCGTAGCACTGGCCTGAATGTTTTTCTCATCTTCTATTTTAGTTCACCTCTCCATTTTTGTCTCCCTCTACCCATTCTCCCAAATATCCATCACAAAACACAAAGAACCTGTCTAACGTAGGAGAAAGTAACAAAAAACCTATGCTGAAGAAAAGACAGAATGCTTTTTAATGGAAGGGAAAAAATTGTCTACTACAACTCATATATTAGTAACTTTCCTGACATAATGATTACATATATTAATAACTATGTGCAGTGGAGTTTTAACGTACAGAGAGATCTTTATTCTTATTTTATCAATTCTATATGCAAAAAGTTTACAAATTTGAAAGCTCTACTTCTTAGTCCCCTTTATTTCAACCTATAACTTCTGTATATCAATAATATATTTAAGTGATTTGCATATAAAATGAAATCACATTTTAAAATGTGTATTGACTAATATTCAATTAATTGATAAATTTCACATAAATTCCCTTAAATATTTGACCCCATTTACATACTAATTCCTTAAATTAGTTTAGCCTTTCAATCTATAATTGCAATTTAATATAGCTAACTTTTTTCAAACTCTTTTTTTTTAATTGGGGTATTTTTGCTTTATAATGTTGTGTTAATTTGTGCTGTACACTAAAGTGAATCAGCTATATGTATACATAGATACCCTCCCTCTTAGACCTCCTTCCCTGCCCCCATTCCACCCATCTAGGTCACCACAGAGCACCAAGTTGAGTTCCCTGCTCTATACATCAGGTTCCCACTAGCTATCAGTTTTAAACATGTCAGTGCACATACATCAATCTCAACCTCCCAATTCATCCCACTCCCCTGCCATGTCCACACATCCATTTTCTACATCTGCGTCTGTATTCCTGCCCTGCAAATAGGTTCATCTGTACCATTTTTCTAGATTCCACATATATGCGTTAATATATGATGCTTGTTTTTCTCTTTCTGACTTACTTCATTCTGTATGACAGACTCTAGGTCCATCCACATCTCTGCAAAAGATCCAATTTCGTTCCTTTTTATGGCTGAGTAATATTCCATTGTATATATGTACCACACCTTCTTTATCCATTCATCTGTCGATGAACATTTAGGTTGTTTCCATGTCCTGGGTATTGTAAATAGTGTGGCAATGAACATTGTGGTACGTGACTCTTTTTCAATTATGGTTTTCTCAGGGTATATGCCCAGTAGTGAGATTGCTGGGTCATATGGTAGTTTTGTTTTTAGGTTTTTAAGGAACCTCCATGCTGTTCTCCATGGTGTCTGTATCAATTTACATTCCCACCAAGAGTGCAAGAGGGTTCCCTTTTCTCCACACCCTCTCCAGCATTTATTGTTTGTAAGATTTTTTGATGATGGCCATTCTGACTGGTGTTAGCTGATACCTCATTGTAGTTTTGATCTGCATTTCTCTAAAAATTAGTGATGTTGAGCATCCTTTCATGTGCCTCTTTGCCATCTGTATGTCTTCTTTGGAGAAATGTCTATTTAGGTCTTCTGCCCATTTTTTGATTGGATTGTTTGTTTTTTTGATATTGAGCTGCGTGAGTTTGTATATTTTGTAGATTAATCCCTTGTCAGCTGTTTTGTTTACAAATATTTTCTCCCATTCTGAGGGCTGCCTTTTCATCTCATTTATGGTTTTATGATTTTCTTTGCTGTGCAAAAGCTTTTAAGTTTAATTAGGTCTCATTTGTTTATTTTTGTTTTTATTTTCATTACTTTAGGAGGTGGGTGAAAAAAGATCTTGCTGTGATTTAGGTCAAAAAGTGTTCTGCCTATGTTTTCCTCTAAGAGTTTTATAGTGTCCAGTCTTACATTTAGGTCTTTAATCCATTTTGAGTTTATTTTTGTGTATGGTGTTAGGGAGCATTTTAATTTCATTCTTTTACATGTAGCTGTCCAGTTTTCCCAGCACTGCTTATTGAAGGGACTATCTTGTCTCTATTGTATATTTTTGCCTCCTTTGTCATAGATTAGGTGATCATAGGTGCATGGGTTTATCTCTGGGCTTTCTATCCTGTTCCATCAATCTATATTTCTGTTTTTGTGCCATTACCATACTGTCTTGATTACTGTATCATTATAGTAGAGTCTGAAGTCAGCTGATTCCTCCAGCTCCATTTTTCTTTCTCAAGATTGCTTTGGCTATTCAGGGTCTTTTGTGTTTCCATACAAATTGCAAAATTTTTTGTTCTAGTTCTGTGAAAAATGCCATTGGTAATTTGTTAGGGATTGCATTGAATCTGTAGATTACTTTGGGTAGTATGGTCATTTTCACAATATTGATTCTTCCAATCCAAGAACATGGTATATCTCTCCATCTGTTTGTGTTATCTTTGATTTCGTTCATCAGTGTCTTATAGTTTTCTGAGTATAGGAGTTTCACCTCCTTAGGTAGATTTATTCCTAGGTATTCTATTCTTTTTGTTGCAGTGGTAAATGGGAGTGTTTCATTAATTTCTCTTTCTGATCTTTTGTTTTTAGTGTATAGCAATGCAAGAGATTTCTGTGCATTAATTTTGTATTCTGCAACTTTACCAAGTTCATCGACTAGCTCTAGTAGTTTTCTGGTCGCATCTTTAGGATGTTCTATGTATAGTGCCATATCATCTGCAAACAGTGACAGTTTTAATTCTTTTCCAATTTGTATTCCTTTTATTTCTTTTTCTTCTCTGATTGCCATGGCTAGGACTTCCAAAACTATTTTGAATAATAGTGGTGAGAGTGGACACCCTTGTCTTGTTCCTGATCTTAGAGGAAATGCTTTCAGTTTTTCACCATTGAGAATGATGTTTGCTGTGGGTTTGTCATATATGGTCTTTATTTTGTTGAGGTAGGTTCCCTCTATGCCCACTTTCTGGAGCGTTTTTATCATAAATCTTAAGCACCTAAGAAGCAAAGTTACTCATTTAAAAGCCAGAATCTTACTAAGCCTATAAGAACAAATATGTTAACTCAGAGATAAATTTAGTAACTCAAATATTTAAACAACATTAAAAAATGCACATCAGATCACACAGTGATTAAATTTGTTTGTTAATTCTCCTGAATATCACAACTTAAAAGTGTTTTCTTTTTAACAATTCTGTAGTTATAAATCTATTCATACACTGAAGGCAGTAGTTCCCGAGTAGCTAAGATCACATGATCATAACTCAAAAATAGAAAATGGGTGTGAATTAAAACAATTGGTAAAATAATTGCCACAGCACATAGGCTCTGGACAAAAGTGACTCAACAATAAAAGCAAAATAGGACTTGAATGAGACCCAAGACTATACCAGAGAATGGTAATATGAGTAATTTTTACAGTTTTTTTCCTGCCATGTAAATTAGGTTTTCCAATAACCATGCCCTTCAACTGGGACTTAGTTAATCATGCTGTTTCCCATAGTTAATCATGCTGTTTCCCATTTCTCAAAACTTACCCTTCCATTGAAATAATCCAAAGCTAATATAAAGAATACCAGCGGAGGCTTCCTTGGTTTTCAGATGTTAATCCCCTTTTGTATAAACACTGAGTAATTAGGAATAATGAACATAGCAAAGTTTCAGCTTCCATCTTTCTTAACCAATTTGTCAATTTAATGAATATGATATTCTGTGTCTTCTAACTAATAGGCCACAATTGCAATCACTACATCTGAGTTATGAACATAATATGAAAGATTATCTTTCTCACTTTAATTGCTTTTGCAATAATTCTTAAATAATCTCTTTGAGAAAAATATGAAGTTGCAGGAATTTTCTGATGCCTTGAAGTTGGAGATTTGGTAAAGATAACTTTCTTACTCATTTGTATGTCTTGCATTATTAATTACATCATGAAAATTTGTAATTTTCTGGTTATGTATTTTAAGGGTTATATTTGATACAATTCAACTCACTTTTATTGTTTCCAAATTTTAGAACTGTAAATAGAACACTTAAATATGAAACATGTAAATGTCATACTTCTCTCATACTTGGTCCCAACTATCCATAGAATTTAAAGGGGAACCTGGCAGACTTGTGCTAAGTGAAGTGAGCTAGTCAGAGAAGGACAAATTCTGTGTGATTCCAATAATATGAGGTATCTAAAATAGTCAAACTGATAGAAACAGTAAGTAGAATTGTGATTGTCAGAGGCTGCAGGGTGAAAGAAATGGGGAAATGATGGTTGAAAAGGTACAAAATTTCAGTATCTAGATGAAAAATTTCTAAAGGGCTGATGTACATAATGCTTATAGTTAATGTTAACCAAGAATTCCAAGAACAGAGACCTGGTTGAAATAAAAAGGCGTTTATTTGAGGCTTGTTAGGACTGCAGCTTAGGAGACACAGATTCAAGAAGCTCTTGAATTGTGTTCCACTGGACTACGTAATGGGGGAAGCTTGTAAAGGCAAAAGAACACAAGGTTACATAAACTGTCAAGAATTACGATTGGAGCTGGCAAGAAGTAAGGGCACTTGTTAAGCAAGAATTGGTAGGGATTTGAAATGATTATGTAGTTGTGAAGAGGGGGAAAACTTTGAAACTACAAGGTTGCAGCTAGCATCTGCCAGCAGATATTGTTTTGAAACAGCTGGTGGTGTCCTTGAGTTTGATATAGTCAAGAGAAAATTCATGTTCTCAGCATTGCAGGGATGTGTCTGAGACCAGAACCTCAGTGGCTACCTGACTTCATTTCTGTATGCCTGAACTATGATTACTCCATTATAATTTCAATTTTTCCTTATTAGTAATACTATATTACACATTTCACAATTTGTTAAGAGAGTAGATTTCATACTAAGTGTTCTTCTCACTGAAATGCAATTGTATTCAAACAAACAAAATTTGAAAACATTTTCAACAATGTAAATTAAATTAATATGAAAATGAAAGTATTTTTATGTATAACTATTTTCCTCTAAAACACTAAAATTATCTAAGTTAAAACAAAGTATACATTATAATAAATTATTAAAATTAAATATGATAATTGAGTTGAAAATTTAATTTAATTTTTTAAAATATAAATTATGTCATTACATATTATAAGAATAAAACCATTCACAATTCTAATGGTCAATGTGCCAAAGTTAAAAAAAAAGTAATCATTTATGTACACAAGCCCTATAGATATATAAATATAGTGGTTGTATAAATTATTTAATATTAAAAATATTTAATAGTGACCAGGTGCAACTAATCCAAAACCTACAGTACATCATGGGTATCTGCAAACTGGAATATGAACAAAAACAAGCACATGGATTCTTAGTGATATTAGAAAATTATATTTCACTATGCAGGAACATACTGCATTCAGCCTGCAAAGATGAGGACCTGAAAAGTGCATTAAATTTGTGTTTTTCTTTCTTTCTTCCTTTTTTGTCTATTTATCCTTTGGGATATTTTTCTCTTTTTTTTCCCCTTGGATATAATTGAAATGTAACATTGCATAAATTGAAAGTGTACAATGTGTTGATTTGGTAGAATATATATATTGCAACATGATTACCACCGCAGAATTAGCTAACTCCTCCATCAGATCACATAATTATCATTTCTCCCTTGTAAGAACATTTACGACCTAGTCACTTAGCAACTTTCAACTATATAATACAGTATGGTTAACTATAATTACAAAGCTGTAAATCAGATCTCAAATTTGTATTTTCCTTTTAAGTAGAACTCTTTGAAAAGCAGTGTCCTTTTCTGACACTGCTTAGACACACATTAGAAGGAGTGCAATCCACAACCTTCATAACCTTCAGATGCAATTGTCCCTGTTTCGGGAACATAGGGCGAAACTTGTGAGGAAGGGCTTCTCTGGAGCATAAAGTATTTTAGTCACTAGAGAGGTCCTTTTTCAGCACTGAGCACCAAATCCTGAAAGAAAAGGTACTGAGAAGATGTGGCACATATATACAGTGGAATATTACTCAGCCATAAAACGAAACGAAACTGAGTTATTTGTAGTGAGGTGGATGTACTTAGAGACTGTCATACAGAGTGCGGTAAGTCAGAAAGAACTGTCATACAGAGTGAAGTAAGTCAGAAAGAGAAAAACACATACCGTATGCTCACACATATATATGGAATTAAAAAAATATTGTTCTGAAGAACATAGGGGCAGCACAGGAAAAAAGACGCAGACATAGAGAATGGACTTGAGGACATGGGGAGTGAGAATGGTAAGCTGGGATGAAGTGAGAGAGTGGCATGGACATATATACACTACCAAATGTGAAACAGCTAGCTAGTGGGAAGGAGCTGCATAGCACAGGGAGATCAGGTCGGTGCTTTGTGACCACCTGGAGGGGTGGGATAGGGAGGGTGGGAGGGAGACACAAGAGGGAGGAGATATGGGGATATATGTATATGTATAGCTGATTCACTTTGTTATACAGCAGAAACTAACACACCATTGTAAAACAATTATACTCCAATAAAGATGTTAAAAAAATAAAAAGATGCTGATGTACTCAAATAATTTGAGGGTTGTAACTTGTGGAAACTTCTAAAGAGCAAGCCCAGAGAGGGACTTATCTATCTCAGAATTTAGGGCAATAAGAAGGAAGAAGTTTCAATTATTGAAAAATATTTTCAATTTGTGTGTTGTTTTTCCCTTTAAAATTTTTTTAGTAAGAGAAAATGTTCTATCAAATCCTTGAAGTTAAAGTAAGAAATGAGAGTTGCTCAAATAAAATACTTGGAAAAGTTAATTTTTGGGCATGAATGAGTTTTTATTTTTAATTTAACTTCATTTACTTTTTTATACAGTAGGTTCTTATTAGTCATCAATTTCATACACATCAGTGTATACATGTCAATCCCAATCACCCAATTCATCACACCACCACCTTCACCACCCCATGTCTTTCCCCGCTTGGTGTCCATACGTTTGTTCTCTACATCGGTGTCTCAATTTCTGCCCTGAAAACCAGTTCATCTGTATCATTTTTCTGGGCTCCACATACACGCATTAATATATGATATTTGCTTTTCTCTTTCTGGTTTACTTCACTGTGTATAGCAGTCTCTAGATCCATCCACGTCTCAACAAATGACACAATTTTGTTCCTTTTTATGTCTGAGTGATATTACATTGTATATATGTACCACATCTTCTTTATCCATTCAACTGTCGATGGGCATTTAGGTTGCTTCCAAGACCTGGCTATTGTAAGTAGTACTGCAATGAACATTGGGGTGCATGTGTCTTTTTGAATTACGGTTTTCTCTGGGTATATGCCCAGTAGTGGATTGCTGAATCATATGGTAATTCTATTTTTAGTTTTTTAAGGAACCTCCGTACTGTTCTCCATAGTGGCTGTATCAATTTACATTCCCACCAACAGTGCAAGAGGGTTCCCTTTTCTCCACACCCTCTCCAGCATTTGTTGTTTGTAGATTTTCTGATGATGCCCTATCTAACTGGTGTGAGGTGATACCTCATTGTAGTTTGGATTTGCATTTCTCTAATAATTAGTGATGTCGAGCAGGTTTCATGTGTTTCTTGGCCATCTGTATGTCTTCTTTGGAGAAATGTCTATTTAGGTCTTCTGCCCATTTTTGGATTGGGTTGTTTGTTTCTTTATATTGAGCTACATGAGCTGTTTGCATATTTTGGAGATTAATCCTTTATCCAATGATGCGTTTGCAGATATTTTCTCCCATTCTGAGGGTTGTCTTTTCATCTTGTTTATGGTTTCCTTTGCTGTGCAAAAGATCTGAAGTTTCATTAGGTCCCATTTGTTTATTTTTGTTTTTATTTCCATTACTGTAGGAGGTGGATCAAAAAGATCTTGCTGTGATTTATGTCAAAGAGTGTCCTTCCTATGTTTTGCTGTAAGAGTTTTATAGTATCCAGTCTTACATTTAGGTCTCTAATCCATTTTGAGATCATTTTTGTGTATGGTGTTAAGGAGTGTTCTAATTTCATTCTTTTACATGTAGCTGTCCAGTTTCCCAGCACCACTTATTGAAAAGACTGTCTTTTCTCCATTGTATAACCTTGCCTCCTTTGTCATAGATTAGTTGACCGTAGGTGCGTGGGTTTATCTCTGGGATTTCTATCTTGTTCATTGATCTATATTTCTGTTTTTATGTCAGTACCATATTGTCTTCATTACTGTAGCTTTGTAGTATAGTATGAAGTCAGGGAGTCTGATTCCTCGCACTCCATTTTTTTCCCTCAAGACTGTTTTGGCTATTCGGGGTATTTTGTGTCTCCATACAAAGTTTAAGATGTTTTGTTCTAGTTCTGTAAAAAATGCCATTGGTAATTTGATAGGGGTTGCATTGAATCTGTAGATTGCCTTGGGTAGTATAGTCATTTTCACAATATTGATTCTTCCAATCCAAGAACATGGTATACCTCTCCATCTGTTGGTATCATCTTTAATTTCTTTCATCAGTGTCTTATAGTTTTCTGCATACAGGTCTTTTGTCTCCCTAGGTAGGTTTATTCCTAGGTATTTTATTCTTTTTGTTGCAATGGTAAATGGGAGTGTTTCCTTAATTTCTCTTTCAGATTTTTCAGCATTAGTGTGTAGGAATGCCAGAGATTTCTGTGCATTAATTTTGTATCCTGCAACTTTACCAAATTCATTCATTAGTTCTAGTAATTTTCTGGTGGCATTTTTAGGATTCTCTATGTATAATATCATGTCATCTGCAAACAGTGACAGTTTTACTTCTTCTTTTCCAATTAGTATTCCTTTTATTTCTTTTTCTTCTCTGATCGTCGTGGTTAGGACTTCCAAAACTATGTTGAATAATAGTGGTGAGATTGGACATCCTTGCCTTGTTCCTGATCTTAGAGGAAATGCTTTCAGTTTTTCACCATTGAGAACGATGTTTGCTGTGGTTTTGTCATATATGGCCTTTATTATTTTGAGGTAGGTTCCCTCTATGCCCACTTTCTGAAGAGTTTTATCATAAATGGGTGTTGAATTTTGTCAAAAGCTTTTTATTCATCTATTGAGATGATCATATGGTTTTTCTTCTTCAGTTTGTTAATATGGTGTATCACATTGATTGATTTGTGTATATTGAAGAATTCTTGCATCCCTGGGATAAATCCCACTTGATCATGTTGTATGATCCTTTTAATGTGTTGTTGGATTCTGTTTGCTAGTATTTTGTTGAGGACTTTTGCATGTATATTCATCAGTGATATGGGTCTGTAATTTTCTTTTTTTGCGACAACTTTGGTTTTGGTATCAGGGTGATGGTGGCCTCATAGCATGAGTTTGGGCGTGTTCCTTCCTCTGCAATTTTTTGGAAGAGTTTGAGAAGGATGGATGTTAGCTCTTCTCTAAATGTTTGATAGAATTCACCCATGAAGCCCTCTGGTCCTGGACTTTTGTTTGTTGGAAGATTTTAAATCACAGTTTCAATTTCATTACTTGTGATTGGTCTGTTCATATCTTCTATTTCTTCCTGGTTCAGTCTTGGAAGGTTATACCTTTCTAAGAATTTGTCCATTTCTTCCAGGTTGTCCATTTTATTGGCATAGAGTTGCTTGCAGTAGTCTCATAGGATACTTTGTATTTCTGCGGTATCTGTTGTAACTTTTCCTTTTCATTTCTAATTTTATTGATTTGAGTGCTCTCCCTCTCTTTCTGGATGAGTCTGGCTAATGGTTTATCAATTTTGTTTATCTTCTCAAAGAACCAGCTTTTAGTTTTACTGATCTTTGCTCTTGTTTTCTTTGTTTCTATTTCATTTATTTCTGAACTGATCTTTATTATTTCTTTCCTTCTGCTAACTTTGGGTTTTGTTTGTTCTTCTTTCTCTAGTTCCTTTAGGTGTAAGGTTAGATTGTTTATTTGAGGTTTTTCTTGTTTCTTGAGGTAGGCTTGTATAGCTATAAACTTCCCTCTTAGAACTGCTTTTGCTGCATCTCATAGGTTTTGGATCATCGTGTTTTCATTCTCATTTGTCTCTAGGTATTTTTTGATTTCTTCTTTGATTTCTTCAGTGATATCTTGGTTATTTAGTAACGTATTGTTTAGCCTCCATATGTTTGTATTTTTTACATTTTCTTTCCTAGTAATTCATTTCTAATCTCGTAGGGTTGGGGTCAGAAAAGATGGTTTTATTTGATTTCAATTTTCTTAAATTTACTGAGGCTTGATTTGTGACCCAGTATGTGATCTATCCTGGAGAATGTTCCATGTGCACTTGAGAAGAAAGTGTAATCTGTTGTTTTTGGATGGAATGTCCTATAAATATCAGTTAAATCTACCTGGTCTATTGTGTCATTTAAACTTCTCTTTCCTTATTTATTTTTATTTTGGATGATCTGTCCATTGGTGTAAGTGAGGTGTTAAAGTCCCCGCTATTATTGTGTTACTGTCGATTTCCTCTTTTATATCTGTTAGCAGTTGCCTTATATATTGAGGTGCTCCTATGTTGAGTGCATATATATTTATAATTGTTATATCTTCTTCTTGGATTGACCCCTTGATCATTATGTAGTGTCCTTCCTTGTCTCTTGTAACATTCTTTATTTTAAAATCTATTTTATCTGATATGAGTATTGCTACTCCAGTTTTCTTTTGATTTCTATTTGCATGGAATATCTTTTTCCATCCCCTCACTTTCAGTCTATATGTGTCCCTAGGTCTGAAGTTGGTCTCTTGTAGACAGCATATATATGGGTCTTGTTTTTGTACCCACTCAGCAGGCCTGTGTGTTTTGGTTGGAGTATTTAATCCATTCATGTTTAAGATAATTATCGCTATGTATGTTCCTATGACCATTTTCTTAATTGTTTTGGGTTTGTTTTCGTAGGTCCTTTTCTTCTGTTCTGTTTCCCACTTAGAGATGGTCCTTTAGCATTCATTGTAGAGCTGGTTTGGTGGTGCTGATTTCTCTTAGCTTTTACTTGTCTGTAAAGCTTTTGATTTCTCCATCATATCTGAATGAGATCCTTGCCAGGTAGAGTAGTCTTGGTTGTAGGTTCTTCCCTTTCATCACTTTAAGTATGTCAAGGCATGAATGAGTTTTAATACCACATGAAAATCTATACACAGAAAAAATCTGTGAACAAAATATGTATATCCCAATGATGTCTGTGTCTTAGACCTAGAAAAATTATCAGCTCTACTCTATCAAGAACTGGTCTGTGATATTGGGTAAATAATTTAAAGAGTGTTCCTGTTTCTTCATCTTTATAATGAGAGTAATAGTATATTTATTATCATTCCCATAGATGCAAAAGCCACAAAAGATTCCAGGCATGAGGCAAAGCCACAAAATGTACATTCTGCTCAGAAATTATAAGATGATGATGATGAAGATGATAATGATGAATCAATGCCTACTATATTGTCTAGTAAAGAACTATTCATTGTATAAGCAAATATTTACTAGTATTACTAGATGCATATGATCTAAAACCCAGAAATATCTTTTTCAGAGACCCCAGAACCATCTCTCTGAAAGGTAATCATAAGGAAGATAGCACCGCTATCCAAACTCTCTGTGGACAGCATAACCTGGGTGGTGTGCCTCACTCTAAGTTGTAAAACTACCTCTTGCCATAAGGACATGAGAATTTTATTTTTCCTTTGGATAAAGCCAGTTAACTAACACAGATTGTTACCCCAATTACGAAATGAATTTAGAATTAGTTCTGTGATAAATGGTGCTGTCACGTCATCTTAGTTGAGGACTAGTTATTGTTTATCTTGAGAAGATGTACGTGATGGGTTATACTGGTTGACTATATAAAAGGGTGAGGTATCTTTCCACTTGCAATCCTTTTAGTAGATTGCCTATGATAGCATCACATTCTGGGTTAATGCTTACCCAATCATACATTTTTAAAATATTCTCTTTCACTTTGTGGAGAAATTTTCAGCCTTGGGGAGATATTTTGTTTTAAATTAATTTCTCCAACAATTCTGGCAATGGGGAAGTGATGTTGTTTAAGCCACACAGTCTGTGGTATTTCATTATGGCATCCCTAGAAAATTAATACAGCCCTCATCTCAAACAAATGAATTACTGGTATTTTAGAATATCATTCCAAGAAAATAAAAGTAAAAATAATTTGGATAGCTAGAAGAAAATATCGAGAGGAATGGAAGAGGAAATGCAAGAATTAATGACATCTTCCTTTTCACAGAAGGCTTCTCCTCCTTTCTCTGCTCTATCAGCTCCCTCTTCTTCGTTTGTCTTTATCCCTCATGGCCTCAGAATGATTCTGGAGAGGGGGGAAGTGATGACCTTTTAGACAGATGGTTCCCTTCATTAAGGCATTTCCTAAAAAGAGTGATGAGGACACAACTTTGTTAGCTGATAATTTGTTCTGTTTGAGGACACAGATGTGATTACCCACTGGCTTAGCCCAGATTCCACCTCCTTATCATACCTACACCAAATAGCTAGGAGAGAAAATGTGATAAGGAGACCTGATCAGGAAGAAATTGTGAACTTGGATAAACAACTGTCCCCTATAAAGGCAACAGGATGAAGAATAGCAACACTAGTCACTTGAAAAAAAGGCAAACAAACCAGATGTTAATCAGATGAATGTCAACACAGGAATGGAAGCCAAAGTGCCATATAATTTACATTTTTCTTGTCTCAAAAAGCCCTTCCTATTTGGACCACAAACAAAGATGATGCTGTTGAAAAGCTACCCAAGGACTCCTGAGTCATTCCCATGCCTTCTTTATCAGCTGATGTTACTCACTTAAAGCCTTCTTTCCCTTGTGCCCCAGAAGTTTGAATTACTCCAAAGCCTGTTTTCAGTTTACTGCCCCACGTGTGGAGATGTATACTGGCTACCTTATGGAAGTCTGCAATCAGCCAATTTTGCTCTTTTTATAGAGCAATAACTTTGGGGTTCCAAAGATCACCACATCAAGGAGTTATTGTGACCAGGGGAAGACAATTATCTGTCACCCACACAAGTATGGAAGATCTGAAGGTGTTAGAGACCCAGTGAAAGGGGTGGCTAAAAGCAGTACTTGAAGTCTCATTGTTATGAACTGGAAGAAGTTGTAGCATTATACCCAGAAAATGGGTCTATTCTCAGCTGATTTCCGTTAGTAGTTTGTTGAGGCTTTCACAAAATTTATTGGCATGGATCCAAGGTCAGATCAAAATAGCCCACTAACCCTAGCCACCTTTATCTTGGCTTTCATGCAGACTCTCCAAAACCAAGTTAAGGAAAATGTGGTAGGATGGCAAAGGCAGACTGGTACTCAGATTTTAGCAGCAACTACTCAGTTTTGGGATAATCTAGAGAAAGACAAGGAACACATCAAAGATTGCTGGGTTGGCTGCTCAGAACTCTTTGCTAAAGCAAATAGAATAATCCCTGCTCTGGCCAACCTACGAAGGGAATAATGGAAGAATGGAGAATGAATGCCATTTTTACAAGAAACCAGAATATTGGAAGACAGATTGTAGAAAGAGACGCTGAAGGATGCAGGAGCAAGGGAATCAGGGAAGCCCAGAAGGCTAGGGAATAATTGGCAAACCACTAAAAGTAAACAGATTTAAGGTATCTCATAGGTGGGAACTGGTGATACTGGTTCTACTTAATATGAAGTTTTCTCAGGAATTTCTCACTTTCCATTTGGTGAAGAAAGGACCAATGCAGCTGTCACGTTGTTAGTCATGTTCCTTTTCACTCTTGTTCCTTTTCCTCCTTGGTTCCCATACAGATTGGTACCCAGACTGAGGAACATGCATCATTACTTTCTTCTGATTCTCCTGTAAATCTACTGGGTCCTCCTTGGTTCCCATACAGATTGATACCTGGACTGAGGAACATGCATCTGATTCTCCTGTAAATCTACTGGGGAGAGACCTGCTGTCAGAAGGGCTACCATTTTCTGTATTTTGAAGGCCCAACGGTGGAGCATCTTAAGAAAAGCCATTTTACTTAGTTACCATATGCCTTCTGAAAGAAAAAGGATCTGGAGAGAGTGGTAGTCATCCATGCTGGAAGAGCACCCTGAGCTGAAACCAATTGATGTGTATCACTTGGGCCCTAGGGAATAATGATACTGATTTCATTTGAAATATAGAATCAGTAAAAACCGTTTACCAAAAGGATAAGTCATGGCCATATGTAAAACAATATCCTTTGTTAGGGGTTCAATTAAAAATAATAAAATCAGTAATAAAAAATTTAGAAAAACAAAGGATACTTTTTAAAAGGGCACTCATTCTGTAATACTCCCATACTTCCAATAAAAAATAAAGAGAAATTTGATAAAGATGACCCTTATATAGATTTGTACAAGATTTTAGAGAAGTAAATAATTTGTAGTTCCATTAATCCATATAGTTTCTAATTCTGCAATTCTTTTCTTCTGACTTCAGTACTATTGTCTACAAAGTTTTTCTCTGTAATTGATCTATGTTCTGCATTTTTCTTTCTCCCTCCCTCCTTCCCTTCCTTCTTTCCTTCCTTCTTTTTTTCTCTTCCTCTAGGATATGAATCTTGCTTCCTTTTTCTTGTGAAGAGTCCAATATTTATGATACAGGATCTCTCAAAGATTTAGGGACTCTTATTTTCTCTAGTCATTTACAAACAAACACACAGACAAAAACCTAGAGAAATGTTTTCCTCAGGGGGATCTATAATTATTCAAATTTAGAAACTTTTTGGTAGCCTCAGAAATTAGAGAAAAATGCAAAATTGACACTTTAGCTTTGTGACATTTCTTTGCTTCACAGTAGCAAAGAGGCCCATTAGGCAAATTGCAATATTGCTTAACTGAGGGCATCTGTTGTCAGCTACAGGCCACAGAATGTTACAATCTAGAAGTCAACTCACTTTGCAGATATAATTGACTACTAACAGTGAAAAAATTTAGACAATTTGGGGACAAGTACAATATTATACAGTGGATTCTAGTTTTTGTGGAGTAGGAAAAACCGCTGATTTACATGATAATTCTCCAAATTTCTGCTTTGGCTCCTAGAATATGAAGAGGTTTTTGAAACCTAAAATTGGCTATCATCTTTCTCCCAGGTTTGGGGATTCCAAATTTGGGGAATTTTAACATTTGGATATTCCAAATTTTGACCTGATTTATCTGATGCTCTGACTCACTTTGCATATTTAACAATGCTTACTCAAGAGTCTTGTACTCAGGATAAAAGTGGCTCTCTTATAACTTCCTATGCTCTGGTAACTTACAAAATTCTGGAAGCTGAAGTGTTGTCTGGAATTAAATCTGCACAAGCAGACAAGTTAATAGCAGTTAGTAGAGCTATAATTCTTGGTTCTAGACTTAAAGTGAATATATTCATTTATATATTTATGTATATTCACTTTCCATGAATAGTTATGAATTTTCATGAATTTGTTATATATATAACTATATATATGCATATAACTAATAACTATATGTTTGGTATCTGTCATGCTATAAAGCAAATTTTTTAAAAAGATTTTTACTTCAATGGGAACTGAATAATCTCATAGAAATTTGTGGGGGTCTTTACAATTGCATGCTAAAATATCAATAATTCATTTTGCACAGAGAGTTGTGAAAGCTGTTATTAAAACATGACAGACTCCAAGTTTAGAAGTTTTACTTTTAATACAATAAGAAAGATTTTTTCCATTTCCAAAAACATGCTTCATAGAAAAAATAGGCAAATGGATTATAAAAGGGGCTAGAAGAAATTTGACTGGATCATGGGAATTAACTAAAAAAACAATTCCTATATCACAGCTTGATTAGATGTTGTGTCATAAACAAAATCATCTGATTAAAAAAGGTTTATTGTAAGGAGAACGGGTGGCTTATGCTCAAAAGACTCGAACTCTCCAATGGGTTTCAGGGAAGAGGTTTTAATAGGCCAAATTTGGGGGCAGGGCTGCAGGGTGTGAAACCCTCGTCTGATTGGTTGGTGGTGAGATAATAGTATGGCATTCCTGGAATGTCAATCATCAGCCTTCTTGTTCTAACCAGTCTGGAGTCAAGTGCTTGTGTTCAGCCTGAAGTTATCATCCTCCACCTGGGGTGGGGTTGGGGGGCTGCTTAGTTCCCATAGAAGAACCCAGAGATATGTATCAAATTGTTATGTACCTCCCCTGAGGGTGAACCAGAACCAGGTTTCCCATCACTGCACTATTGTTTCTTTCCGCATTCCCTCACTCTCTTAATTAGTAGCTGTTTGAATCTGCCCTTTGGAAGGTCTAGGAGGCTGAAAGCCTTTTTCATACAAATAAGAAACAGGGGGAACAGGGGACACTGAAAGGCTTTTGTGCCCGGGAGGGCCTGACAGGGTTCTGCATAGTTTCAATACCAGAGCATTTGAATCCAATAATGAAAGTTGTGTTATCTCTACTGTTGTCCAGGAATTATGCAAATGTTTGCAGATTCCTATACATTATCATACACCCTTCCTCAAATTTGGAATTTGAGGGGAGGGCTGAAGGGTATGTAACCCTCCTCTGATCGGTTGGTGTTGAGGTAACAGTATGGTCGTCTGTTAGACTACAATCAAGTAGAATGATTGAATCAAACGTTTAAAAAATTCATTGGCTAAGATTCATCTATCTAACTGGTTGAAATGGCCCAGAGTTTTACCATTAGCCTTGCTAGAATGACCCCTGCACACAAACACAGAATCTCTCCCTTTGAATGTATGTTTGGCAGGCCTTGAATGTATGAATTCGAGTCTGAGATCATGCCCTCTATTGGACTTCAGTGAATCTTCTCATAATCACAATCATTTTCAATACTTAAAAGGGCTTCTTTCTTCCATAAAAACCCCGAGACTTAAAGCCATAAGGATCTGGAAGGACCTGTCCCTATGGACAGGGATATTTCATCTACACGTAGGTGTTCTGTAAGAAAGATAGACTGTTACCCTGCTGAGAAGAGCCTTTCAAGTGTTACTGATCATCCATTCAGCTCTCAGAGTTAACAAAAACTCACAAGAATTCATGCTTCCCCATGTAATGCCAGCACAACAGGACTGGACTGTGGTTCCCACAAAGGATTTGAAACTTAAGTTTTCAAGACTAACTGATACTAGTACTGAACTCAAATGAAAACAAGTGTTCTAGAAAACATATTACTTTTCTCGTAGACTGTCTTGCTGTCATAATCACAGTGAGGTTATTTTGATTACTTTAAGAATCACAGTTTACTAGAAAACAGAAATTACTTGTTATTTTTTGTTTTCTTTCTGTCCTCCCAGTAATGGCTCCCACAGTCTCATTTCCCATCAGCTCTAAACTGTCCCGTCAGTGTAAGCAGTGTCTGGACTTATAAGTCCAACAATCTGATTAATGACAGAGTAAAAGAGAGATCATCTTCATTAATAATTTTTGATAATGACAAAGTAAAAGTGACTAATATGCCTCCAGCTACTCAATCCTGAAATGTGAAACACGAATATTTTAATTGGTTTGATTGGAAAGATGATGTAAAAATTCTAATTAATAGGAAAACAGAAATTTGGAGTTGTAATATAGAGACTGAAAAAGACAGAGTTAATGTTACTTGGTTAATTTCAGGGTGCAATTTCTCTCTAGTCCCAATATAGGTCGATAAATAAATATTAATGCCTGTTATTCAGGGAGATTTTGTTAACTGTTATAATAGTATAACTATTGATTTAGACCCAAAGTAAGCAAAACAAAACAAAAACACCCACAGTATGGGTTTGTCCTAAAGACTTAAAACAGTTAGAGCCATATACATTACACACTAGAATTTCAATCTGTACCTTTCAATGGGTGCCTCATAATAAGACTTTTATACTAGATGATGGCCATGGATATCATTGTGTTTCATATCTGGGGAAATTATTTGTAAAGATAAAACAATTAGTAAAGGTCCTAGAATCATATAAATGTGATGGTACTTATGTAATTCTCTAAAATGCAGGAGAAATTTATTAGGCCTTGCAAGAAAAACTTAATTAAAAATTTAGACTATTAGGATACAGAGTTAAGCTACTCCTTACACTAAGGTGGGGAAAGACTTCATAAGGATCCACCACACAATATTTAGATAGTTATTAATTGAAAACCCAGGCAACAAAGATATCACAACAATTTGTAAAATTCATGTATGACTAGGAAAAATTGTTATTCATTGCTAACTAAGAATTTTATTTAACCTTTTACCATTGATATGATATAGTCAAAGGTTATTTCCCAAAGGCAAATAATGTACTGAGTTTTTGAAAAATCAGTAACTCTGCTATTCCATCACAATTTTGATAATTGCTTTGCTTTATATTTCACTGTGTATTTACTGGATATTTAGATGGCTGCAGTTTTCCCAGAGAATGGTAGAAATAGCAATGGACATAATTATAAAATTGTTACTATTTAATAGTAACACAGGCAGGAGTTGGAAAAGGCAAATAAATAAGAATTAAAAATAAGATACTTAATTCTTCATGTTGAACATAGCTAAGAGACTCCTCTGGCCAAGACTTCTCTCTTCTTAGAGAATTTGCTTGAGAAAACTTGTAATTATAAGCTTCTTCTGTGTCACTTTGAAATGTATGTAAGTTGTTTTAAAGCTAATTAAGCTTCTTGCCAGCTTTAAGACCCAGGAGTGTCTTTCTCAAGACCTGGGGAACATCTTTGACATGTAATCATCAAGGAAGACATCAGCTGTATCTCTGAGTTTTGTGGGAGGGTAGGAACCTAACATCAGTGGGTGCCTCACTCCAAGTTAGGAAGCTAGCTCTTGTCATAAGGATACAAGATGTTTATGTTTCTGGATAATGCCAGTTAGCTAACACACAAGGTCACCCCATTGCCAAGTGAGTTTAGGATGAACTTGGTAGAACAGGTGCTGTTGTCAAGTCTCTTACCTGAGGACTAGTTATTGTTTATCTTGAGAACATTTATGTAATGGGGAGTATCTGATTAGCTGTATAAAAAGATATTGTTTCTTTCTTTCTGCAGTCTCTTCGGTGGATTGCCTGTGATGTATATCACATTCTGGTTTATAGTTTTCTTTCTCTTCTATCTTTGTGGAGAGGCTTTTAAGGTTGGAAGATTATGTTTTAAATTATATTTCCTCAACTCAACCTAAATATCAAAGGATATCAAAGTAACAATTCTGATGTTCACCCCATCACTGAAATTGGGGATTTAGATTTAATCATGATCTTCCACTCAAAAATAGTTACAAATCTAAAAATGTACTGCAGAATGACTACCTTACGATCTGTGAATATAAGAATCATTTTATTCATGAAAATAACTTTTCTCAAAGCTAAGACGTAATTTTTCCTCTATTAAAGAATTTTGAATCACTGAAATGTACTACCTGTATGCTCCTTATTTCCAGTAAATTAAGTTATGGAGGGAAATGGTTGATTGTAAACTTGGAAAAAAGATTTCATTTGAATTGAAAAAAAAAAATATATATATCCCAATATAATGTTGTTATACTTAAAATCTTATTACCAAACATAATCTCCTATAGCAAATTCAATAGTAAAAACTGAATAAAGGTAAGACACAACTAATAAGAAATAATATTGGATAATGGACAACATTGCTTACAAATGCAATTGAAATGTAAAAGAAACATTCTGTATAAGATCTATTAAAATGTACTTTATATATATAACAAGTAAGTTAGTCTTGTGATATGTTTTTAAATTAGATTTTCATTTCTTATTTATTTATCCAAAAAATTGCTAAGTCGCTCCTTATAAATCCCATTTATCTCATGTATTTTCATAGTATGTTCTGAAGAAATACTAAAATGAAAATATATGCCAGAAACTATTTGGTAGATTATGTATTTGACTTAGATATGTGTATGAATAATATTTTCAATGAATTTCAATGTATCATAAGTTCAGAGAAAAGTGTTTCAATTTAAAAAATAAATAGGTACTGGTCTCAGCATAATTTAATATAAGCTTGTGCTTCTTTTCCATTTTATTTTAATTATTTCCTTTATGTTTCCAGATGACCTTTGGCAAGTAACTCAATTTTCTGTGCATTTTCCACTTTTTTATGATAAGTATTTATACTTTATAACAAACAAATATCATGCTGTTTTCTTCATTCATTCATTCACAAATTCATTTTTAAGCTACTACATACTGAATGCATATTAAATGCCACATGTTGTCCTGCATACTTTCTCACCTCTTTGGATATCTAATTGGCATTTCAAAATTTATAGCAAAATTGATCCTTCTCTAACGTTAATTTTTAAAGTGAAATGTTGTCCCCATTTTATAGAAAGATACTTCCAAACACCTAGTTTTTCAAACTATAAATCTGAAGTCCCAATTCCCCCACCTTTCTTTCATCACAGCCTACAAGTTATGCATTATCTAGTTCTGCCTATTTTAACCCCTAAATAATTCAAATCTCTTTGCTTTTCTGTATCTCCACCAATACCAGCCTAGACCTTTCTATCTAGTCTCTACCTAAGGAAATGTATTCTTTCTTAGTTGTTTCCCTGAGTGCCTTCCTCCCTCCTTTAATTTGCTTTTCATACTGCAGCCAAAGAAGCATGTACACAATGGAAATACTAACTCCCCCACCAGGATCCTGTTTCAAAATTTTAACAGTTTCCACTGATGTGGGATAAAAACTGCCATCTTAACATGAATTAGGAGAATATACATGATTTGACCCTTGCTCATTTTATTCTTTACAGAGTCTCCAACACAGCTCCTTTTCCACCCTATATTCTTCGTGGCATATTTCACTGTTCCTCAAATGATTCATTCTCCCTTCTACCTAAAAACATTCTGCCATGACTTTTCCTCTTCCCAGAATGAATTTTTCCCTCTTTCTCATCTACCTTATTGCCACAAATCTTCAAAGTTCAATTCATTCATGATCTCATTGAGAAAACTTTATTCAAACCTCTAGACTTAAGTCCTTATATTATGACTTGTCCTTATGTTATTAAAATAAATATAATATTTATTGGCATTTTAATAAAATAATTGTGTAATTGGTTCTTCAATTTCTGTCTCTTATTCTAAACTTCAAGCTCAAAAAAAGTGCTTTCTTGTCTTGTTATAACTGTAAATGCATCTATGCAAATGCAGCTATGTAAAGAGTGGTAAGGTTAGCACCTTGCACATAGTAGGTGGTCAATAAATATATGAAAAATAAATAAATATATAGTATAATATTTAATTTATTCTCATTTCACATTTTCTGCCGTAAACCTGTATAGTGTAATTTATTATTCCTCAAATAAATGCATTGAGGTATATAGACAAGAGAAACAAACAAATAGAAGAGTAATGTTTTCTCACTTTTAGGTTTTTTGTTTCTTATAATTTTTGAATTTGCTAGCATCTCACTTTCTTTTTTTCCTTCCTCTCAATGCCTATATTTATGGTGCACAGCCTCAGGAATACAAAAAAGATGTGATCACAAGAGTGAAAAAGAGAGTCTTTACTTCTGTTTGAGCAGTTAAGTGAATGGTCTAATGCCTTCTAATTATGTGGATGAAACTACGTACAGTAATTGGTTTATTTTATTTTCTGAAGTGAATATTTATTTTACTAAGTAAACCATTTGATAGTTTTAACAAATCAATGAAATCAAAATATTTAAGTGGTGTCTTAATGCAGACAGAATCTAATACAAATAAAGGCTTTTACCTCACCCCAGGGAAAAGTTGGGCCAAATATTGAAATAGGTTGTTCACTCAACACAGCCACTTCAAGATTCTTTAAAATCCAAATAATTATAAGCATGTGTAATGTGACCACCTGGTAATTTTAAAATGCCAAAATTACTGTGTTGGGCAAAATGTTTCAGCCCAACTTCTGCCAAGGGAATTTTGTTTTTCTGTAAGAAAAGATGGCCTCTGTCCTGAACTAGAGAGCACTTTAAAGACGTCCTGGAATTGATTGATGAAAGAGTGCCATTTCACTTCCCTGATCATCCTTGGTACATCAGGACATGGACTGAAAGAGCTGATAGTTAAGAGAGGGTTTGTAGTCAACTGGGATTTTGTGTCCACTGATATTTCTTCTTCCATATATTCTGTAACCCCCTAATTTTCACATTTTGAAAGAACTTGGTTGCTTTTCCTTTGGTTCTATTGCTTTAAAGATTTTCCTAAGAATGAGAATGAACAGAGAGCTTAAAAACATTAGGAAGATAAATAACAAATGCATGTTTGGGATAAATGGAATTGCTACTCATCCTAATAGGAAGCAAGGGCATGTTGGGGATGGTGGCCAAGTTCACAAAGGTGGAGAGTGACTAAAGACATGTGCTTTATTAAGAGCTCTTCTTCTCCTTCCACCTTCCTGATAGTTCTGTCTTGGTTTTGTGTTTATTTATTTTTTTTATTGGCTGGCCTATCTTCATTCACATTTAAATATAAAAGTTTTTACTTCCTCCTTTCCTTTTAAATATTTTCTCAAGAAGATTTAGCCTTCTCTGTATTTTGATCTATATCCTTTTTACTTCATTCATATCTAACTAGTATCTCCAGATATTATTTCTCTATTGACCCCAAAATTAGGTGTTTCAACTAATAAATCTAATAAATATATTTTCTTGAATAATACATAGACAACTCAAACTCAGTAAGTGGTATGACATGACTAGATGATTTCTTTGCACTCCTTGGGCAATCCTTGAAGTAGGGATAAGGTTAGGGAGATTTTCGCATAATCTAGATTAGGGTTTCTCTACCTTGGCACTGCTGACGTTTTGGGTCAGATAATTCTTTGTTGTGGGATTGTAGGATATTTACTATCGTCCTTGGCCTCTATCCACCAGATCTCATTAGTACCCTGCTTCTAGTTGTATCACAAATATATCTAGACACTGTCAAATATCCCCTTGGGGGCAAAACCACCCTTAGTTGAGAACCACTGATCAAGATGATAAGGATCTATATTAGGACCACAGCAGTGAAAATGGAGAAGTAATAAAAGCATCTTGGAGGAAGATGCAATGAGATTAATGACTGAGTATATGAACTTAGGGAGAAGGAAGAATCTCAGGTTGTTTTCTAGTCTGGTTATTAAGGACTTCCTAAATTTCAAAGTCTCATACCTTTGTAATGCTTTTATCTTCTATGCCTTTTTTTTCATACTATTCTCTTTACCCAGATTTCTCTTTGATCTCCTTATATATGCCTAACAAAATTCTATTAATCTTTGTGGCCTAACTCAAATATCACTCGCCACCATTGTGACTACTTTTCCACCCTTACACTCTAAGAATATTTTCATTCTTCTTTGATTCATGAGTTATCAGTAATGACCATATTCCTCATGTCTTTACTGGTAGAAACTTGCATCATTTTTATATCCCTTCACAACTTACTATACTGCATGAAATATAATAAGTGCTTTAAAAATGTTGAATGGTTTACTTAGTGAATAAGATACAAAAAAGAAATTTTTTTTTCAGAGTGAACAATTATTGTTGTTTAGATATTCAACATGCCTTAACATTATTATTTATTTTGAAATAATAGGCTTACTCTGCAGTATCTGTATATTTATTTTCAAAAAATTGTTTGGATAGAGCAAGTAAAGTATGAATATGAAGTATAATTTCAGGAACATAAAGTATGGAAATATAGAACAATTAAATTTATATCTGTAGAAACCAGAAGTTTATCAAGTAACCCAATAGCCATTTCATATATAGCAAAATAGATGGTCAAAAAATGAACATAATGAAGTTAAGTGCTTCTCTAAGAAACATAAATCTTGCTTAACATTAGTTAATACCATTTCCTTAATATTTTCATAGGTTTGAACAGAGAATATGGGCCTGGACTAAAAAAAATGCAAAGGGGGGCTAGGGAAAGAGTCTATCATCCATAGCTTCAAAAAATGAGTCTAAAAATTTAATCTGTAAGTATACTTCTACATTTTCTAGAGAATATGTGAAGGGTCATACATACACTTAGAAAAATATTTATAAAATAAAACTGTAAAATATAATCAATTCATTATACACAGAATAAAGGATTAAAATAAACTTTAGGAGTCAGATATTTCAAAGTAACTTTTACAAAGCTTTGCATCCACATGTTTGAACCAAGGGAACTGTCTTTCTTCACACACCCTCTTATTCAGCATCCCCACTGAGCTATTGTAAATTATTTCACTAATAAACTTCATCTTGAATTTCTTTAATCCTAAAAAATTATGCTCTTCTTGTTATGAGGAATATGATGATATTTTGAAGTTATGTAATGTCAGAGAGTACAATTTTTGAGTTTAAAAATAGCCCTTCTATTTTTAAAATTTAAAATATAGAGAAAATGTTCTAGTTTTATTGTGTTGTCTAGCAGAATTCTGGATTATCTTATCAATATTTACTAATTAACTGTTATATAATAATATTTTACATTGTTTAAATATCAAAATACAAAAATAATTACACAAACAGTGAAAATCTGAAGAATTAAATGTCTGTTTTGTCTATAAGACCTCAACAAATGAGCTCATTTGGGATGTTTTGCTGAATTTGGAAAAACCAAATATTACAATGATCTTTTATAGAAAAAAGCCCTCTGTTTACTACACAGGCACGTTATTTAAAATGATCAGAAGATAGAAAATGAAACACTACATATTTGCATTAATGGTTAAAAAATAATTTCCTCTAGCCACTTAGGCAGAACCATATTCCCATTATGCTAATGTGGTTGTTGTTTTCCATACTCTATTTATCTGCCTCCCTATAAAATTCATTAGATCCACTTCAATGTACAGATTTTAAAATCAGTCATATTGTTATTATCTCTACCATGACATATGTAAAACTCCAGCCTTCCTTTTACAAACCCTCTTCTACTTCTCACAATTCACTTTAACACATAACACACACACACACACACACACACATATATATCTTGGCTCTGGAATATGGGGAGTCATAAGTTGGTAGTTTTTTTGTAATTAAGACCACAGGCTTTATTGTTTGACTTAAGTTTGAATTCCTCCTTAAGCATTTGTTATTTATGTGGCCTTGGCAACTTGCATCACTTATTGAAGCATCAATTTTCTCATTTTTGAAAATAAGACTTATAATTCAGTGCTGTGAGGTTAAATGAAAGAGATACTACAGTTAAAGTGCTTAGCTTAATAGTTGGTTCATAGTAAGCCTTAAATAAATATTAGTAAAAATTATAATTAGATCACTGGTATAGCAAACTCTGGGGTTATAAAATCTTCCAGTGCCTGCAATTTGGAAATTCTAGTTAAATGTTGAAATCCTACAACGTTAATGAAAAGATTTAGGCTCAAGAATCTGAAAATATGTTCATCAGATAAATATGTATGGGACTAGGACCAGGAAAAGGAAATAGAAAACATCTTTTGAGAAGGGTCTAAAAACCAATTTTACTATATAGAGAAAAGAGTTCTTAACTCTTCAGAAGTAGAGGTTATTAGAACAATTTTCAAAGGTCCCAGGGTATAAAGGGCTGGTGAGAAGAAGAATTAACCCGTGCAAGGGAAAGCAAAGCAAAACAAACAAATCACCTCAACTGATCACCTTCCCAACTGCCATTTTTCCAGTTTAGTGTGTTTCAGCTAGAATAGACTAACACTGCTATTTCCTGGCTGCTCTCTTTTACATTTTTTCTCTTCTCCATTTCATTTTAGTCATTATTACCTGACTGATCTTCCTAATCCATAATTCTGTTTTAAAAAGAAAAAAACACATCAGTTGTACTCCATCACTTACACAGACAATGAAAATTTTCTATCCCTGGTATGCCAGGACCTTTATTATGTGGCCTCAACTTGCCTCTGCAACATTTCTCAACTTTCTACCTTCTGTACACACTACATATTGCTTGCTTTCAGTAAGCTTTCTTTTCTATTGGATGATAAAACTCATATCATTTATAATTACAATAGAGTGTATACTGTGTACCTATTAAACATGGGTTGTATTAAAGTCAAAGAAGATTATAATCTAAATCAGATTGGGAGAATCAAGAATGGCTTCATAGGGCTAAAGCTGAGTTGAGGGCTCCTAAGGGACAGTTAGAATCTAGCTAAATTAAAAAAGGTAAGGTGGAATATGATTTCAGGTAAAGAGAATGCTTTGTATAATGGACAGCACGGCCATAGTAGGGGCTGAGGCTATATATGCACACACATAGGAGGCTTCATATATATTATATATATGACCAAGTTCTTAAAGAACATTTTGTGTTAATGTAGGAAGTTTGAGGAGTCTTTAGGATTTTCTATATATAAGATCATGTCATCTGCAAACAGAGGTAATTTTACTTCTTCCTTTCCAATTTGGATGCCTTTTATTTCTTTTTCTTACCAGGTTTCTCTGGCTAGGACTTCCAGTACTATGTTGAATAAAAGTGGTATGAGTGTGCATCTTTACCTTGTTCCCTATCTTAGAAGAAAACTTTCCAGTTTTTCACAATTTGAGTATGGTGTTAGCTGTGGGCTTGTCAATATATGATATTTAGTATGTTGAGGTAAATTCTATACCTAGTTTCTTGAGGGTTTTTAAAAGGAAAGTGTGTTGAATTTTGTCAAATGCTATTTTATTTCTGCCTCTGTTGAGATAATTATGTGATTTTTATCATTCATTCTGCTAATGTGGTATATCACATAGATGAAGAGTCATTCAAAACATGTAAAGTTTCAGTTATACAAGATTAATAAGTTCTAGAATCTATTGTACAACATTGTGCCCTTAGTTAGCAATACTGTGTTGTGCATTTGTTAAGATGGAATCTCATGTTAAGTGTTCTTACCACAAAAGACACAAAAAATGAAAACAAACAACCAAACAAAAACACAAAGGGGAAAAAGGAAACCTTTGGAGGTGATGGATATGCTTATTACCTTTATTGTAGTGATGGTTTCATGGGTGTATGCATATGTCAAAACTCAACAAACTGTGTAGTTTAAATATGTGCAGTTTCTCATCAATTATACCTCAATAAAGCTGTCTAAAGAAAAGTTTGAAATTTATTCTAAAGACAGTCTTTGACGGACTTAAAGTGGGGAGTTTTGTGATAATATTTCCATTTTTAAAAGTATCCTAGAGAAGAATGTAGAGAATAGTTTGGAAAGGGTACAGACTGATATAAGAAAGAGAAATCGAAATATTTAGTATTTTAGAAGGAAATATCTAGAAGCCCAAATTAAGGCAGCACGTTAGGAATGGAGAAGCTGGTTCGAGTCACAACAATCTAACAAAAAATGTTGAACAGATGCAACGAGATTTGGTGACTTCATAGATGTGACAGGGTGATGCATGCCGTTCAGAGGAAGAAATGCAATATAATTCACAGGTAAAATTTGCTCAGGCCATGAGGTACTGACTCAAAGGATCTGGGACTCTTCTGGTATAATCTGTTTTTTTGTGTGCAAGTTTCAGGATATCCTTCTTTGTGGCAATAGCTATGTACTGGGTTTGCCAAAAAGTTTGCTCGTATTTTTCTGCAACATCTTATGGAAAAACCTGAACGAACTTTTTGGCCAACCCAATATTTGAAATAAGTGGATGATGTTAATTTCATTCCTAGAGAAAGTTCTCATGTTAAAAAAATGGCAAAAATTTATGGTATTTGGAATTTAACTTTTGTCAATCAAACTTAAATGGATGAGATTTGCAACATTTCTACAATATTGATTTTTTTTCAGTGATTCAAAATGTTCACTGAATGTTGATTTTACAGCATTCATAGCTAAAACTTTATTAAACCCTCTTGCACTGTTGTTGGGAATGTAAACTGATACAGCCACTATGGAGAGCAGTATGTATGTTCCTTAAAAAACTAAAAGTAGAACTACCATATGATCCAGCAACCCCACTACTGGGCATATACCCTGAGAAAACCATAATTCAAAAAGAGTCATGCATATATACACTATCAAATATAAAATAGCTACTGAGAAGCAGCCGCATAGCACAGGGAAATCAGCTCAGTGCTTTGTGTCCACCTAGAGGGGTGGGATAGGGAGGGTGGGAGGGAGACGCAAGAGGGAGGGGATATGGGGATATATGTATATGTATAGCTGATTCACTTTGTTATAAAGCAGAAACTAACACACCATTGTAAAGCAATTATACTCCAATAAAGATGTAAAAAAAAATCATATACCTCAGTAACAACTTATTTATTGATATTTGACTAACTACAATCATACTAAAACTAGAAGAATATTATTATTAATATTTATTATATAATAAATTCCATTTAAAATTACCTTTGTTTGGCAGCACTCACCACTCAATGTTAATATTAAGGATGCTAGTAAATTCATCTAAAATTCTCAATATTGGGACATTATTCAATGTCCAAAATGCTGTATTAGGCACTTTATGTAATATATTATGCATTTAATTCATTTGTGAGTTATTTTTAGTGAGTTTTTAAAAATCTCATTTGGTAAGGCTGAGTGTACTGAGAGTATGAAATATCAAAACTACTTTCAGACAGAGTTAGCTTCAAGGAGATACAATCTGTGACGTTGCACAAAGCCTGGCACTCAGAAAGGCCACATGTCTGAACTTTAAAAGTCACCCCCACATTCACATTTTACAATTTAAGATTCTTTGTTTCTTTCTATGAGTTTGATTTTTAAGATGCATTTTGCTTTCTAGGTCTTGAAGTAGCATTAAGAATAAGGACAGAGTTTTGAAAAATTGTGGACAATGCTTTCAGTGAACAGATTTTCCTTGGTATTTTAAAAATTTTACCCTATTAAGTTATAAAATAATTTCTTTCTGGGCTTCCCTGGTGGCACAGTGGTTGAGAGTCCGCCTGCCGATGCAGGGGACATGGGTTTGTGCCCCAGTCCGGGAAGATCCCACATGCCGCGGAGCGTCTAGGCCCATGAGCCATGGCCGCTGAGCCTGCGCGTCCGGAGCCTGTGCTCCGCAATGGGAGGGGCCACAACAGTGAGAGGCCCGCGTACCACAAAATAAATAAATAAATAAATAAATAATTTCTTTCTGCTATAGCAGGGGTGGGCAAAACCATGGCCTACACCCATGTATTTACCTATTGTTTATGGCTGTTTTTTTTTTTTTTGAAAGTAAAACCATTTAATTCATTAATGCCTGTAAAATTTCATAATATAACAAGAAAATAATTCAGTGGTAGTTAGACAATTAAATCCATGGCAGAATTGAGCTTCATGGTGACAGTTTCACCTGGGTAGAGTCATTTAGCCAATAGGTTGACGTTTTCCTCTCCCCAGTCACTCTTCTTCCCAGGAAGTGTTGCTATTGCCTCTTTTCTTACTTTCCTGACCTTTCTCTTCAGTGTTCCATGTTTGTGCTTTTGTGTTAACCTTTGGAATTATCGAACAACTTGCAATCAGAATCTGGGAAGTCATGGCCAATGTGTTTCTAGCTAATAAAGCAAAATCAAAGGAAAGCAATCCTCAGGTTATCATTTCAGCACCACATGGGCTTCCTCTGTATTCCACACGTTCAGTGTTGATGATGATTCTTTTTCTTTTTTTCCTTTTTGTTAGTGTTAGTGATTCTTTATCAGATACTGACCTCTTTTATTCCAGTAAGATGATTTATTTGATATTCTGGGGGAAAAATTAAACCTCTTACATTTGGTTCATTTTTTTTTTTTTTACATCTTTATTGGAGTATAATTGCTTTACAATGGTGTGTTAGTTTCTGCTTTACAACAAAATGAATCAGTTATATATATATACATATGTTTCCATATCTCTTCCCTCTTGCATCTCCTTCCCTCCCACCCTCCCTATCCCACCCCTCCAGGCGGTCACAAAGCACCAAGCTGATCTCCCTGTGCTATGCGGCTGCTTCCCACTAGCTATCTACCTTAAGTTTGGTAGTGTATATATGTCCATGCCTCTCTCTCGCTTTGTCACAGCTTACCCTTCCCCCTCCCCATATCCTCAAGTCCATTCTCTAGTAGGTCTGTGTCTTTATTCCTGTTTTACCCCTAGGTTCTTCATGACATTTTTTTTTCTTAAATTCCATATATATGTGTTAGCATACAGTATTTGTCTCTCTCTTTTGAGCTACAACAGCAGATGTTAGTAGTTATAACAGAGACAATCTGGCCTGCAAAACCTAAAATATTTGAAAAAGTTTGCCAGTCCCTGTACTGGAGAATGAGAAATATTATATATTGTATGTTGATGAATATTCCAGTGAGATTTTTGTTTATTGTAGGACGGGGGTCCGCAACCCCCGGTACCAATCCCCGGCCTGTTAGGAACTCAGCCGCACAGCAGGAGGTGAGCAGCAGGGGAGCAAGTGAAACTTCATCTGCCACTCTCCATTGCTCCCCATCGCTTGCATTACTGCCTGAAACATCCCCCCGCAACCCTGTTCATGGAAAAATTGTCTTCCACAAAACTAGTCCCTGGTGCCAAAAAGGTTGGGGACCACTGTTGTAGGACACCCACACAGCTGGGGTAGTCAGTCTTAGTACTTACAAGAACACAGATATTTCATGTTTGTACTGGGTTGAATAGTGTCCCTAAAAACTCATGTCCATTTACAACCTGTGAATATGACTATTGTGAATGTTGTTGTCCCCCACAAAACTGGTTTGTTGAGATCCTAACTCCCAATGTGATGTTATTAGGAGGTGTGGCCTCTGGGAGGAGATTATATTGTATGGGTGGAGCACTCATGATGGGATTAGTGCCCTTAAAAAAAGACCCCAGAGAGCTCTTTCACCCCTTCTACCATGTGAGGACACAGTGAAAAGACAGCTATCTATTAACCAGGAAGTGGACTCTCTCCAGACTCTGAGACAACTAGTGCCTTGATCTTGGACTTCCCAGCCTCCCAGGCCTGTGAGAAATAAATGTCTGATGTTTAAACCCACCAGTCTATTTTATTTTTATTATAGCAGCCCAAACCAACTAAGACAGTGACTTTATTTGTACATACGGTCTTTGCAGATGTAATAAGATTAAGATGTAGTCATACTGGATTAAGGTGGTCACAAAATCCAATATGATCAATTTCCTAAGAAAAGGGAATTTGGGGCACAGGCACATACACAGAAGAAAGATGATGTGAAGATATAGAAACACAGATACACAGGGAAGAAGGCTGTGTGACAAAGGAGTCAGAGATTGGAGCAATGAGTCCGCAAGCCAAGAAATACCAAGGATTGATGGCAAACACCAAAAGCTGCAAGTGGTAAAGAAGGATTCCTCCCTAAAGCCCTTGATCTGGCAGAAACCTTGATTTCAGACTTTCAGCCCCCCAGAACTGTGAGCGAATAAGTTTCTGTTGTTTAAGGTGACCCAGTTTGTGCTATTTTGTTACAACAGCACTAGGAAACTAATACAATATTTTAAACAATTTTGATAAAATACTCAAGTACACTTGAACTATTGAATATTTTTTCTAAAATTTTACTGGTTTAAAGTAGAAGACTAATGGTTATTAGTATTATAGCAGAAGAGTTACACTTTGAATAGGCTTGTGCCATATGGCAATTTTACAAAATACTTTATTCCTTTTTAATATAAAACTTGTATTGCATTTTAATTATCAACTATGACTTAGTGGGTCAACATAATCCTCCAAAGATAAAATAGGATGTATAAATGTTTATCTTAATATTCATTTAGTAAAAGACCAATCATTTTTATGATTCTTAAGAGCACACAAATTAAAGTCATGATGGAAAGTGTAGCTTAATTTCTTCCTTTTATTACTTATCTCTGTTAATTTCATAACTATTAAATTCTGTAAAGCAATTATTGCCAATCACTGCAGCTCAAGAGCAATAGCTACTTTATTTGTTAATTAAATACTTATCTAAGGCACTTCACTTTGAGTGTTAACAAATATTTACTTATTTCTTACTAAGAATAAAAAATTTATTTGTAATTCAGGAGGATAGTCTGGATATCTAAGCTATTGGATATTAAAAATAATTTTGGCAAAATTACATAATCAAAGAAGGAACATGAGAGCATGTGTAGTAACTATGAGTGTCTTAGCACCCAATTTTATCAGTAACTTATCATCTCTATTTCTCCATAACCATCCTGCTACATTGCAGAACGTTCTACATATTTTTGTGTTTTAAGGTACAATTGAGTGTATGTTACTACATTTGTCACCATGTAATTTGTGGATCCAAGTATCATTTCAGAACCCCAAACAGCATTTATTAAATTTGCTAAGTAATTATATTTACTCCTGATAATTTCAATTCTACAGTGCAAATCAGCACAAGTGTGTCTCGCAAGTTATATTTCTTCATCTACAGAGCCCCTGCTGTACATAAAGCATCCACTAGTAACTTTCTTTAATTCTCTTAATTGCTTGGAGCAGCCTGAGCCACTCTTTTCACCTAATCTGATACTTTCTGTTGTGTTTCATAAGAAAACATAATAGTCTGGAGAGAGGCCACTTATAATTACAAGAATTGAAATACAAGCACACTCATGTCTAATATAGATTTGGAGTCAACTTTGCAGCATTTACACGTATATCTGTGTAATACAAACATTTCGAGAAACTCTAATGGCCCAGACTCAGAGAGAGGGAAACAATAAGAGGAAAGAAATGCAAAATAAAACAGATGACTAATGTTTTGAAAAGATTATTATGTATTCTTTTAATATTGTATAATGATACTAAAATTCATTTTATAACAAATCTTTTTTTGTTTCATTAGGATTTTATAATTATATCCACTTGTATTGCATTTATTTTCCAAAGAATCAGTTATGAATGTACATTCCAATGTTGTTCAACTGGGTGTTCATCGAACATGTTGTTTTTTTTCTACTATTCTTAACTTTGACATTCTGTTTCATCTAAATAAAGTGCATGAGACCAGATTTACCTGATGCTCTTAGACATGCTCAGTCTTTGATGCCTATGTTTAAAATAAATGAATGATTGGATGGATGAATATTGCTCTTAAACCTTTAAAATGCTGAAAAGGTAACCAGTAATATTTCTTGCAGGGTAATATCTTAGCTTTATGCACCACAATTAAATAGGAATTATTTAGTGAGTTCAGCTTATTTTACCTGTACAGTATATAATAAAAAAATGTAAGCTAATGTTTTAAAGTGTTTAAAGAAACAGAACTCTTAATATATTCTGCAGGAATTTTACTCAAGGAAACCTAATAGAAGAAGCAGTTTCCTTCTGAAAAGCTCAATTACCATACAAAGTAAAATGCTGTTACTAAAGAAATAGGTTCCCCTAGAACAAAGCAAATGACTACATAATTTGAAATCTAGCTTGTACCTGCATGAGTGAGAGAGAACTTTTGATTCCATTAGTCTCTGTCACTCTCAGCAACATTGTGGGTATTGTGTAAGATTAAGTGAGGAAGGCAACATTGGCTGATGGAATGGCGAACACCTATTTAATAAAATCATTTTTCTTGTTTCAATTTACATTTTTAACTGATGATATTTAGACTGTGGGCCTGCATGTACCAGGAAGCTGTGCAAGCACAGAGGGATGGCTAAAAATACTACCTATATCGTTATTGAAATAGCTGAAAAATCACCTTGGTCCAATATAAGAGACATTCTTCTATTAATTCAAACATGTTTGTTTTTAAGATTTTGGAGGTTGTCAAATCTTTTGAGAACCTGATTAAATCTAAACACTCTGACCAGAAAAGTACATACAGATACAAATAATTTCCATATTATTTTAGAGGGGCATGTACTTCCTAAGCTCTCCTTGAGAGGTGATACATTCCAAATAAAGATGCCTATTCAAAATCTACCTCACGAGCAAAGTGTTTATTACTGTGTCTCTAGTTCACTGATATTTTATATCTGAGATTCACTCTTCTTGAGTCTTCAAAGTCATTCTCTGCTTAGATAATTTCTTTCACATGGTTAGGATATGGCCATAATAAATCTCTTTTTACTCCCAATTGGCACTAAAAATACAAAAGGATAATGAATGCATATTATTAAATATCATTTGCCAATGTTATTTTATATCTTTATAATAATTTTTCTTTTGGATATACCATAATTTACTTAACCATTATTCAGCATTTAGAAATATTTTCATAAATAATTGTACAAATCTGTCTTTTCCCTTAGTGTAAATTCTTAGGACTTGGAATTACTTGGTTAAAAGTGTGAATGTGTTAAAATTATTGATGTATATTACTAAATGGGTCGACACAAAATAGAAACAATTTATACTTCCACCAGTGTTTGTTTTAAGATAAAGACTATTTCTATATATCCTCAGTAACTGGACAATATTCAGTTTTGCCATTGAAAAAACAATAAATAAAAAATAAAATTTACTGTTACTACCTTATAAAAGGCATTATCTGGGACACAGAATAATAAAACAGATAATAGATTTTATAACAATTACAAGGCAAATGAAAATCCAGTTTCATGTGTCTACTTTTTCTGATGATCTTTGCCAAAGCAAAAATTGTACCTGACAAATTTAAACAGGCAAGACTTTACTCAAGGTTATAGGTGATAGAGACCATAACTCAGTTTGAGCTCAACTCCAATAAAACAAAAGGCAATGCGGGCTTCTCTGGTGGGGTGCAGTGGTTGAGAGTCTGCCTGCCGATGCAGAGGACACGGGTTTGTGCCCCGAATCCCGGTCCGGGAAGATCCCACATGCCACGGAGCGCCTAGGCCCATGAGCCATGGCCGCTGGGCCTGCGCGTCCAGAGCCTGTGCTCCGCAACGGGAGAGGCCACAACAGTGAGAGGCCCGCGTACAACAAAACAAACAAAAAACAAAAGGCAATGGGTTTTTTTCCTGTTTTTTTTTTAATTGAAGTATAGTTGATTTACAATGTTGTGTTAGTTTCAGGTATACAGCAAAGTGATTCAGATTTATATATATATATATATATATATATATATATATATATATATATATATTCTTTTTCATATTCTTTTCCATGATAGGTTGTTACAAGATATTAAATATAATTCCCTATTCTAAAGCAGGACCTTGTTGTTTATCTATTTTATTTTTTAATTTTTAATTTTATATTGAACAATAATTGATTTACAATGTTGTTAGTTTCAGATATATAGCAAAATGATTCAGTTATACATATACATATATGTATTCTTTTTCAAATTCTTTTCCCATTTAGATTATGACAGAATATTGAGCAGAGTTCCCTGTGCTATACAGTAGGTCCTTGTTGGCTATCTATTTTAAATATAGTAGTGTGTATATGTCAATCCCAAATCCCAATTCATCCCTCCCCCCCACCTTTCCCCTTTGGTAACCATAAGTTTGTTTTCTATGCCTGTGAGTCTGTTTCTGTTTTGTAAATAAGTTCATTTGTATAATTTTTTTTCCATTCCACATATAAGCAATATCATGTGATATTTGTCCTTCTCTGTCTGACTTACTTCACTTAGTATGATAATGCCATTTGAAGCAACATTGGATGGACCTGGAGATTATCATACTGAGTGAAAAGGCAATGGGTTTTTAAGCAGAGGTGAAAGTGTGAAAAAAATATGGGGAGATTTTAGGAGGGGTTGATTAATGGGAGGTGTGGAGCAGATTGAGTTATTCCTGAATATGCAAATATTTTTCTTGTTCGTTCCTATTTGCATGATCATTAGGCTTTGGGACTCAGATGTCTGAACACAGTAAAACTGCAGGGAAGAAGTACAGAATCTTTCCTCAGTTGGATTCTTAAGTTCAGAGAACTTCTAAGTGACAGTTGAGGCTTAGTTCAGAAAACATTCCCAGACACTTTATACTTGTGGGATCTGGATGTCCAGACAGACTCTAGCTAGATGATAAAATTTCTCTTGTCCAACATTTATGTTTCTGAGATCCTAACTCCACACTAAGCATTTGAACAGGAGATGTCAGTAATATTAAATGAACATATCACAGATTATTTTCTCATGTAGTATACAATCAGGCAGAGGTGATAAAATATGCATATAACCAGGTACACTCAAGAAGCATATGATCTACAGATGCCACAAATAGTCATGTATTTGTTTATAATTTTAACATTTTAACTTGTGTTTCATATTGCCGTCTTGTCTTTGCCTTTTCTATTTAACTCATTAACTTTCATTTTTTCTGCATACATCACTACTTTTCATAGTAATTGCTTTTTTGTGAATCTTCTATTGCTTCTCTCCTCAAGGGAAAACATGCTGTTGTCTATTCATATATTTTTGTACTTTCCTTCAGTTAATTTACTCAGTTCTAGCTGCTATTCATTCTCAAGGTGAACTTTCTGCATTCAGAATATCTACTCTTTATTATAAAGTGACATCACACAAATATTCAACTTTTCTGGGTTATAAAAGACACAGATATTGTGCTATTATGAGGCAAGTGCATTATGCCCCTCCGCAAAAGTGCATACTTTCTTCCTGTCCAAAGAAGGTTGCTACCAATTAAAGAAAAATGTCTTAAACATAGTAACTGCATTCAGTTGATATTGAAATATGCAAAGGGACAGAGTTTTGGCATCATGCTTTGTTTCCTATTTTTATTTCCCTTAATAACTTCTGATAACATTTTGAAGTAATTCTATTAATATACACTTAAGGAAAAATAATTGGCCCCGTGGATATGTTTCAGTCTTTCTAGCATTTGAGTGAAATTCATTATAATGCATGTATAATGTAACTTTTTATTATTAATATAAAACCTACCTAAAATTATGTACAACTTGCAGCTTATGCATCATGTATTCTTCAAGCAAAGAGGAGACTTAAGCAGTGACCAGGCCTGATGAGGAGAAAAGTAGATTTGGAGAGAGAGTGAAGCCAAGACAAGATGCAGGGGGCTCCTTCATCTCCCTTTGCTGGGCAGGCAAAATTGGCTGTCACTGTGCTGAGCATAAGCCTGGCTAAAGTGGAACCATGGAAATATGCGATGGAGGGGACTTTTCTATGTTTCCTGCCAAGTAAAAAAAAGTCTTACTATCTCACTCCAAACATGAAGGGAAGAGTCAAATCAAAAAGGCACCAGATAAAATGTTGTTAATGTTTGCAGGTCAAGAACTCCTTTGAAAAATTCTCCTAAAAGTGGAGGGAATAAATAAAAGAACATGCATTGATAAGCACTGATAATTGTTCTATCATTTCTGTAGCTAAACAAGACACTCTCTCCCCAGCAGCAGGTCGTAGACTCTAAGTTAAAACTTTCCTCATATCAGAAAATTACATGTTAAAAATGAAAATCTTGTTATTTTTTCCCCAGACCTAGATCTTTAGTGAGAGCATAAGAAAAGAGTGAAAGATTAAAAGGACTTTTTGAGAAGAGATTTTTCTCACTGAGTCACTCAATTGAGAATTTCGATGACAATATGAGCCCAGAAATTCTTTTTAAAAACTCCTTAAGTCCATTTGTTAACAAAATAATTCAGCAAAAGTACAATTTAAATCAGAATGTTATTTTCAGATACCTCAGTTGTAGAAGAATTTGTTTGCTAGAATTTAGGTATTCAATGCACAAACCCATTTCTACTCACCTCAGCTAGGATTTAGGCTGCTCTTTGCTTACCTAGCCAAACGGCCTTTCTGCTTGAGAGGAATTAGGTTACAAATCTCATCTGCTTGCCTTATGCATGCATTTGGCAGAGAAGTCACCTGCTTATTCCACAAAATGTACCCGGAGAAACAGTTTTTTTCTTTAAGCTTGTTTACAACCCATTATTTATGTGATAGTACCAGCGGAAGAATTTGTATAATTACTAGTTTCTTCTCTGCTTCTTTAGGCAGAATACCATAGGTGCTAAAAACTTATCCAAAATTTAACATGCAATTAAAAATATCCTCTCTATAAGATCTATAGTTAGGTCAAATGTGCATAAATTAAAAAAAATTAAATGCAACTCATTTGGATGATCACGTTAAGGAAAAACGTGGTAAACTAAATGAAAGCATCCTAGGAGAAAGGAAGCTCTCAAAACTGCAGTGATTTTTGATGATCATGTCATTAATGATTTTCCAATAAGTAACACTAATTATTTTGGCACTAAGTTCCTGGTTTCCTCAAAATTAAAAGCTTATGTTCCCTCAGGGACATGAACTAAGCAGAGAGAAGTTCATCCTCACAACAGCTGAGTGGGCAAAATATGTCAAAATGTCAGACTGTGAAACTGGAGTAAAAATGTAAGAGAGGGAAATTGCCAGTCCTTGTGCTTTTGTGGCCATTAAATCACATTTGGTATGAGAGTTGACATTCAAGAGTTCACAAATCACATATGATATACAGAAATATCTTTATAAAATAATAGAAGAATCCACCCAATACTAGGCCAGTGTTTCTTAATTATTTTTATTGTCCCCCTCCCAGGAGACTTCTTAAATAGTTTTTCCCCAAATCATTGCCCTTTTGAAATTTTGTACTACAGATATATGTCTATTTACTGTATGTACACTTCTGCTTTATACATAAAAGGATTGAGGATTTTTTTTCCACACACCCTCCACATGGGCAATTTTTGGCCTCATGGGGGCAATAAACCCCCGTTACAAAAGCATTCATTGACAGATGAAAAAATTAATGTCTGGAGGAATAAATTTTTTTCTTCAGATTCTAGATAATTGCCCTCTCAATCAATTTATCTTAGCTAAGGATGACTTTCATTAAAAATCTATTTCTCGGGCTTCCCTGGTGGCGCAGTGGTTGAAAGTCCGCCTGCCGATGCAGGGGACACGGGTTCGTGCCCCGGTCCGGGAAGATCCCACATGCAGCGGAGAGGCTGGGCCCATGAGCCATGGCCGCTGAGCCTGCGCGTCCGGAGCCTGTGCTCTGCAACGGGAGAGGCCACAACAGTGAGAGGCCCACGTACCGAAAAAAAAAAAAAAAATCTATTTCTCCAAAAATTCATTTCTGATTAAACACAAAATAGGTACTTCTGTGAATTATTGATTAGCTTGTTTCCTGCAGTGTCGTTAATCCTAATAGTAGTATGCAATCTGTACCATGTACCCCCTCTACTAGTAGTAGTTCTACTACTACCTACGCATTAACAATTGTTAATTTTATACTTGTAGCCCAGAATCTTTCTAGGGCTGTGTATTTTACTGAATGCTATACATCTTCATCTGAAGAACCCACAGGTACCCAAGGTAAAAATGTACACAATACTTCTCCTTTTATAAAAAGGTTTTAATCAAAACTTTTTTCTTCCCTTATCTGCCACTTCTATTTGTTCACTAATATCTATTAAACTCCGGGATTATAACCTCTCACATTTATTATAATCTCTCATGTTTATTCTTTAGCCTAATCACACACTATTTCTGTATTAGATCAACTCTCATCCTCCCACATCTACACTATTCAATCACTCTAACATTGTCTCTCTGCCTCTAGTTTTGCCTACACCAACTCAGTCATTTTCACTGTTACTTGGATAATTTCACTAAAACAGAAATCTAGCAATATAATTCATTTTCTTTAAAATGACTCCCCATTCCTCAAGAAATAATGTTAAATCTCTTTGTCTGAACATACAAACCTGACACTAGTCTAACATATCTAGCCTTATTTTTAGCCACTTCTGTCCAATGTTAAAGCCCTATTAAGTTCATTAATTATACCAATTTCTGCAATTACTCCATGTGGTTATGATTTTCTGAGACTTTGTACATGACTGCTAACCCCTGCTGGCCTCTTTAAGTCAGCCTCCTGAACCTTCAAAATCCACTTCATGTCTCTGCTTTTGTAAAGTCTTCCTCTACTCTCTAACTGGAGTTTATTAATCAAGCTCATTTTATGCTACTTTAATATTAGTAATGACTTCCAGTATAATAGTAATCATATTTTTCAAATATTTTTATATGGCTGCCTCCTTGATTATGCTTGACAACAAGAATAATTTAATTCATTTTTGAATCTATGTTAACTGATTCAACTCAATATATACTTAGATATGAATGAATCGATAGAACATCAACAAATGAATGAAAGAAGTTGATGGGAGGCAATATGGCTGGAATAAATGAACTCATGAAAATAAACCAAATTTCACTTGTCACTGAGAGCTTCCAATACATTTATTCATGTGCCAATAAAATTCATTTTGGGGAAATGGTATTATTTTCCATCAATAAATTAATATAGTTTCTGGCTTTTTCAAAAGAAAAAAAAAAGCCAAAGTATACTAATCAGTGAGAAACTAATCATGTTTTCCTAATGAGGAACATAGTAACCTTGTAAATGTTTCAGTCCATAAGCCAGTGAGCCATTTCACAAATTTTAACAGTGTGTTTGCTGGTTTTCTGTGTCCTTTTATCATATGCTTAACATACATGAAAACGAATTCCTTAAAAATGACATCCCTTAAAGATGTACTTGAAATATTCAAGTAAAATCAAAGTATTTTCTATTTTCTAGAGTTGATTTTAGCATCTCATGTCGCCCCAGAGATAAATGAGCTAATTTTCTATAAAATCTATTATTAATCCTACCAATTATCCATAAAACACCAAAATATCTGATATCATGCATTATCCATTTAAATTAGGATAAGTATCTCAGTCAAATAAGAGGACTTGCTTTTTTACTTGAAGTTTGTCACTGGAGTACTTGGACCTGATGATGTTTTTTTCTCTTAGCCAAAGTCTGTCTAAAACATATTCTCCCTAAGCCTCATTTTGATAGTTATGAGATATTTTGATTCTTCTTTTGGAAGTAAAAAAGTATCTAATGCTTGTCAAATCTCTAAAACTGTAGTCTGGTATGAGTTTCAGAAAAGAGCAGAATCTCTAGGTGTACAGATGATTAATGAGAGAAGTCTGAGCACTGAAACACAGAGGGGAAAAAGGTTAACGGTGTGTATATGCTTAACTGGAATATTATGGAGAAACTGGAAAATGTCAAATATTGAACAGATATAGGATTAATTCAGGTTTCTTTGACAGTTATTTATATGGCATCTCTTAGGTAATAAAAACATAGATGGCATAAATTGAAAGTAAAGAGATAAAATTTATAAATAAGATTGGTGATAAAGGGAAAAAGAGAAATTGTGTATTAGTAGAATATATCAAGTTTTCCTACCTAGAAAATGTAAGTGGCTTAATTATTATTTATAACACATAAACTTCCAACAGCTTTGAATTCAGAATAAGAAGAAATTTGAAGTAAAAAATATTTGTGTGGACATAACTATCCAATCTATGTGGTCTAATTAGTTTAACTTCTTTTTATTCAATCTGAATGTCAGAATCTTTCACTCCACTAAATCTCTAGTTCACACATGTCACAAATCACTCTCCTTCCCTTTCCATTATGCCCAGAAAAACTCTGCTCTGAGAGTTTGAGTCATGAAGAGATAAAAAGTAAAGTGAAATGAACATTAGATTTTGACCCAATTAGTGATTAATTATTTTGTTGATATTTAATTTTGCAATGCTCAATTACTCCTCCCATTTTGTGCTTCTTCATTTTTGCAAGAATTTTTGTTCTTTCAATTTTCAACTTATTTTTGTTGTTCTTGTCTTTCCTGTTCTGTTTTTAGAAGTGAATCATACAGCAGTGAACATAGCCAAATGTCAGGACAATTTAAAAGTAAACAAAAACAAAAAAACCTAACTGAGATGTATAAGCAATTGATTAAGATAAATGTAGATGATTATAGATATGTATATATATATATATATATATATATATATATATATATATATACCCTGTCTTCCAATTATCTTTCTGTTATGACTGTATGTAAAACTTTCAAGCTACAGTTTATTTTTTAAATGTTGAATCAAATGTATTTCCTCTGCAACACCATGGCTTACTTTATCCACTTTCAGTATAAAACTAGTTTGACTTAATATACAGAAAGCTATGGTAGGAAGTATAGTAGAGCTGTATGTAGGAAGGGTTAACAAAAATGCCCACTGTTTGTAAGATTAAAAATGCATCCGAGGAAAAACAGGAAGATTGCAAGTAATTAGGCAGTCCAGGGTTGATTTCCTTCCTGTACCAAACAATCTACATGATTTCTAAAATCTCCACAGCAAATGTGAACAAAATTATGAGGCACAGAAAAAGATAAGAAATAATTACACAAACACATCTGCTAGTGTATTGCAACACAAAGTACCTTAAAGAAATTCAAAGGAACTGAAACCAATATGCAATATTGTGACTAAAAGAAAATGGATGATATAAGATAGTGGATTGCACATTAATAATTAAATACAGGCATTGCATATATATTTAACTCTTAAAAATTTTAAATATGACAAATTTATGTGAAAAATATGAAATAAAATGCATCATTACATTAACCAATGAGATTAAATTATATTGAGATTCATTTTCTCTACTGATAACCTAATTGGTTAAAATGCTTCCAGTTTGGTACTGAAATTCCTGAATCATATCTGGAGCTGTTATACAGTATTGGCTTTGAGGAAGGTAGGATGATCTTAAAAATAGAGAAACAATCTCACCCATTGGATTTTAAGTCAAGTATACAAACGTATAGTCAAAAAGTCATTTTAGGGAAAGTGAATTCCAGACCAAGAAAAATGAAACTATGTCATCAATCAGAAATGGTGGGTGGGGGAAGTGAATATTGGAAAATTGAGTCACTGACATAATTGTTGGACTTCTAGTGAAGAGGTCAATTATTAAATTTTCTTTAGTTTTGTAGATACCTTGACACTGACAAAATACTAAATTCATACAACTAAACTTCCTTTGATTTTCTTAAAAACTACTTTATTGAGGTATGATTGACATGTAAAAAGCTGTACGTATTTAGTTTATAGAATCATATATAGACTCACCACCATTAAGGCCATAAACATATCTATTACCTCGCAACATTACTCCCATCACCTTTCTTATTATATTTTTTCTGTGGTAAGAACACTTGACATTATATTTACCTCCTTAATAAATTTTAAACAATAAAATATTGTTAGCTATTGGCACTATTCTATATAGTTGGTCTCCAGAACCTACTTTATCTTGAAAAATGGAAACTTTGTACCTTTTGACCATCACTTCCCATTTCCCCATCCCTATAGCCTCTAGCAACCATGTTTCTATTCTCTGTAACTGAGTCTGACTAATTTAGATTCTACATAAGGTGAGATCATATAATATTTGTACTTCTGTGTTTGGCTTATTTCACTTAGCATAATGTTCTCCAGGTCCATTCATGTTCTTGTAAATAACAGGCTTTCCTTCTTTTTTAAGGCTGAATAATATACTATTTTATGTATATATCACATTTTCTTTATTCATTAATCCATTGTTAAGCATTTAGCTTATTTCTATATCTTAGCTATTGTGAATAAGGCTTCAATGAATATCAGAGTACAGGTACCTCTTCTAGATATTTCCTTTGGGTAGATACCCAGAAGTGGGATCGCTGGATTACATGGTATTTCAACGTTTAAATTTTTTAAAGAAACTCCATGCTATTTTCCATAATGGCTATAATAAATTATATTCCCACAAACACTGTACTAGGGTTCACTTTTCTCCACATGCTAGCCAACACTTGCTATCTTTTTTTTTTAGACAATAGCTATCCTTACAGATGTGAGGTGATATTTTCTTGTAGTTTTGATTTGGATTTCCCTAATGGTTGCATCCCTGATGTTTTGTATTTCCACGATGATGTTGAGTACCTTTTCATATACCATTGGTTATTTGTGTGTCTTATTTAGATAAATGTCTTTTCAGATATATGCCCATTTTAACATCAAGTTATTTGTTTTTTGAGTTTTTTGTTTGTTTTTTGTTATTGAGTTATATCAGTTGCTTATATATTTTGAATATTAATCCTTTTTCAGATAGGATTTACAAATATTTTCTCTCATTCTCTTGGTTGCCTTTTCATTTTGTTGATTTTTTTTTAATTGGAGTAAAGTTGCTTTACAATGTTGTGTTACTTTCTGCTGTACAATGAAGTGAATCAGCTACATGTATATATATGTCCCCTCCCTCTTGCACCTCCCTCCCCCTCTCTCCTCCCATCTAGGTAGGTCACCACAGAGCACCAAGCTGAGCTCCCTGTGCTATATGGCAGGTTCCCACTAGCCATCTATTTTACACGTGGTAGTGTATTTATGTCAAACCTAATCTCCCAGTTTGTCTCACCCTCCCCTTCCCCCCTGTGTCCACATGTCTGTTCTCTACGTCTGTGTCTCTATTCCTGTCCTACAAATAGGTTCATCTGTACCATTTTTCTAGATTCTACATATCTGCATTAATATACGATATTTGTTTTTCTCTTTCTGGCTTACTTCACTTTGTATGACAGAGTCTAGGTCCATCCACATCTTTACAAATGACCTAATTTCATTCCTTTTTATGGCCGAGTAATATTCCATTGTATATATGTGCCACATCTTCTTTATCTATTCATCTATCATTGGGCATTTTTGTTGTTTCCATGTCCTAGCTATGGTAAATAGTGCTGCAATGAATATTGGGGTACACATGTCCTTTTGAATTATGGTTTTCTCAGGGTATAGCCCAGTAGTGGGATTGCTGGGTCATATGGTAGTTCTATTTTTAGTTTTTGAAGGAACCTCCATACTGTTCTCCATAGTGGCTGTATCAATTTACATTCCCACCAACAGTGCAAGAGGGTTCCCTTTTCTCCACACCCTCTCCGGCATTTATTGTTTGTAAGATTTTTTTGATGATGGCCATTCTGACTGGTGTGAGCTGATACCTCACTGTAGCTTTGATTTGCATTTCTCTAATAATTAGTGATGTTGAGCATCTTTTCATGTGCATCTTGGCCACCTGTATGTCTTCTTTGGTGAAATGTCTATTTAAGTCTTCTGCCCATTTTTTAATTGGGTTTTTTGTTTTTTTGATATTGAGCTCTATGAACTGTTTGTATATTTTGGAGATTAATTCTTTGTCCATTGTTTCATTTGCAAACATTTTCTCCCATTCTGATAGTTGTCTTTTTGTCTTGTTTATAGTTTCCTTTGTTCTGCAAAAGCTTTTAAGTTTAACTAGGTCCCATTTGTTTATTTTTGTTTTTATTTTCATTACTCTAGGAGGTGGTTCAAAGAAGCTCTTGCTGTGATTTATGTCCAAGAGTGTTCTTCCTATGTTTTCCTCTAAGAGTTTTAGAGTGCCTGGTCTTACATTTAGGTCTTTAATCCATTTTGAGTTTATTTTTGTGTATGGTGTTAGGGAGTGTTCTAATTTCATTCTTTTACATGTAGCTGTCCAGTTTTCCCAGCACCACTTATTGAAGAGGCTGTCTTTTTTCCATTGTATGTTCTTGCCTCCTCTGTCATAAATTACGTGACCATATGTGCTTGGGTTTATCTCTGGGCTTTCTATCCTGTGTAATCTCATGTGTTTATTTTTGCTTTTGTTGCCTGTGCTGTTAGTGTCATATCTGAAAACATTGTCAAGGCCTGTGTTAAGGAGACCATGGATTCATTCTGAGTTGATTTTTGTATATTGTGTAAGAAAAGAGTCCAATTTTATTCCTTGGTAAGTGGTGTTCAGTTTTCACAACGCGATTTTTGTAAGAAACTACTTTTTTCAATTTTGTATTCTTGGCACCCTGGTGAAGATTAATTAAACATATATGCATGATTTTATTTCTGAGCTCTCGGTTTTTTCCATTGGTATATATGTTTGTTTGTATGTCAGTATCATGCTGTTGTAATTGCTACAGCTCTATAATATAATCTGAGATCAGTGTGAGGGTTCTAGTTTTGTTCTTCTCTCTCAAATGGCTCTTTGGAGTCTTCTATGGCTCCATATGAATTTTAAGGTGTTTTTCCTATTTCTGTGAAAAATGCATTTAGAATTTTGATAGGGATTACATTGAATCTATAGATCACTTTGATATATGGAAATTTTAATAATACCAATAATGAACACAGGATACATTTCCAATTATTTGTTTCCTCTTCAATTCCTTTCATCAGTGTTTAATACTTTTCAGTGTGCAGTTCTTTCACCTCCTTGGTTAAATTTATTTGCATTTCATTGTTTTTGATGTTATTGTGAATGAGATTCTTTTCTTAATTTCTTTTTTGGATAGCTTATTGTTTGTGTATACAAACACCATTGACTTTTGTTTATTGATTTTGTGTACTGCAACATTAGTGAATTCATTGATTAGGTCTAATAGTTTTGGTGGAGACTTTAGCATTTTCTGTATACAAAATCCTGTCATGTGCATAGACAGTTTTACTTATTCCTTTCAAGTTTGGATGCCTTTTATTTCTTTTTCTTGCCTGATTGTTCTGGTTAGCACTTCCGGTACTATGTTTAATAGAAATAATGAGGGTGTACATCTTTGTTTTGCTCTTGATCTCAGAGGAAAAGCTTTTGTATTTCTGGATATCAGTTGTAATGTCTCGTCTTTCATTGATAATTCTATTTATTTGCGTCTTTTTTTTTTTCTTAGTCTAGCTAAGATTTGTCAATTTTATATACCTTTACGAAAATTAATGTTAGATTTGTTGGTCTTTTCTATTTTTTTTCTAGACTCAGTTTCTTTTATTTCTACTCTGATATTTGTTATTTCCTTTCTTTGCTAATTTTGGGCTTAGTTTGTTCTCCTTTTTCTAGTTCCTTGAAGTGTTACATTAGGTTGTTTGTTTGCAATCTTTCTTTTTACTTAAATTAGGCATTTATCTCTATAAATTCCCTTTTTAGAACTGTGTTTGCTTCATACCACAAGTCATGATATACTGTGTTTACATTTTCATTTTTCTCCAGATATTTTTTGATTTTCCTTTTTGTTTCATCTTTTACCCATTGAGTGATCAGGAGCATGTTGTTTACATCCACATACTTGTGAATTTTCCCCTTGTCATTTATTTTGAGTCTCAAAGCAATGTGATCAGAGAGGATACTTCATATGATTTCCATCTTTTTAAATTTGTTAAGAGTTATCTTGTGGCCCAGCATATGGTCTATCCTGGAAAATGTTCTGTGTGCATTTGAAAAGAATGTGTATTATGGTGCTGTTGGACAAAATATTCTATGTGTGTCCCTTAGATCCCTTTGGTCATTAGTGTTGTTTAACTCTGCTATTTTCCTTATGGATTTTATATCTGGATAATCTGGATAGATGATTGCTGAATTGAGCCTTTTATCATCATAAAATGACCTTTTTGTCTCTTCTGACAGCTTTTGACTTACAGTTTATTTTGTCTGTTCTGAGTATAACCATTCATTCTCTTTTGGTTATCATTTGAATGAAATATTTTTCCTTTCTTTCACTTTCAGCCTATGTGTGTCCTTAAGGTTGAAGTGAGTCTCTTGTAGGAAGCATGTAGCTGAGTCTTGTTTTTACTTTTTTAATCTATGCAGCCATTTTATATCTTTTGATTATAGAATTTAATCTATTAATACTTAATGTAATTATTAATAGGTAAGGATTTGCTATTGCCAGTTTGTTAGTTTTTTGTTTTAAAATTCTTTTGTACCTTTCTTCCTCTCTTGATGTATTTCTTTTGATTTGATGACTTTTTGTATTAGAATGACTTGATTCCTTTCTCTCTTTATTTTGTGTCTACTACAGATTTTTACTTTGTGATTACCATGAGGCTTACATAAAACATCTTTGGGTTATAAAATCTACTTTAAGCCAGTAATAACTAACTTCTATCACATATAAATACTCTGCACTTTTATTCCCCCCTCCACATTTTATGTTATTGATGTCACAATTTACCCCTTGTTTACTGTGTATCCATTAACAAAATTTCTAGCTACAGTTTTTAATAATTTTGTGTTGAAATTTTTATACTAGAGTTGTAATAGTTAATTGTCAATTTTGTACTAGAGTTATAAAATCAGCAGCGATGGCAACTTAACTTTGTGATTTCCAATTTCTGATTCTGAATGTGAAGAGCTTGGAACTTGCTACTTGAACCTAACAAGTAAAATTCTGAGAAGAATGAAAAGTAAACAACTCTTCTTGGATTCTCAAAAGCCAGGAGGACACTCCTGGCAAACTACTGTCCCCAAGATTGAAGAAATAGGTCAATGCCAGGAGTTGAGCCTTACTGGAGCAGACTCTGGTGCAGAAACTGCCAGAGTAGCAAGTACGGGGGTAGGAAAACCTAACTATAATTGATGAATTGCTGGAAACTCAGTGTGGGCAAGTGAGAGAGTTAAAATCTCCAGGGGGACTTAGTCATCGGAGATGACTTTCTGTGTGATTTATAGTCATCGGAGGTGACTTTTTGTGTGATTTACCTCCAGAGCTTGTTCAGTTTCTCACAGAAAATATCAGGGAAAAAATACTCATGTTTCTGGCAGGGGGAGGGGAAAATAAAACATTTTAAAATAAGTCAGAGCACTTGGTTCTTATTAACAAGGACTTCCCTTAGGAGAGACTAGTTAACAAGAGCCTAACCTGCTGGGGTATTATCAGAAACTAACTTGGGGAAAGGAAATACCCAACTCCAGGCAACTCTAGCCATCCTCTCCTACCAAAAGGGAAAAACAAAACCAAAAAAAACAACAGAGAAGCACTTGTTAAGTTCATAATCCAGAGGCATAGACTCAGTAAAAGACTGAGATGTCATTATAGGACCATCGAATGCTTTCTTTTCCACCACACCTCACCACCACTTTACAAAAGGCCTATTTGCAGCAGTTCCTTTTACCAAATATGTCATGTCTAGCTATCATGGAAAAATAACAAAGCATCAAAAGGCAAAAAACATAATTTAAAGACAGTGCAAGCATCAGAACTAGACATGGCAGGAATATTGGAATTATCAGATGAAAATTTTGAAACGACTATGATTAATATGCTAAGAACTCTAATGGATAAAATATACAGCGTAGAAGAATAGATGAACAATGTAATCAGAGACAAAAATCTTAAGAGAGAACTTAAAAGAAATGCTAGAGATAAAAACCACTGTAAAGGTAATTAAAAATACCTTTGATGCACCTATTAGTAGACTGAACAGGGTTTGAAAAGAATCTCTGAGCTAGAGAAGATATCAATAGAATCCTAAAAAAAAAAATACAAAAGCAAAGTGAATAAAGACTGAAAATAAGATAGAACAAATTATCCAAGGACTGTGTGGCAACTGCAAAAGGTGTAACATATACATAATGAAACACAAAAGGAGAAGAAATACGGAAAGGTACAGAAGAAATATTTAAAACAATAATGGCTGAGAATGTCCCAAATTAATGTCAGACACCAAATCACAGATCCAAGGAGCTCAGAGAACACTAAGCAGAATAAATGCCAGAAAACTATGTTGAGGTATATCATTTTCAAATTACAAAAGTCAAAGATAAAGAACAATTCCTGAAAGAAGTCAGAGGGAAAAAACAGCTTACCTATAGCGGGAAAAGACAAGAATTGCATGTAACTTCTCTTTAGAAACCATGTAAGCAAGAGGGTGGAGGAAAATACAGTGTTGAGAGGAAAAACAAACAAAAAAACACCAGCCTAGAATTCTGTTCTCTGTGAAATTATCCTTCAAACGTGAAGGAGAAATAAAGACTTTCTCAGAAAAACAAAAATTCAGGGTATTTGTTGTCAGTAGATCTGCCTTACAAGAAATGTTCAAAGACATTATTCAGAGAGAAGGAATATAATCTAGATCAGAAACCAGAAACTCAGATATACATAAAGAAAGAAAGAGCATGTGGCATGGACATATGCACACTACCAAATGTGAAATAGATAGCTAGTGGGAAGCAGCCGCATAGCACAGGGACATCAGCTCGGTGCTTTGTGACCACCTAGAGGGGTGGGAGAGAGAGGGTGGGAGGGAGATGCAAGAGGGAGGAGATATGAGGATATATGTATATGTATAGCTGATTCACTTTGTTATAAAACAGAAACTAACACACCATTGTAAAGCAATTATACTCCAATAAAGATGTTAAAAAAAAAAAGAAAGAAAGAGCATTTAAGAGATTTGGGGTGATTATGATGTGTCAATGTAGTTTCATCCTCGGTAAGAAATATATCATAGTGATGAGCGATGTTGATAATAGGGGAGGCTATGCATGTGTGGGGGCAGAAGTTATATAGGAAACTTCTGTATTTTGTTGTGAGCCTAAAATTGTTCTCAAAAATAGTCTAAATAATACCTTAACTTTGACAGTTCTTGATAAAAGCTCTACACTTTTACTTCTCTCCCAAATATCTTATGTTATTAATGTCACAATTTATATCTTTTTATATTGCATATTTATTAACAAATGATTATAAATGTAGATATGTTTAATGCTATTGTCTCATATTAAAGTTAAAAGTGATTTACACACCACCATTACAGTATTAGAGTATTCTGAATTTGACTATATACTTACCTTTAGCAATGAGTTTTATACTTTCACATTTTCATGTTTCTGACTAGCATCCTTTCATTTCGACTTGAAGATATCCCATTAGAATGTTATATAAGGCAGGTCTAGTGGTAAAAAACTCTCGGCTTTTTTGTTTGTTTGTTTGGTCTGGGTAAGTCTTTATCTCTCCTTCATTTCTAATGGGTATCTTTGCCGATTTTATTATTCCTGGTTGGCTGTATTTTTTTTTCTTTCAGCAGTTTGAATGTATCTTTCTACTCTCTCCTTGCCTGCAAGGTATCTGCTGAAAAATCCACAGATAGCCTTATAGGGGTTCCCTTGTCTTTGAGCTTCTAAAATTCTTTATTGTTATTAATTTTGATAATTTGATTTTAATATGTCTTAGTGAAGACCTCTTTATATTCAATCTATTTGGATTTCTTTGGACTTAATGGATCTAGATGTTCATTTCCCTCCCTAGATTTTGGAGTATTTCTTTCACTTTGTCTTTAAATAAGCTTTCTGCTCCCTTGTCTTTCTCTGCTCCTTCTGAGACTTCCATAATGTATATAATGACTTATTAAATGGTATCCCATAAGTACTGTAGGCTTTCTTTCCTTTCTTTTTTAATGTAGGCTTTTCATTTGTTTTCTTTTTTTTTCTTGACAGGATAATTTCAAATGATCTGTCTGAGTCTGCTGATTCTTCTGCTTGATCAAGACTGCTGTTGAAGTTCTCTATTAAATTTTTCAGTTTAATCATTGTACTTTTCAGCTCTAGAATTTGATTGGTTCTTTTTCATGGTTTCTATCACTTTGTTAAATTTTTCATTTTTTTATGTTTCGGTTTCCTGATTTCATTTAGTTGTCTGTGTTCTCTTGTAGCCCACTGACTTTGTTTAAGATGATTATTTAAAATTTTGTCAGGCAATTTGTACCTCCATTTTGAGGATCAGCTACTGGAGCTATAATTTTTTCTTTTGGTGGTATCATATTTCCTTGATTCTTAGTGTTGCTTGAAGGCTTGTTTTGCTGTCTTCACATTTGAAGAAGCAATCACATCCTCTGGTCTTTATTGACAGGCTTCAGAAGAAAAAGACTTTCACCATTCAGCCTGGCCAGAGATTCAGGGAGTATCTTAGACTTTTTCTATGGATGTGCCTGCTCCAGTCCTCTTGCTCCCTCTTGGGAGAGAAGGTTTAGGATTGTGTCTGTTTTCAATCCTGCAAAGCTGAGCTGGTTGTTGAGAGACTCGTATTTATTTTTCCTATGGCAGTACTCAGAAGTGTCCAAGGTTCTGTGCCTCCTCCCAATCCAACAGAATTGGGAATGATGCTGATATCCCTGTGCTTTCTGTGGGGGATCCCATGCACTGTCTGTGGAGGCTTGTGCCACCACCTTCAGGGGAGTATGGGGCACTGACTAAGAGGGGAAGTACAGAGTACTGGGGTTACACATCAGCTAGTTGAAGGGGTGTACAGATGAGGTGGCCTTTGGAGTTCATGGGATGCTGAGATCCATGTACCAGTTACTGTGAGCCTCTGTCCTTTTTCTTTGCTCCTAGCTGTCCCCAGACTATTCAGTCATGCCAGTGCCCTCAGTATTCTAGATCAGGTGAGAAAGATTTGGCTCTCTTGATCAGAAACCCATTGGTCTGGGGAAGCTGCAGGTCACTTCACTCACCCTTTGTCCATGGGGAAAACTGTGAGCTGAGGGTCTCTTTTGGCACCGAACTGTGCCACCTGTGGAGAGGCATAATGTAGGTAAACTAAAACTGTTTTTCTTACCCTCTTCAATGTGTCTATTCTTGAATTTTTGGCTCTATTGAGGTGCTGGAACCTCTCAGCTGGACACCTAGACTTCTATAAAGATTGGTCGTTGCTAAAATTGTTGTTTTTGTCAGGATATAAGTGTTAGAACTTCATATAACACTATCTTGCTGACATCACTTCTCCTAAACTCTCTTTTATTAATTCAATATACATTAAATGATTTTCTGGTGGAAATCTGTGTCCTCATGTAGCTTTGTCTGTATAGAGAGAACACTTTTGTCAATTTCAAGTGAATATTTCAGTTCCTATGGCAATTATCTTTGTTTAACAGGTTTGAATATTAATCTCTCTGTTAGTGGTAGTTTGCCCCTAAGAAAACTAAATGATGCTTAGGTGTCTGTGCAGGAAATGCTGTCACTCAGGATCTACTAGTAGTAAAATAACTAAGGAAATGATTTCTTGTGTTTCTTGACAGTCAGGGCTTCACAGCTCCTGTTTTGCAAAGCATAATCTTAGCTTCCAAGATTTTGGAGCTATAGATCATCAGTAAAAGGCTATATTTATGCGTACAAACATTAAATATAAAAAGTCAACATTTTAACTCTTATTTTCTGTCATGATCACATTTCTAATTAAATGGTATTCGCAAATATTGGTATATACAGTAAAAGCAAATAATTTTTAAAAAACAACCTACATTTTCATTCATAGCTTGCCTTCTTTTCATCAAATTGGTCTCATATAATATAAATGTTTTATTTTAGGTATGCAGTGTTTCTTTGTTTTCATAACATCATCACTCAAGATGCTAATTACCATGGTGGACATATATGTCAATAGAATGGCTTATAGTTTAACAGACTGTTATAAAATTGGATCTTGTTCTTAAGCTCCAATGTCTGTATGGCCCTGATAATTTAGAAAATGCGGTTACCATTGTACCTAACCTGAGGAAATGAATAAATGACTATCTGCAGTCTTGGCTTTATTTGCGCTTTTATATTGCTGAGGGCATGGCTTTGGTATAGTTCGCAGAATATGTCAAAGACTAATTGTGAAATATTTGGCTGAAAGGTGATTTGGATGTCCCTGCTTATACAACATTTGCATATGAGATGATCAACTATTTTCAATCATAATTTTGTGTATAAGTCCTCATTATTTAGGATTGACTTTTGACTGGAACTATGCCTATGTGCTGACATAATATTTTGAACTCTTCTCTTACATTTATTCTGCATATGAGAAAAGGATATTAATTAATTGAAAGTTATTTTCTTGTCTTGCATGTTTTAGATTTTAAAGAGTAAACTCTAAAAGTTTACTTACAAATATGCTAGATAACCATTTCACAGGTTTTAAAGTGAGACATAATTTTGTTTTATTTATGTCCACAGAATCGTAAAGATCATTCTGGTATTGCTATTTTCTAAAAAGTAACATTCCTTAAATGAAATACTTCTGCTAAAATTTTAGTGAAAAGCCATACACATATTACTGTATGATTCTGTATGTGCATGATTTTTTTCTTTTCAAGTATAGAAGAGTAGAGATGTAGTTGACATAAAGGAATATCTCCCTAAGTCACAGAAGTATGCCCATGAAAATAGAATGTCTTTGATATCCCCTCAATGAGGAGCTACTGCTTCCTCACTGCAACCTTGAGATTCTAATGTCAGAGAAGATTATAGTATTTGATTCCATGTGCAGTGATTTTTGATCCAAGTAAAATATCCATGATCTGAGGATAGTCAATCAAATTGCACCTCTTAAATTTTTCAAAAGTGCTGGAGGATGTTTTATTTCTGATGGTAAAGATAGGAAGAATGAGTTTATATCTGCACATGCCACGTGAAATAAACTAGAATAAGAATAAAGCTGATGCTTAGAGAGGGAGAGATGAGAGTTAAAGATACTGTAAGCTGCCTTAGAGTCCTTTTTAAAATCTTTCCTGAGGTCAGATCTACAAATGTCTTTTCTGCTATTTGATTTTCTATCCTGGTAAAACCTTCCTTTGTTGCTTAGTTCAAATTAGGCTTATAAACTCTCAACTTAAATAAAAGGTACAAAATAAAAGTACTAGTTATCAATCAAATGGTATAATTAAATATAATTAAATAATCACCTTATCCATTTGAATGTATTGCTCTGAAGCTAGATTGATATTTGGAACACCAGAGGTCAACGTAAGATGGTATCATTTTACCCACAGCTCATTTTATGTTATATCTCTCTGGCTTTGACAAATGGTAAAAACATTCACACTGAAGATGTTACCTTTTCAAGATTGCCTTTAGTCTTGATAGATACCTGGGGTGGGGGATGAGAAGGGAGGACACATTGGGAAAACTAAATAATATGGCTCAGAAGAAGTACTTTAATATTTTGAAGCCTAGCCTCAGTGTAACAACTGAATACTATAATAAAAAAATTAAATTTTATTATTTTAGATTATGACAATGACTTAAGAATCATTGTACCAATTACAAAGACTTAAAAAGTTGAAAGGATTTACAAGGCTCCATAGAGTTAACTCTTGTTCATGTTCGATAAAGGTTAAGTACATAGGGCAACAGGAAAACATACAGGAAATCATTGAGAATCCAGCTATTTCAGGCACAGTACTGTCTACCACCCCGCTCCCCACCAGGATCCCTTCTCAGTCTCACAAAACTTCATAGGGTTTCAACTTCAGCTTATGAAATCCCAAGATTTGAGCCAGATGTCATTGTGATTTCAGGGAAACCCAAGCAGATACTTATAGTAGGGTATTTCATACACAGTCATACACAGATGGTCACATAACTCAAGCCCAGTTGTGCAAACTATCAAATTGAACATCCCCCAACAAGTAGAACAAGCTGTCACCAAGATTTATACAGCACATTATGATTCACAAGTCATTCTTAACTTGCTCAAGGGTCAGTCATCACTTCCACGAATCTTCAGAGATAAGCATCAGCTGTTCCAGTCTGGCTACCTGATAATCCCATCTTACACAAGCATCAATTATATTATATGACAATATAAGATGTGTGAAGGAGGAAATTTGAAAGGAATGGGAAAGCTACATTGATTTAAGAAAGAATGAAGAGAAGGCCAGGCTATACTTGATGCCATCAAAGATGATTCTCTTGGATTGTCATTATTTTCTCTTCACTTTACTTTCTGTTATTTTTGATTGCTTCTCCCCCATCCAATAATTTTTTTTTTTTTTTTGGTACGCGGGCCTCCCACTGCTGTGGCCTCTCCCGTTGCGGAGCACAGGCTCCGGACGTGCAGGCTCAGCGGCCATGGCTCACGGCCCCAGCCGCTCCGCGGCATGTGGGATCTTCCCAGACCGGGACACGAACCCGTGTCCCCTGCATCGGCAGGCGGACTCTCAACCACTGCGCCACCTGGGAAGCCCCCCCATCCAATAATTCTAATCAATTTTATTGAAGAATAATTTGCATATAACAAGTGCACACATTTCAAATTTCAAGTTTGATGGCATTTTTTCCTGATTTAGGTTTTTTTAATATGTTGAAATATATTTGGCATATAACATGGTGTAAATTTAAGGTGTACAACAAATTAATTTTATACATTTATGTATTGCAATATGATTGCTTAGTAGACTTAGCTAAAACCTCTATCATGTTACATGATTATCATCTCTTTTTCTGTGGTTCTGATTTGCATTTCCATGATGATTAGTGATGTTGAGCATCTTTCCATGTTCCTGTTGGCCATTTGGATGTCTTCTTTGGAAATATGTCTATTTAGTTACTCTGCCCATTTTTAATTGGATTGTTTGGATTATTTTGTTGTTGTTATTGAGTTTTCCGAGTTCTTTATATATTTTAGCTTAGCCCCTTATCAGATATAAAGTATGCAAACATTTTTCTCTTATGCTGTAGGTTGCCTTTTCATTTTGTTGATTTCTTCTGCTGTAAAGAAATTTTTTTTGATGTAGTCCCACTTAATTGATTTTTGCATTTGTTTCTTTGTGCTTTTTATGTCATTCAAAATCATTGCCAAGACCAATGTTGAGGGACTTCTTCCTTGTTTTCCTCTAGAAATTTTATGGTATCAGGTCTTATGTTTAAGTCTTTGACACATTTCAAGTTAATTTATATGAGTGATATAAGATATGAGTCCCATTTCATTTTTCTGCATGTGGTTATCCAGTTTTCCCAATAGCATTTGTTAAAGAGAGTATTCTTTTCCTACTGGGTGTCCTTGTCAAGTATTAGTTGACCTTATGTATGGGAGTTTCATTCTAGACTCTTTTTGCTTCATTGGTCTATCGGTCTATTTTATGCCAGTATCATACTGTATTAATAACTATAACTTTGTAATACAGTTTGTAATCAGAAAGTGTGATGCCTCTGACTTTTTTCTTCTTTCTTATCATTGCTTTGGCTATTTAGGTTCTCTTGTGGTTCTGTAAAAATTTTAGGATTGTTTTTTCTATTTCTGTGAAAAATGCCATAGTAATTTTGATAGAAGTTGAGTTGAATATAGAGATGACTTTGAGTAGTATGGACATTTTAACAATATTAATTCTTCTTATCCATGAACACAAAGTGTCTTTCCATTTGTTTGTGTCTTCAATTTTTTTCAACAAGTCTTATATCTTTTGTTGTATAGATATTTCACTTTCTTAAATTTATCTCTAGGTATTTTATTGTTTTTGATGCTATTGTGAATGTGATAGTTTTCTTTATTTCTTTTTCAGATGTTTCATTGTTAATGTTTAGAAATGCAACTGATTTCTGTATATTGTTTTTATATCCAGATTAGTTCCACCGGTTTTTTGGTTGAGTCTTTGGGATTTTCTATATATAAGATCCTATCACCTGTGAATGACAATTTTAATTCTTCCTTATCAATTTGGATGCCTTTTATTTCTTTGTCTTGCCTAATTGCTCTACCTAGGACTTCCAGTACTATATTGAATGGGAGTGGTGAGAGTGAGCATCCTTATCTTATTCCTGGTCTCAGAGGAAAAGCTTTCAATTTTTCACCATTAAGTATAATTTTGGCTGTGGGTTTGTCATATATGTCCTTTATTATGTTAAGGTATGTTTTTTCTATACCCAATCTGTTGAGGGTGCTTATCATGAAAGGATGCTGTATTTTGTCAAATGCTTTTCCTGCATCTTTCTGATGGTCATATAATTTCACCCTTTATTTTGTAATGTAGTATATCACATTTATTGATTTGCACATTGAACCATCCCTCCATTCCAGTGATAAATCCCACTTTGTCATAGTATATGATCCTTTTAATATGATCTTGAATTCAATATGTATTTTGTCGAAGATTTTCCATCAGCGTTTGTATAGGATATCGGTCTGTAGTTTCTTTTCTTGTAGAGTCTCTTTTTGGCTTTGGTATCAGGATATGCTGACCTCATATGAGTTTTGAGTTTGTGCTTTAATTTTTTGGAAAAATTTGAAAAGTATTGATGTTAATTCTTATTTAAATATTGGACAGAATTCACCACTGAAGACATCAGGTCCAGGGCTTTTCATTGTCAAAAGACTTTTAATTGCTGATTCAATCTCCTTACTTGTTACAGATTTATTCAGATTTTTATGTTTCTTCATAATTCAGTCCTAGCAGGTTTTGTGTCTTTAAGAATTTGTCTACTTCACCTAGGTTATTTTGTTTGTTGGTGTACAACTTTTTCATAGTGCTCTCTTACTTTATTTCTGTGAAATCAGTAGTAATGTTGCCACTTTTATTTCTGATTTTAGTAATTTGAGCCTCCTCTCATTTTTCATAGTCCATCTAGCTTAAGATTTGTTAATGTTCTTGTTATTTTTGAAGATGCAATATTTTTTAAATTTATTCTATCTTTATTCTCTATTTTGTTTATTTCTGCTTTAATATTTATTTTCTTTTATCTGCTAGATTTGGGTTTAATTTATTCTTCTTTTGTTAGTTCCTTAATTTGTAAAGTTAGGTTGTTGATTTGAGTTCTTTCTTATTTTTTAATGTAAGCATTTATAGCTATAATTACCCTCTTAGCACAGCACAAACACACACACATACACACTTACCAACACTAGTCATATTAATAACAAAGTTTAATTTAGTAACAAAGATGATATTTTATGACAAAAATGTGTGATTAGTTTTTATATAGTAATTTATGTCTCTCTTTGCATTATTTCAGGGTATTTTAAAACATATTTTTAAAAGTCTCCCCAATCTTCTTTTATATATGTATATGTAATTTTACATTTAAAGTTTTAAATCAATATGGGATTTATTTTGAGATATGGGATCCAATTTTATTTTGTTGAAGATAGCCAATTCTATCTTCTTTGTTTATTTAATTATTGCATAACAAATAATTCCATAATCTAAGATGTTAAACAAAAGGTATTTTTAAAAAATATTCGAAAGAAAAAGGAAAGTGGGAATTTTTTTTTAAATATTTGAAAGAAAAAGAAAAGGAAAGTGGGAATTCACCAATACAAAATGTCTGAATCGCCTGTTGATATATTACAATATAAACTGGCAGGCAGCCATGACCTATAAGTTGACTTAGGGCAGTTGCAAAATATAAGATTAGAATAAGGAAGGTGTGTAACATTACTCAATTTTTCTTAAACAAGCAATAACAGTTTCTAATTCTGTTTCACATATGCATGCATTTTTTTATGATTATGAGTGTGATGAACGCCATTACATACAATGAAAGAATAGACTATATCTGGTATACTGGTTAAGATTGTTAAGATTGGTGAATGCATGAATGGAGAAGAAGAAAAGAATACAATGTATAATCTGACTTTACTGGAGTAAAGTTCTATGTGTGTGTGTATATAATGAGATACATGAAATATAGTCATGGAAAAGTTACTGTTTCTATCATAAAGTGGGGTTTTAGGTGACTTCTACTTTCATCAGTACATTTTTACATAATTTAAAAAACTCTCCAATAAATCTATTTACTTATGCAACTAAGAAACCACTCTCACTGGAGAAAAGGAAAGTAAATATATCACTTAATTAACAGCTGTATATATACATCTAAAACTGGTAGTCTATTGCAATAGACAGTTCTAAAAAGAGACTTAAGTTTCCTATTATTTCTGTCTGCCTTTATGCAAATCAATAATGACTACTTTACTAGTTTTAGACATCAAGAAATTAGAGCAAAGACTTTCTAATGCCTAATTGCTTTTAATTTTAAAACCAAAATTCAAGATGTAGTATTAACAAATTTATGAACAAGTTTGAAGTTGTACCTCAATTACTAATGGGAAAATGATTGGTTAGAATGATTGAAAACAGCAACAAAAATCTGCTTAAATGTGGTCATATATTTTTCTATGCTGTCCCATGATCAATAGAATTTTAAAAAAAAAGAAAGAAAGAGAGGCCTTGGGTACTGGATTATTAAATCAGTAGCTTAGCTGCATTTTCATAAATTGTCTCATGTGTTTTTATTGCTAGCAAACTAATGAAGCTGTGACAGATGTATTTCCTCAGAACCATCAAAAAGGCAGTATAGAGAGTAGGCACACATATCATGAAATTTTCTGCATTAAATATATTTTTTTCTCATGACATGCTCAATTTGATATGGCACAGTGATTCAGAAATTAAGCTTCTGAATGGCTTTGTGTAATTTTTTCTTTCCCTTTTGGACCTTTAACAAACAAGGAAACAGCATGTGAAAATGATTGATAGGACACTTTCAGGTATTCCATGGAACTTTTGGTATACACAGAGAGTGCAGCAAAAACTGATTATCAACAAATGTAATTGGAGATCCATGCCTTATTTGCACACACAATGAAAATTTACATTACTAGTGTCCCATGCAACTTGAAAAAAAATCAGTAACCAGAAATGTTAATATAGCCCACATTTAGGCTAAAATTTAAGTAGAGTGGCCTAGATGAACCAGTCAAGTGTAAAATAATATTTCAAATTTTGTAATTTTTTTCAATAAATGAACTCTCAATGACACCTATATTAACAATAGCCTTTAATTTGTGAGTATCTCAATAAACATATCTCCCTTAAACAAAATAAATCATTTTTATAAATTTATTTGTAAGCATCTATAAAAGTGTAAGCTGAGAGTTCCCCCTGCTCTGATATAATTGCTTTTTATATTATACATGAATGTGCATACTAATATTATTTTTGAATGACATTTAACATGATTTATGCCAACATTTTAGGAAAGAGAAAATTACCTATCAAAAAATAATCACAATACAAATAAACTGTATTATTAATGATATATAATATATAATAAATTTATAGCTATTTTATTAAGTCAAGAATATAAACAATTATTAGCAGTTATTAAGCACATTTATGTATCAGCAATTGTAATTGATGACCTCAGCACTATTAGGAGGTAGGTGCTATTCACTCTCCCAATTTGTAGATGAAGAGATAGTTTATCCAAAGTCACACTGTTAAAATTCAAACCCCAGTTCAATATGACAAGAAAGTCTGTGCTTTTACCTCATGATGCACGAACTCTCAAAGCCACATCTTTTATAGCTTCCTTTTTTCATATGCAGTCTAATTAATATATCTCAGATGGAATCTAAATAGTGAAAAGTTTAATTACGTGTTTAAAGATTATTACTGGAAGAGATATTTCTTCAGAAGCTTGACTTTCCATAAATGATTGCAAGTATAATTATGGACATTATTTAGTTCCTTTGAGGACAAGAGAACACTAGCTATGTGATCTTAGGCTTAATTTATCTTTATTATGTTAATCTTGCACATTAAAAGTTGTATTTATCTATGAATCTTAGTCATTGTATTGATAGGGCAATCCTGGAGAGAAGAAACAACATCTTATTAGTTTTTCTTTATTTCCCACTAAGGGTTAGCATAGTGTCTAGCAGTTAACATTCAATAAATGGTTGAATTGACTTGTTAAGTGGATGGACAAAGAGAAAGCAGAAGGCATAGGCTGTCTGAAATGCCCAGATATGTATTCCTTACCTCGTCCTTCTTGGATATTAACCTTAAGAGATTCTTACTGCCAAAATAAACAAGTCAAATTGCTGTGTGATATATAGCTCCCTGTGGAAGACTCACAATAATAATTAACACGTTGATTCTCTGAGAAGCCCTATCAAAAACTTGGTCAAATCCAGTGTTTCCCACACCTATGTTAACTGCAGCACAAACTCCTCCTCTTTCATATGTGGGAAATATGATAAGTACTATGCAAAATTTCAGTAAAAATCATTTCATATTCTAGTCATAGTGGTTTATCATCCTAACTTAACTAATATAAGTGAAAAATTATTAGCTGAGTGAATAGTAATTTGTCCTTCACACTTTATCTTGGACAGCAGTGTTATAATTTTGTTTTCACTCTGAATTATAGGATTAGATATTATTGGCTTAAGGTTTCCAAGAAGTGCCTTAGTCATATCATCAGTGATGGTCAAGAATTTCTCAGTATTAAATTGGAAAATACATTCATATATGTATATATCAATTAAATATTCTAAAGAAATCTAACAATAATCTTTGAAATTTAAGCTGGTTTATTTTCTGCCTTACTTTAGGTGTTCATTAGAATACCAGAAGTTGAAAAAATGTGAAAATCCCTGGTGTACCTTCCTGTTTATTTGTGTTCTGTACAGACTTTTATTGTGGAATTAGCACATGCTGGAGTGTTTTTTGATGAACAATATTGATAGAGAGATTTGCTACCTTAGTTTCTAGTAAAGGGCTCTGCAGCCCTTGCAGAACCTTATTGAAGTGGCTTTCCTGATGAAGTTAATTTAGGGACAGAATTTTGATATTAGAATTTTGACAACACTGTGACTTGTCATTGTGGCTTTGTAAAAAGTACAGGTTTCTACCAGAGAATGTTTTCTTTTTATTTTTTAATTCACATATTTTCAGAATTATTCAAAACTTGTTAAAATGCCCTAAACATCTTTATTAGACAAAAATGTATAACAAGGAGCTATTGTACATTCATGTTTATCAAGAACATTTGAAAGGAAGCAGCAGTGGTGACATTGTTTTCCTGTGGCACCATGTACAAGATATACTACTGCAAGGTAACTTTTTCATTTGCAAACTTTTCTCTATTTTCATAAACCTTTTAAAACCAGTCTGATATATAATGCCAATTGTAAAGAACACTTCTCTGATGTGGACTTAACATTCAAATCTTTAAAAAGTCGTTGATAGGAAATGGGGTTGATAAAGCTGAACGAACAAGAAAAGGTTTTTATGGAATTGGTAATATACTTTTCCTGATCTACTCATAAGTTCTCTTCCAATATTGTACATGGCCAAGGATGCCAGCTTATTCTGGTGGGTCTTAGCCTCTTCTGTTTCACTGGTCAGAGAGAAGCTATGTGGTTTTCACCAGCATAAAACCCACTGGTATAAAGCCTTCTCTTCTGGAGCTCACTGAAGATCACCTGACCTATCTGTTAAGGCTATGTTTCTGTAAACAATTAGCTATTTTCAGCTTTTAACTCCTCACTGGATCTAAATTCTGCTAAACAATTCCACTACACAAAAGTGCTAACTTAATATCATCCTCTGTCTTAAAAACATACAAAGCAATACTTTGCTAACTTTATGATCTGTGTATAAATTTTTAAAATATCTTTTACCTTTATCTAAGTTATAGGCATAACCAACATATTTCACCTAAAAATTATACTGTGACATTATTTTTCTTTAGTGTACTTTAAGACATTGACAGATTTGATGAAAAAGTATTTATTCGGCACCTAATTTTACCCAGACTTGGATAAGCAGAGAAGCTCAGGTCATTGTGGTGAGGACAAAACAGGGAAACAAAATTTAAATTGAAAGCTGATATGCCATAATAAAAATGCATAAACGTATGGAGAACTGTTAAGTATACACTGGGAATGGGACAAAAAATGGACTAGAGAGTTTTCAAAAAATGGCAATGCTTTGGCACTGTTTTGAAAGATAATTATTACCTCCACCAGGTATTTCAGGTGGAGCCAATAGTTCAGGCTAGAAGAGACAAAAATAGTTATTAGCTAGATATTGTTACATCATAATGTGTCAAAGAAGCAGAGGAAGACTAAGAAAAGCGAGCTGGGGCAAGAACATGGAGGACATGATGAGGTGTTTGAGGCATTCACTTTGGGAAAACAAGAGTAGTTACAATGTTTTAATCAGTAGAAAGCAAGGAGAAATGTACATTTATATAGGCCATTTTAAGGGTCATGAGAAGGTTACCCAGAATGAGTACAACTCACGAGACAGTATAACACATGGACAGCTGGTGCAAGATTATTTTTTTATATATAGCAGGTTCTTATTAGTTATCTATTTTATACATATTAGTGTATACATGTCAATCCCAATCTCCCAATTCATCCCACCACCACCACCCCACCACCCCACTTTCCCCCTGTGGTGTCCATACATTTGTCCTCTACATCTGTGTCTCTGTTTCTGCCTTGCAAACAACTTCATCTGTACCATTTTTCTAGATCCCACATATATGTGATAATATACGATATTTGTTTTTCTCTTTGTGACTTACTTCACTCTGTATGACATTCTCTAGGTCCATCCACATCTCCACAAATGACCCAGTTTCATTTCTTTTTAAGGATGAGTAATATTCCATTGTATATATTTACCACATCTTCTTTATCCATTCATCTGTCGAGGGGCATTTAGGTTGCTTCCATGACCTGGCTATTGTAAATAGTGCTGCAATGAACATTGGGGTGCATGAGTCTTTTTGAATTATAGTTTTCTCTGGGTATATGCCCAGTAGCAGTATTACTGGGTCATATGGTAATTCTATTTTTAGTTTTTTAGGGAACCTCCATACTGTTCTCCATAGTGGCTGTGTCAATTTACATTCCCACCAACAGTGCAAGAGGGTTCCCATTTCTCCACACCCTCTCCAGCATTTGTTGTTTGTAGATTTTCTGATGATGCCCATCTTAACCGGTGTCAAGTGATAACTCATTGTAGTTTTGATTTGCATTGCTCTCATAACTAGTGATGTTGAGCAGCTTTTCATGTGCCTCTTGGCCATCTGTATGTCTTCTTTGGAGAGGTGTCTAGTTAGGTCTTCTGCCCATTTTTTGATTGGGTTGTTTGTTTTTGTAATATTGAGCTGCATGAGCTGTTTATATATTTTGGAGATTAATCCTTTGTCCGCTGATTTGTTTGCAAATATTTTCTCCCATTCTGAGGATTGTCTTTTCATCTTGTTTATAGTTTCCTTTGCTGTGCAAAAGCTTTTAAGTTTCATTAGGTTCCATTTGTTTATTTTATTTTCATTATTCTAGGAGATGGGTCAAAAAAGATCTTGCTGTGATTTATGTCCAGGAGTGTTCTTCCTATGTTTTCCTCTAAGAGTTTTATAGTGTCTGGTCTTACATTTAGGTCTTTAACCCATTTTGAGTTTATTTTTGTGTATGGTGTTAGGGAGTGTTCTAATTTCATTCTTTTACATGTAGCTGTCCAGTTTTCCCAGCACCACTCATTGAAGAGACTGTGTTTTCTCTGTTGTATATCCTTGCCTCCTTTGTCATAGATTAGGTGACCATAGGTGCGTGGGTTTATCTCTGGGCTTTCTATCCTGTTCCATTGATCTATATTTCTGTTTCTGTGCCAGTACCATATTGCCTTCATTACTGTAGCTTTGTAGAATAGTCTGAAGTCGGGAGTCTGATTCCTCCAGCTCCATTTTTTTCTCTCAAGATTGCTTTGGCTATTCAGGGTGTTTTGTGTCTCCATACAAATTTTAAGATATTTTTTCTAGTTCTTCAAAAAATGCTATTGGTAATTTGATAGGGATTGCGTTGAATCTCTAGATTGCTTTGGGTAGTATAGTCATTTTCACAGTATTGATTCTTCCAATCCAAGAACATGTTATATCTCTCCATCTGTTTGTGTCATCTTTGATTTCTTCATCAGTGTCTTATAGTTTTCTGAGTACAAGTCTTTTACCTCCTTAAGTATGTTTATTCCTAGGTATTTTATTCCTTTTGTTGCAATGGTGAATGGGATTATTTCCTTAATTTCTCTTTCTGATCTTTCGTTGTTAGTGTATAGGAATTCAAGAGATTTCTGTGCATTAATTTTGTGTCCTGCAACTTTACCAAATTCATTGATTAGCTCTAGATTAATTTAGCATCTACTCCTTTGTCTCAGGGATTAACTTTGAAACTTCAGTTTTTTGTTTTGTTTTGTTTTGAAAATAAAAGCACATTGTGTAACAGCAGAGCTATTCCAACAGGACATGAATGATAGCACTCATCCTACAGATTCTCAGTATGTGAGTGTGCTGTGTAGATGGTTTATGGTAAGAAATGTTCTTAATAGTAGCTTCCATGTGTTGAGCACTAGCCGTGAGCTAGAACCCACTATAAATGCTTTTCTTGTGTTAACTAATTTATCCCTGAAAAAGTACAATGAAGTAGATACTATGATTATCTACATTTTACAGATGAGAAAACTGAGCCCTAGAGGGAGGGATTAAATAAGCTGTTCAGAATCACAAAATAGTAGGTAAATAAAATGTGGCAAATTTTAATAGGCTCTTAACCACTATACATACTACCCTACAAATGTTTTATTACATGAATAAATTTCATTATAATTATAGACATTGGCTCTTTTCAAATTATAGGAAATGGGATGTTCTTTTCTACCTTTTCAAAATCAACTTATTTACCTTTTACAGCTCAAATCAAGAGCCATCTCTTCTAGAAAGTTTCTTTGGCACTGTTCTCTAAAACTCACAGTTAATTTCTCCTTCGGCATTTGCAGATTGCAATGCATTTATTTTTTAAATTATATTTATTTACTTTATTGTGCATTGCAAAGATTTTGTTATTTATTAAATAGACATTTTTTAGTGCCTTTTGAATATGTGTTACTACGGTAGGTTCTAGCTTCTGTGGAATAAATACAATTAGCACTAAATGGGAGGCTTATCCCTTTCTGTCACAGGAATGTAAGTGCCATATTTTATATTATATTCCTTTAAGTAAGAGAAATTTATGTGTGGTAATAAATGTGTAAATAATAAATTTTATTGAATACATAAATTCAATTCATTCCATTAGCCCAGTTACCCAGTGCGGGAGGATGACCTCAAGATTGGCCTTGGATTAACTCATAATAGGTGATGTTGCTTTGGTCTGTCAGACTTTTTCATAGGAGAAAAGCACATCAAAGAATTGTAGCTACTTGGCTGTATCTACTTTCTTATAAAATATTGTGTTATTTCTTGATCCAATTCTTATTTTATCAGTTATATCTTTATGCTTGTATGAATCTTTTCAGTTCCCTTTTCATATTATGGTGAATATTGAGGTAATATCTTTTATTGAAATCATGTTTAACAGAATATTTAAAGCAGGCTCAGACACATGTACTTGACCATCTATGACTAATGCACTATCATATTAACAGACCTATTTCAATTACTGAAATTTAATATAAAATTTTAGTAGGGTTTTTCTCCTCAAGAAAGCTCACAAATTAGAGAAAAACAAGTACACATAGAGTTTGTCCTTTGTCTACATCCGCATTGGGCAATTTACCTGGGTAAGTTTTCTGTGTAAAATTATCACATTAACTTTATTTATATACTTGACTTTTAAAGACTTACAGTTTGGAATAATAATCCCATGAGGAGATTCATTTATTTGACATAAATATTTTCAGCAATAGATGAATCCATCTTCTGAGTGTGTATGAAGAGGTGAGGAGAAAGAAATAGGCTGTTTGAGGCTAGTGGGAAGTTTGTCACAGCTGCATTAGAGATTAGGACTTGGAGTAAATAAAAGAAGAATAAAAATGCCAAACAATTTAAAAGGCCAGCTATTACAAATACCAAATATATGTATTCTATCTTCTGTGTACAACTTCATCACCTCTTTCTAGTTAAAGAAAACTAGTTGGTCATAAAAAAGACAACTCTATCTCTCTGCTTGATGTACTACAACATAGATAAAGTATGAATAGCAGCTGGGATTTTATGTTAAAATTGGTCTAAAGAAAATAGGGAGGAAATAAAGTTTGATGCATTAGGATAGAGGATAATAGTCAATGGTTTCATCACAAAGAACAAAGGGCATGATACAAGAACACTAAAGTGATGATGACTATTCATCAATTCATCATGAATTTTAAGCAATTGCCATATTATCAAATACTCTGATAAGTCTTGTGACATATTAAAAATATAAGACAAAGTCACAGCAATCAGTGCTGCTAACTAGAAGAGAGGTAATACAAATGACTAAGATTCAGAGCTGAAAGAAATAAATTTTAATCTTCCATTAAATTTTTAAGTCACAGGATATGAGACTTAGATGAGTACTTACTTGTATATCTTTCAGAAGATCTTCCTTGAGTGTAATTCAACCATTCATCACACATTTTAAGCATCTGTAATACTATTGAAAAATCTGTGATGAGTTTTGTTGACATATAAAAGTTATCAAAGTTTGAAGGAAGTAGTGAATAATTCATACTGGAAGGGATGTAAAAAATTCAAGAAGTAGGGCATTTCAGCTCAGCCTTGAAAGATGAGTTATAATTAGAAAGAAAAGAAGGAAAAGGAAATTCCATGATAAGGGATCAATATGGACAAAGGCACAGGGGTTGTCTTGAAATTTCATGCCATGGTAAGTGGCATGAAATCAGAGGGCACATGGATGAAAGTATCTGTAGAAGATATTAAAAAGGAAGTCTGGACCCAAATCATGAAGAGCTTTGTATGACATGGAAATAATTAACAACTTTATTCCGTAGATAAAACCCTAATAAGATTTTCTTGAAATCAATGTGATATTTATTAAGTTATCTCTGTGGACTGAGGCACAAATATAAGGGTAGATACTGATGCAAATAATAATGGAATCAGTAAACTGGTTGTGGTACTAAGGGATGCTGTCCTGAATTTCTGTAACTGTATGTCAGATCCTTCATAGATCTATACACAGTCATATAGAATACTATGATTTACTGCAGTGGCAGGCAAACTTATATATGCAAGGGGTTAGATAGTGTATATTTTAGGCTTTGAGAGCCATAAATTCTGTGTTCTCACTAAACTGTCATTGTAATGCAAAAGCAGGCACTGTCAATATGTAAATGAATGCCTGTGGTTTGTGGCAATAAAATTGCATTTACAAAAACAGCCAGAAGGTCTTATTTGTCCTGTATTTGCTGATTCCTGATTTAGTCCAATGAGAAGATCCTCTGGAATCTTTCTTCACCCAGTATTATAAAAAAGCCAACATAGTATAGGGTCTATCTGTAGATTTCAGGAAATCTCTAAGGCCACCCTCACTTCTGAAACTATTACAAGATTAATGGTTTGCGAAACCACCCTCTTGTTTAATAATTCACTAGAGGGTTGAACAGAACTCATTGAAAGCTGTTATACTCATAGTTATGGTTTTTTTATAGCAAAATGATACAGATTTACATCAACCCAGGGAATGTGTATGAGTGGCAAAGTCCAGGAAGAGTTCCCAGTGTGAAGCTTCCTGTTCTCTCCCAGTGAAATCATAAATAGCACTAACTCCTCCCATCCTAATGTGTGACAGTATTCACAGAGTATTGCCAGTGTTCTCAGGAAAGCTCACCTGAGTCTTGATGTCCTGTGTTTTTACTGGTGCTCAGTAATACAGGCATACCTTGCTTTACTGCAATTTGCAGATACTACTTTTACTACAAATTAAAGGTTTGTGGCAACCATGAGTTGAACATGTCTTTTTAAACAGCATTTGTTCAGTTCATGTCTCCATGTCACATTTTGGTAATTCTCACAATATTTCAAACCCCCCACCAGCAAAAAGATTACAACTCACTGAAGGCTCAGGTGATGGTTAGCATTTTTTAACAATAAAGTATTTTTTAATTAAGACATGTACCTTGTTTTTTTAAGACATAATAATATTGCACACTTAATAGACTACAGTATAGTGTAGACATAACTTTTATAGGCACTGGGAAACCAAAAAATTCATGTGACTCACTTTATTGCAATATTCACTTTATGGTGGTGGTCTGGAGCTGAACCCACTATATCTCCAAGGTATGCCTGTGTAGACATGGTTGACTGCTCACATAGCTGACCTTAGTTTCCAGGTCTTCAAGAGATTGAGCTGATATTGTGGGGCCTAAAGGGCCCCCATAAATCATATTACTAGCATAAGTTATCTGTCATGACCCAAGGCTCCCAAGTAAACAAAGATACTTCTTATCAGGCAAGATATTTCAAGAGTTTAAAGATCATCTTCCAGGAATTGTGGGCAAAGGACAGACCTCACCTTGGACAGGTTAATTCTTTACTACATACTACCTTTTATTAGCTTTCTGTCATGACAAAATACCACAAACTGGGTGGCTTGGAACATACAGACATTTGTTTTCACACAGTTCTGAAGACCAGAAGTCTGAGATCAAGATGTTGGCAAGACCATGCTCCCTCTGAAGGCACTAGGAGAGGGTTGGTTCCTGCCTCTCTCCTAAATTCTGGTAGCCTCAGGCATTTTTGGTTTCTAAATGGCCATGTTCTCCCTGTCTCCTTACACTATTTTCCCTCTGTGAATGTCTCTGTGTTCAAATTTCTCCTTTTTATAAGGACACCAGACACATTGGATTAGGGCCCACTCTAATGACCTTATTTTAACTTGATAGACTCTGTAAAGATCTTTTTCCAAATAAGGTCATATTCTGACGTACTGAGCTTTACGATTCCCACAGATCTTTTTGAGGGGACACAAGTCAACCCACAACAACCTCATTGATTTGTTGTGAGGATTACATAAATTAATATATGTTAAAAACAAAGCAGAATGCCTGGCAAATAGAAAACAGTTTGTAATTGAAATCTTACAATTAGAACAAACCCAAGAATATTTGAGGCCTCATAAATGTTAGTTTGTCAGAGAACTGAGTGGAACACACACCAAGATAATAGTCTTTGATATGGATGTATATATCACTGAGTAGAAGGTCATGGATTGATAGAGTAAATTATAATAAAATAAGTGCTTCAATCTTTGAGGGTAGTACAAGTGCCCTGGAAATCCATGGATAATAATAAGGATAAGGAGATTCTGTCAGATGGCATTGACTTAAAAAAAAGCCAGATTTTTTTTGTGACACATTTCTTCAGTTATATGAACATTTATCACATTTTATTGTAATACTATATTTGTTTGTTTGCCCAGGACATGCCATGTCTTCATAAGCATCAGGAACCAGGTCTGTCTTGGCTATTAATGTATCCCCAGTTCATGGTAAGTCACATAATTTTGTTTTTTTTGAATGATTGATTGAATAAATGATAATCATAGAGCCTTGGATATGACAGACAATAATCACTTTTCTTTTGTAAAGTAGGAGTTAAAAAGTATTAATTATTATAGGAAAAGGTGATTAGGTAAATTATATAAAAGTCAAAACATGCTTTAGTAAAAACATGGAGGTGTGTGTCTCCTTTGTAGAAAAAGTCATGGAAAACCATGAGACATAGAAAGAGAAATAATTTTGTCTGTCATCAAGTCAATTTTTTAAACATTTTATTGATGTTGAAATTTAGAAGGGAGGATGTAAGGAATTTGTTCATGTTTTTGCAACTAGTTGGAGGTACCATGATTCCCTGCTCGGTTTCAAATAAATACATTTTATAAATGGGAAAAATGCATGCAAATACAGTTTATTTTTGCTCTGTGGTATCCACCTCCTATTTAATTTTAACCATATGTTTTGTTTACATGGATTATAATCATCATTTTAATTAAATATCTTGGCATGAGATTTCCCTGTTGGCAATTACCATTCGGCCTATAACTTTAAGATTGTTAAAGCAAGTCAGTTAAAATTTATTGTGTCTTTTATTTGCAAACCACTCTGCTAAGCTATTTGATGAGATAATCAGAGGGAAGAATAGCCAATCCTGTACTTTAAGAAATTTAAATACATTTATACATACGAAACATACCCAAAGTAGACAATTCATTCAGTATTAATCTAGATAGATTGCATAGAGAGCAACCATATACTTTTGAATATATTTCAATACCCCTGAAGGTCACATGATCCTAGACCTTATTCCTTGATCATAAATGATATAATGCAAACTGTCTAAACCTAGATTTGAGAGCCCACAAGTCCAGGTACCTCTCTCTCAAGTCCTCAATTACAGTGGTCCATTGAGTTTTTGAACAAGTAAACAATGGTTCCATAGACAATAAACGATATGCATATGGTAGAGTCAGATAAGGAAAATTTCAAGAAGAAAACAATATAAGGACTAGTTTTGCCGACTGTAACAAGGACTAGCTTTGCAGACTATAAAGGGAAACACAATTTTTGGTACAGTTAATTCATTGATTTTCAGCCTTATTTTCTCACCTAAAAGCTGAGGAGTCTGATTATGTGATGTCCCAAGAAAGAGTCTTCAAAGACAAACTGAGATGTATATACTCCTGTGAATATTTAAAATCTCTCTAGGAGATATACACATGTAAATAATCTTTAGGAAATTATTTTTCAGATATCCAGCTTCCTACTTCAAAAAACCTATGGTCTCTTGGCTCTGCTTTCCAATATTTCTTTTTACCATGACCTGTCTGTTCTCACTCTGCAAAATTAAGACAAATTTTCCATCTTGAATCACATTACAGAGCCATCCTAGCCATATCTTGCATCTGATTGAGGGTCTAGTAAGAGCAAAACAAGGCATATTGAGGGGGTCAGTGCCTTATTTCACCCCCAATATAAACTCTTAGCAAATTTCCTGTTGAACCTATCTAGTATTCTATTATAGAAATTCAGAGGAAGTGAGATGAATCATGGAAGCATGCATTAACAGGCTTTTAAGAAATAAAAAATCAAATCAGACATTTTTCTGACATAAAGTTTGCTTTGACTGATTGACTTTACGAATTAGTTTTTCTAATTAGATTACAGTGGTCGTTGTCTATAAAAAGAAAATTCACAGTTCTAAGATTTGATGAAAATATATTTGAAGCACATAAAAATGTACATTATGCTTTATGAAAAATCTACAGTTATGATAAAATATTTAGATTTCAATTCAAAATGTGCTATGGCTACATATTTTCTCAGGATTATTTTAAGGGGTGCAGAAGCAAAAAGGTTTGAAAAACATCCAGTTCCTTCTAATATGAATGCAACTATTATTGTATCAGGCAGAGAGGGAGTGGATAAGAGCATACTAATATCTTTTATGTTAAAGAGAGGAAACATAAATGTAGCAAACATTTTAACCTTAAGACTCTGCTTTACCTCTCTCTCGATGCATGTGATCCTTTTCAAGTGTAGGAACCACTGTGAATTATCCATTTCCTGGGTGTCTTTATGTTTTATATATTTATATCTTTCATCTACAAAACATTATAACTAGCATTTTCAGGTGAGCATCCCAGCAAACACAGGCAGACAGTTGTAGTTCAGAAGGCAAGGCTAGGTCACTTATGATCTATAATCAAATATATCAAAAATAATAATCAGACAGAAACCTTCCTTTGGGGAGGGGAAATGTTTCAAAAAGTTTCTGTGAAACAAGACCACACTAATCCACCTATTAAGACCCAATCTAAAAGCATTCTCTTCTTTCTTTCTGAAATGTATTGATGTTCTTTCAGTGACGTAGACTTAGAGTAGCAGTGATTATATAAAATTTCTCTTTGAAAGATTTTGAACTATGCCACACAGGCTGTGTTAATAATGAAGCTGTAGCTACTGAGGTGAACTAATCTAACTTATACAAGAGCCTTAATGTAAACAGCCTACCAAGAGAGATACACAGACATGAAAATATTTGCAGGGGAATTTATTACATTCTCTATGGGAAAACAGATTAAAGTGGAGGAAAATGTACATAAGCCTTTCAACAGTGAAAAATATCAACTAAAAGACAAAGCTGTCAAAAACCATATTCCCAAGAAGCTGGAGGATGATTTCAGGTTCCCAGAGCTGCAAAGTGAATCAAATAAATTTCATTTTGTTATTTAGTTGCTGAGAATGAAGTCTTTCTAGAAGATCAGGAAATATTTCCTTCCCTATGTTTTATTTATTTGAGGCAGGTGTTGGGAAACAATGAAATTTGGAGCCTAGTTGAGGATAATAGATTTTATTAACAACAAATTTATTTGCATATACCAGCATAACAGACCCACAAGGGAAATTAGTGAACTAGAAAAGCTTGAACGAAAGAAGCGTGTGTATAGACCGCATGGCCTTGAGATGATTCATTTCCAGGTATGATACTCAGCTTTATCATTATTAACTTTCTTGCTAATATAATGATTCAATTTAATTCTGAATTTTCAAGTGAGATGGATAATTTAACTGAGCTGCTTATTGCTGTCACTACTCTGAAAGACAGCCTTCTGCTTGTGGTGATCAATTTGGCTACATTTTCTTAAATTCACATTTTCATGGAGCATCTGATACTAAGACATGTCTGTACCAGTTTGATCATTCCAGGACAATAGACAATATTTCAATGCCTAAGTAAAACAGATTTAATTGCTAAACAAGATTTCAAGGAACTGAACTTCATTTTAATCAGAAACAAGCTGCAAGACAATTTTCAATTACAGCAAGCTTTTTATTTTTCTCCAGCTGTGTGTCCCTGCTGATTCCTGAAATTACATGTAAGTTGTCCCAGATTTTGAAGTAGTGTACCTACTGAGGTTTTTCTTTTGTCAGTTGATGAAGTATCTGTGATTAGAACCTAAATAAATTGACATTTATAAGATGCATTACCCCACCCTGTATATTTCAGGACATGATGATTGAGCATGAAGAAGGTCTGTACTATCCCCTAGTGACAGGAGTGTTCCTAATTAGGCTGCTGGTGTTACAAGTACTCACCTCTTCCGCAGGAACATCAAAAGATAATGTGGGAACTAAGCCCTTGAAAAAGTAATCTGTTGGGTATTAGACAATCAAGTCAATAATGCATTGTATTTTCAAAGTTCTACAAAGTTGCAGCTTTTAGAGAAGTTTGCTGTGTGAGACCCAGAGTTTATTAATTATTATCATCTTACTACAAAGCCTGACTATAGGGGAAGTTGAAACAGATGTCCTTAATTTTGGAGGGTCAGAAGAAAATCTGGCTTTTAAGAGAAATCAAGGATAGCATCATTTAAAGATAGAGGAGAACAATGCTAATGGAACACAGAAAATAATAAAAATGTTTTATTTTAACTTGCAGGATTTATTTGTTTTCCTTACTAACCTAATTACCATTACTATTACTAATTACTATTTTTTCTGTTGCGTCTTCTTTGACCCTTTATTTATTCAATAGTCACTCACCAAATATGTAACTGACAGCTATGATATGAAAATTTTTACTGCTTTTGCTAAGTACTGATTCACACAAAGATATTTATAAAGACATAGGGGGATTGCAATAAAAGGTGAGATCAAGAATACCAGACAAGGCAAAAGGTAAGAAAGATTTCAAGTAGAAGAGAAAAATGATATCAGATCACTCCTAGTCAAATTTGTATAATTTTATGAACAGATGTAAGGGGGTAGCTTATCCTAGAAATGAGAGAATAATATAAAGGCACAAAAGAAAAAAGAAATCAGCAACTGGGTCTCAGGATTATAAGTAATAACTTTTGGATCCGTTTTAGACTGGTAAAGATAGGTCAATGTAAAATTGTCAAAGACTATTCTCTTGGCAATGAAAGCAGTTGGAAAGGCTTAACGAGAGCACTGCATTAAAAAAAAAAAGCTTTGAGAAAATTAATGAGATGAAATATTTGAATATGTTTACAAGAGTGAGAAAGTGGGGGCAAGAAAATCACTTGAGGGAATTTTGCTAAAATTAGAGATATTTAATGGCTGAGGTGGGCGTAGACTCTAAGACTTACTCACTGCTGGAGGTGTTGACTGTGAGACTTGAAGATAAGCTTTGAAAATTGGAAAATGTGTAAAAAAATAATGAACTGGAAAGATATGTTGATGGGTTGGGAAACAATGCGAGTTAAATGAAATTAAATTTTTAAATTGGCTTAAACTTAAAATTCCAAAAGTATTATTTTCTTTGTAATAAACTGCTTTGACTGAACATTGTGATTTGGGGCTTCAATAAAAAGCATACAAACATTTATGTAACATATATGATCTTTCACAAGTTATAAATTTGGAGATGCAAATAACAGTAACTATTTTTCCCATAACCTTTCTCTATCAAGTTTCTCTACCCATTAACACACCATTATCACTGACAACAATGACAATTTAAGAGATACCTATAAGAACATTGATAGAAAGATTGTGTGAAGATTTACACCTTTTCTAAAGAGGATTTCGTTACACTGAAGTCAACTCAACTAATTTTGCAGAAATGCTCATCATGTCTGTGAATTTTAATTTATGGCAAAATTTCTGATCTTCAAAGTGACCGCCGATCCTCTTGCACAACTGCTGTGTTGTATAACTTTATTCTCATTTCCATGTAACTATGAATCCTATTCCTTTTTAATCGCTAACTTGTGACATATAGTTTCATATCTTACTATCTATTGAACGTCTATTTCTTAATAACCATTCTCATTTCATTTGATAATCTTATGGATTTAGGCACACAACCATATCACATATATATGTGGGTATGTGTGCAGGTAAAATCCTAGTGGGATGACACAGGAAAGAGTGCCTAAAGAAAGGGAAGAAATCACTGACCACCTGCCACACAGTAGAATATTTCCATTTAGCAGAATACCTATTAATATATCTTTTTTCCTTGTAGCCCAGTTAGTTCCTCCTTGTCTCCCTAGATCTTTTCAAGTAATCTCAGTTATTATGAATTAGTTCAGCTCACAGGCAAATTTAAACTGAATGTAAAACCTAAAATTTATTATAAATAATTATTTTAACTTATAATTAATAATACTTTAATTTAAAACATAATATAAACTGTGATTTATAAAATAGTGCTCCTGGATATTATATTTTAAAAACATTGCCCTTTGACATTACATGACTCTTATTTCTTTATTCTATACTAAACCACTAAATATTTAATACATATTTAGATATTCATGTTTCCCCTGTTTAAAAAAAAAAATTCAACTGAGTAAATTTGAAGATCGAATTGACTTTATTCAACAATCCATGAATCAGGCAGCATCGCATCTAGTAAGAGAAAGGCCCTGGATGGAACTATACAAAATGGAAGGTTTTTATAGAAAAGGGGCTGGACAAGGAGGTTACTAGAGAAAGAAAAGGGAAGACTGTTGAACCAATGTCACCTTCCCTTAGGGGAAAGGACAGGGGGTCTTATCATGCAGATCACCTCATCATGGCTGACTGGGAAATTCCAGAGTGATTTATTTAAAATTTCACTCCTGAGAGAGGCAGAAACTGCAATTAGGTTATGTACTAAGTCTTGGTGATATTTCCACATGTTATACAGTAGGACCTCGTTCTTTATCCATCCTACATAAAATAGTATGCATCTGCTAATCTCAATCTCCCAGTCCTTCCCTCCCCCACCCCCTTCCCCTTGGCAACCACAGATATGTCCTAGATATCTGTGAGTCTGTATCTGTTTCATAGGTATGTTCATTTGTGTCATATTTTAGATTCCACATATAAGTGATATCATATGGTATCTGTCTTCCTCTTTCTGACTTACTTCACTTAGTGTAATAATTTCTAGGTCCACCCATGTTGCTGCAAATGGCATTATTTCATTTCTTTTTTTAATGGCTGAGTAATATTCCATTGTATATATATACCACATCTTCTTTATCCATTCATCTGTTGATGGACATTTAGGTTGTTTCCATGTCTTGGCTATTGTGAATAGTGCTGCTATGAACATAGGGGTGCATGTATCTTTTTGAATTATAATTTTGTCTGGATACATGCCAAGGAGTGGGATTGCTGTGTCATATGGCAACTCTATTTTAAGTTTTTTGAGAAACCTCTATACTGTTTTCCATAGTGGCTTCACCAATTTACATTCCCACCAACAGTGTAGGAGGGTTCTGTTTTCTCCACACCCTTTCCAGCATTTATTGTTTGTAGACTTCTTAATGATGACCGTTCTGACCAGTGTGAATCTTGTAGTTTTGAATAGATCTACTTCTTACCTATCACTTTGCCTCTCATTAAATTCCTTCTGTGCCAAGACATAAAGAACCTGAGCTTCATTAAGTCCTGAGATGAGTTGTGTGATTTCAGTTGGAAGATTGTGTATTTGAGCCCCATCTGAGGTGTGGTATCAGAGCCACTGCCTCAAGATTCATAGTACCTAACAGGAGCATCTTATTGTTCAAGCCTAGAACAGAGCCCTGTGACCAGGCTAATCAAGGAGAGGAAATAATGATCATCTTCCATTTGAACTATTTAGTCTAGGAAGAATACTAAATCTGAAAAATGATGCCTAGTTGTTTACAGGAATGTTAGATAATGGGACACTGATGAGTGCAAAGAAGATGAGTATAATTAAGAAAAGAGAAAAGGAATGTTACTTCAGCTAACTGGAACACTGATTATTAGAAGGATGTGAAAAGACTTCTGGTTTCAGTCCCACCATATGAAAAGTTTAGTGGTCATTTCTTCCATCTTTACAACAAATAAAAGATGAACAAACTCAGAATCAATGATTTTTTAACCCACAGGGCAAGATGCCACCTCAAAATCTGGAAAGATGAGTGAATTCAGACAGTCACAAATGAGATCTGCTTACCAGGAAAAGCTGCTATAGCCATAAACTGGTAGGAACAAATAAATGGTAATCTTAATGAATTGCTAGAGGCTAAGTGTGGATTAATATGAGAGTGAGAAACTTCTGGGGATCAGGTCTTACAGAGCCTCACATACTTTTGTGGGTTTTAAGATCAGAAATCCCACCTATTTCTCACAGTGAAGAGCCTAGAAAGATCAACTCTTGGTTCTCACAGTGGGAGAGGAAGAGTGAAATTGTGAAATGAATCCATGAGCATTCTCTATAACAAAGTCCTGCTCTCCTGAAAAACAGTTTACTAGAGATTACCCCACCTGCGGGAAGGGTATTTTTCATACTCCAGCCCCACCCAGACCCAGATTCACTTTCTCACTTAAAGAAGTGACAGGGAGAATGGAAGCTAAGAAACAGTTGTGAAGTTCACATCTCGGGGACCCAGGCCCGTTATGATACTGATATTCATCATAACATTAGAGAAGTTTTCTATTTCCTCACACCTTACCACTAAACTAAGAGGGCTCTGCTATAATACCAGTGAATTACAACAGAAATAGCTGCAAGATGCAACATCTCTCAGAAGAGTAGTAAGTAGGGAAGCACAAAGTCAACACAAACAAGGACACTAGAAGAAATTGAAACCTCCGTCACCTACAGCTATATCAACCATTAAGCACACTGGAACTCCCATTCATATTAATATGCAACCACACACTAACTACCTATTTACCTCCTGAGATATTGCAATTTGTAATAAGAAATATATATATATTCGGTCTTTGCCCCCATTTCTGGCACAGAGCTCTGAAACTCTTGGACTTTCCAAAGTAATAAGAGCAGTGGAAGCACCTCTGTTTTATAATATTTGGTCTTTTGTCATCCTTTCCTGAAATAGATCCAGAGGCATAAAGATGAAATGGGTGTCATAACAAGCTGCTTTCAACCACACCTGAGTTTATGTTAATGGGATGACTTTTGGAAAGCCCTGAAAGATGGGGACTGGTTGCCAGGGGAACCAATCAATATTAGAGTGTTGGAACTTTCAGTCTCACTGCTTGACCTCAGGGAAGGGGGAAGGAGCAGGAGGTTGAATCAATCACCAATGACCAGTAAATTAACCAGTCATGCCTATGCAATGAAGCCTCCATAAAATCCCAAAAGGACCAGTTTCAGAGAGCTTCCAGGTTGATGAACACATGGAGATGAAGAGAGTATGGCTGCCTGGAAAGCACATGAAAGCTCTTTGATCCTTCCCCTACAACATGCCCTATGTAGCTCTTCATCTGACTGCTATTTTGTAGCCTCTAATAGAGCTTCATAATACCCTAGTAGTCTAGTAAGTAAATTGTTTTCCTGAGTTCTGTGAGCCACTGTAGAAATTTAATCAAACCCAAGAGAGGCCCATGGGAACCTCCAGTCTATCAGAAGCACAGGTAACAACCTGCATTTGTGATTGGTGTCTACAGTGTGGGGTGGGGGTGGGGGAATGTCAATGAGAAAAATCAGCAGTCAATCTAAGAAAGAAATGGGAAATTGTATGCGAGCCAACGTGCGGATTATAACCTGGAGACAGTGTTTCAGAAAGCTCTAAGGACTGTTCTGCTCATTAGAGGTTCAAAGCAGTTATATAAGCTTTTGAGACAAAGGGTTATACATCAAATGACGTATTGTTGATAGTTTACACAATCCAGATCTAAACATACAAAGTAAGTAGTGGGTCATGGGTCATCCTGGCCCCTTATAAGATTAAGAAGGAATGTTATCTCCTAAGGAGGTCTAATTAAGGCAGATGCACAGTACACTCTAAAGGGAAGGGAGTAGGCCAAAATGGGCAAAGAAAAATTTTGTGTTTAAATTTTGCCATAAAATATAAATATTATTTCATCAGGGGCAATCTTGTATGCCTGAGTCCTTAACCTCCAGGTAGACAGTGTCAGAATTGAGTTAAATTGTATGACATCGATCTGGTGTCACAGATTAGCTTAATGTGTGAAAAACTTACACATCTGGTGTCAGAAGTGAAGCAGTTGTAGAGTAGTATTGACAGTGAAGGAGACACATAAGAGTATGTTTTTTTCTTTATACCTCCATTATTATTATCCAATACATCATGACTGGTTTTCAACAAAAAATTACAAGTAATGCTAAACAAGGAAAAATCACAGTCTGAAGCAGCAAAGTAAGCATCAGATTTGGACTCACATATGTTAGATTTTGGAATTACCAGACAGAGATTTTAAAATAACTATGATCAGTGTTAAGGGCTATAATGGAAAAAGTAGACAACATATAAGAACAGAGTAATAATGTAAGCAAAGAGATGATTCTAAGTAAAAAATTCAAAAAGAAATGCTAGAAATAAAACATACCTTAACAGAAGTGAAGAATGCCTTTGATGTGCATATTAGTAGACTGGACCTAACCAAGGAAAGAATCAATGACCTAAAACTGGTCAGTAGAAACTCCCCAAACTGAAATGCAAAGAGAGAAAAATGAAAATTAACAACAACAAAAACAGCATCCAAGAACTATTGAAAGATTTCAAAAGGTGTAACAAACATTTAAGGGTTGCCAGCTCTCTTTTCAACACTGCATTCCTTATTGCTTTAGTGAACAGAATATCCTCTGGGTCCTCCCATTAAAAAGAATTGGCAGATGAGTTTTATTAGTATATTTATTCTAATAATCCCACTTTTCTGAACCTTATCATCCTTTTTTCTACCATCTGCCATGCATTTGTGGCTTATCAATTTCACCATGGAATATTGCTTCCCCAAGATTCCCAAAGTCATCTTAGAAGCATATTAGCACATTTCCCAGAATTCTCATCAGGGTGTTAAATCCTGCGTTCTGAGAAAGTGCTGCCATATCAAAGATTTTATCCAATTTTAAATTACTTCCCAGCATCCTCAGGAGCCAGTGTCACATGTGGTTTCATAGCTCTAGCCAGAACATTTTGGATAACTCCTGCAGCTTCTTCATCACAGAGTCTCTTCTTTATTCAGACTGAGCACTTGCTTATCCACATTCTGTTGTGTTTTGATTTCAGTTATTCCTCTGGTAGTCAGGAGGGCAGGTGGGAATGGGGTAGGGCATGTTTTATTTTAAAATAGAGACTCTGTATTGTCTTTAAATAAGGGGGAACTAACATGGAAGAGTTGGCCACTTTGGTAAATCCAAAGTATTCCTGGGAATCTAAGGATTCATAATTTTTTAGGACATCATTCCTCATGCTCCTAATCCAACTCATACAGTTCTCATTTTCTCTATAAAACACTTAATCTTGGCATAAAAGATTTACTGGATTTGAGGATTTAAACTTTGACACTCTGCTACCCTCTTAACGAAATCCTGGGACTGCTTCTTATTTCCTTCTGTCTTCTTGTTAAAGGAGATGATTATTTCTTAATAAGCTATCATTTAGTTAGTCCCTCTAGTTTTCATATTTTGCCATAAACTGGTGATTATTTAACTTCAGCCTTTTACTGTCTTTAAAGAATCTGTTGACCTCAGCCATATTTTTACATGGTCCTTATAATCACTAATTCTCTTGTACCTCACAATGTTCTGAGATACTACACCTGACAATTCATATACTTACACTGATATCTCAGCCAAGTTCATCACCAGTCACAACTTTAACATTTGTACCATGACAATACAACTGGAGTGATCTATATTTCACTTACCAACAATGACATGGTCCCCTTGCCAGCCTGCTACAAAATCTTATTTTATAATTTGCTTTCTCAAGTCAGTCGAGACACCAACTTCGTTTGAGTTTTGCAGGAAACAGACTTTTAGATGGAGATTGACATGAAATAAGTTTATCTGGAGTTACCCTTGGGAACAGCATCTCTAAGAGTGAAGGAAACAGATGTTGCTAGGATAAGCTGAACTGTGATGCATCTGCAACAGAGGCTTTAGCCAATCCTACAGGTAGCTGTGGAGCAGGGATGGCCTTTCAGAATTAGATGCTAATATAGGCAAGAAGCCAGGTCTTATGACGCACCCTGCTGACCAGTTATTGTATGAGGAAGTATTCATAATATTAACGGCCAAAGACACAACAGTCAACTTTATTCTCCATTATTAACAGTCTCCATTTTTCTTAAGTTTAGAAAAATAAAAGAAAATCAAGTCCCGACTTGTAGTGTTTGTAGACTTCTGTGGTGTGTATGTGTATATATATATATACACACATATATGTGTATATATATATATATATATATATGAATATATATATATATATATATATATTCCTACCATGGCTGATTTTAAACTTCGGTGTAATGGGGCCTACCGCAGAGTTGGGAAGAGATGTATAGTAACATGCACTTACAGAAATGAAAGAGATATAAAGACAACAGCACAAATAAGAGGAAAATGAAATGTAGTAAAATAGTTGGGACATGATGACTTTTAAGAATTTAAAACACTTTAAGAATATAATTTAACTGTAACTACATAATTTAACTTTTAAACATAACTGTCGGGCTTCCCTGGTGGCGCAGTGGTTGAGAGTCCGCCTGCCGATGCAGGGGACACGGGTTTGTGCCCCGGTCCGGGAGGATCCCACATGCCGCAGAGCGGCTGGGCCCATGAGCCATGGCCGCTGGGCCTGCGCGTCCGGAACCTGTGCTCCACAACGGGAGAGGCCACAACAGTGAGAGGCCCACATACCGCAAAAAACAAAAACAAACAAACAAAAAACCACATAACTGTCAAAAGCTAGATCACAAATTTTCTGAATATTTACAAATTGTCCCTTACAAGCTACCACAAGCTGGCTTGAACAAACTACTACCTCCCACCATTAGGCTCAATGAATATATGACCCATATTAAACTTAAATGTAACATATTAATTAGCATTTTTCTCAGTTGGCCGCTTGTTTTGGAAAACTAACACGCTATAAAGCCATGCTAAATGCACCTTTTGCATTTCTCTATGTAACTGAGTTCCTAAGGTTTTCCTCTAGAACAGAGATGCCTGGAAGGGAGTCTGGTATGAACACTAAAACTTTTGTCCAAAAGTTGCATGTTTTATTGCCTTTTCTTACTATTTCAAGGGGACATTCAGGATTATTCTAACTTTAGCTTTATACTCTTTCCATTTATGTCTTAGCATTAGAGGAGAACACTTGCAGCCTGTGGGTCAGAGAAAAAGGCAGCCAGAGATGAGGCCTGAGAACTGGGGGTGAACAACAGGTGTTAGTCCTCATGTCTGACATTATAAGAGCTCACGTTAATTAAGCAGCTATCAAGAATTACACAAAGCATGTTACATGCATTATCACAATAAATGTTATTATTACCCACATTTATTTATGAGGGAATAGAGGCACCAAAATATTAAGCAAATTGTCCAAAGACACACAGTTCTTATTGAGCAGTGGAACCAAGATTAAGCCCAAGTTTTATAAATTCAGAAGGTTACCAATTTCATGTGTTAACTACTTTAATTAAACACACCATTTGTGTAGGTCTTAATCATGAAAATAAATGCATTTTAAAAAATTCATGTGGCATGATTAACAACAGCATCGAGTTCAGTGTTATGCTTTAAATAGAAGCCATTATTAGTGTAATATAGCTGCCTTAACGTATGGTTTATAAAAATAATAGCAAATACAGTGATCATTTGTGCTTCTAAGTATTTACAAATAAGGCAAACAGAATAGGTAACATTTCTACATCTGCTATCATGGAAACTAAAGAGAAAACACCAAAGTCAGGACTAGTAAGCTATTTACTAACCAATGTCTGGGACATTTTAAACAGGTAGCTTAAATAAATCCTAGTTGATTCAGTAGTAGACAATGTTTTTGAAAAGTTGGATCAATATCATTGTTGATTTGCTCAATTGTGTAAATTGTAGTGATTAATCTTATTTAAAAAAAATGTATTGGGGCAGGTAGAACAGAGGGGCATACAGCTTATAAAGGTGAATAATACAGACAACATTCTCTAATAAGGAATTGTTAAGAATTCCTTATTAGAATTGTTAAGAATTGTTAAGAATTTATTTTTCCCTTGATAGTGTATTTGTGGAAATATTTTCAGATACACATAGAAATGTAAACTTTAATTTAAAAAGCAATATATTATCCTTCTGCACATAAAGCATCACACGTTTCACCATAGTGACTAATCAATGTGGTGATGACTTTTGAAACAAGTTAGTAAATAAATTAAATTAATGTACACACCCTCAGGAAAAAAAATTACCTCAGATTCAAATTTCTAAGAACTCTGTTGAAGATAATTAGATATAGGTGAGTATAGAATATTAATTAGCACATAAAAATTTTTTAAACAGAACACTGATATTTTATCCTTTGTTATATCATCTATTTATCCATCAAATACATAGTGCTATCAATTTATCAAATGCAAATACACGTCATCAACAATTGTCATTACCTCAAATGCATAAATAAATGTTCATATAATATATACTTTTTTATATACGTTCACGTACCTGTTCACATATCCATTTTAGAATTATTCATAATTTTCTTATTAAAAGTAGATTTTGTGTGAGTACTGTAAGGTGAATGACCCTCTGAGTTCTCATCCCACCCATAGCTCCCTTTTGTGTCAAGTGCCCAGACATAGTTCCATGTATGTAGGTTGCCATGCCTTGGGTCTGATGACCAGAAGGATTTCCTCAGACCTGATTGCGCTATAGATTGTCGACTGACCAAAAGTTACATTGAATATAAGGGAGGCCAGTGGCTTTATGAGGAACACTGATTTAGACACTCTGTTAACCTACCCAATCAAATCTCTTTTTGGGACTTGGTTAACATGAGATAGACAAGGGATTTTTTTTTTTTTTTTTTTTTTTTTTTTTGCGGTACGCGGGCCTCTCACTGTTGTGGCCTCTCCCGCTGCGGAGCACAGGCTCCGGACGCGCAGGCTCAGCGGCCATGGCTCACGGGCCCAGCCGCTCCGCAGCATGTGGGATATTCCTGGACCGGGGCACGAACCCGTGTCCCCTGCATTGGCAGGCGGACTCTCAACCACTGCGCCACCAGGGAAGCCCGACAAGGGATTTTTGCAGGCAGTTGAGTGGAGCAAAATCCAAGTGATACATAGAGAAAGTATTCAGAATAATCCATTTCACAATAAAAACCAAGAATAAAGAGAAGTGTAAGGGTAAAGGTAAAATAGAAAAAAGAAAGTAGAAATATGAGAAACAGATGCAGTGGACACCACAGCAACCAATTTGCATGACTTGAGTCATGAATTATTTTGGTGATGTTAGACCTGATATGCTATCATACATAACATTTCACTTGACCTTGGTGCTTTCATTTTATTTGTTAAAGCATTTTATTTCTCTTATGCACAGTTGTACAGTAAAATGCCCACACCAGTAGAGATAAGCTAAACATATTACTGTTGCTTCTTACCTGAGTCAAGCTAGTACAATGCGAATGTACATACATAAAAATGTTTGTATATATGTATACAAAAATTTACTAAGCAATTTACATCTTTCTTCTCCTTTCATCTTAAAATGATTATATGTTCCTTTTTCTTTCTGTTTTTGGAAAGAACTTCAAAGGCTCTTTTGAGAAGTTACAGAGAACCCAATTTTTAAAATGTTCACAAAGGAAGTGGCAGGCAGTTATAAGTTTCTCATCACCAGATAGTTATATTCGCAGAAAAAAAATGTAGAAATTTACATCCATACTATGTACTGATAATAGAATTTCTTTCTACCATTCTAAGGCACTTCAGCTATCTTTGAAGCATAGGGAAAAAAATGTGATTTCTACAAATAAAAGGAGTAAAAGTTGCTTGTATCTCTATTGGATTCATTAAAAATTACCACACAATTAGTATAATTTAGTAAACTGTGTCTTTATGGAATACAGACTGATTCAAATATTTTTGTGCAAAATGTTCTTTGCAGTAATGAACGTATTCAACCAAATTTGTGTGGGTAAGCTTTTCTAAATTTCAAAAATTCTAATTTTATGATTATATTACAAAGCAGCACTCTGTTGATGTTTTTGTATTTATCTATCATCTTACATCAATTGGTTTTCCAGAAGGATTTTCTAAAGCCAGGAAAAATGGTAGTCAAATCAATGTGAACATATTAACAAAACTTCAAATGCATTCTACATGCTCTATTAACCATTATTCAATTATTTTACTCATTTGAAAATACATTTTACTCATCATTTTGTCTCAGATAAAATTTCTTCTTTCAAACAGTGTTATACTGTTCCTTATAATTGCCCCTGGGGATTATAATCAAAGGGAGATATGAGAAATGCAACATGCTTTGGAACCATCCACGCATTCCGTGTTCAGTCTACTGAATAAGGAACACTGAACAGATATGCAATTAAACACAATAACAGCTGTGCTCATGAAATAGGAAGAAGATTAAAAAGTAATCCTGGGTACTCATTTAATTTTTTTAGATCAAATATGAATGTAATTAGAATACTGTGATGTAACAATTTTAAATATAACTTGAAATTTGACATCAGTCTAACCCCTTAAAGATAAATTTATAGAAATCAAAGACAACCTTGAATATTTGAGGATTTGTTCTACATAGCTTTGAATATCTATTCAGTCATTCATTTCTTTTTCATTTGCTCAATATTTTAATACTTACCTAATCCATTACTGGAAAACATTATACTAACTTTTGGGGTGAAAAAAAGCAAGAGAGGAATAGACATGCCCTATGAAATCAAGTAAATCCATTAGAGCCAAAAATGCTATAAAGAAAGGCTACAGAAATGGACGACTTTCAATATTTGTTTTGTTAATGTTTTATAGTTTGGTACTTAATTAATTCAATTATTGTATATTTATGTTGTATCTCTAGATTTAATATCTTGTGACATGTTACATTTGGGGTGCCAGATGAAAATGTATATTTGAGTATTAGCAATAATCATTTTGAATAGAAAGAGTGCTTCTTGCCAGCCCTATATGAGTAAGTAATTTAATTTCTCTGACCCTTACTTTTCTCTTCTGTAAAAAATAAAAGAGCAACAAATAAGGTTATTTTAAACTTAATTTTATTTATTTTTTTATACAGCAGGTTCTTATTAGTTATCTATTTTATACATATGAGTGTATATATGTCAATCCCAATCTCCAAATTCATCCCACCACCACCACCACCCCACCCTGCTTTCCCCCCTTGGTGTCCATAAGTTTGTTCTCTATATCTGTGTCTCTGTTACTGCCTTGCAAACCACTTCATCTGTACCATTTTTCTAGATTCCATATACATGCGTTAATATACGATATTTGTTTTTCACTTTCTGACTTACTTCACTCTGTATGACAGTCTCTAGGTCCATCCACGTCTCTAGAAATGATCAAATTTCATTCCTTTTTATGGCTGAGTAATATTTGACCTGACTATTGTAAATAGTGCTGCAATGAATATTGGGGTGCATGTGTCTTTTTCAATTATGGTTTTCTCTGGGTATATGCCCAGTAGTAGGATTGCTGAGTCATATGGTAATTCTATTTTTAGTTTTTTAAGGAACTGCCTCATTGTTCTCCACAGTGGCTGTATCACTTTACATTCCCACCAACAGTGCAAGAAGGTTCCCATTTCTCTACACCCTCTCCAGCGTTTGATGTTTGTAGATATTCTGAAGATGCCCATTCTAACCGGTTTGAGGTGATAAGTCACTGTAGTTTTGATTTGCATTTCTGTAATAACTAGTGATGTTGAGCAGCTTTTCATGTGCCTCTTGGTCATCTGTATGTCTTCTTTGCAGAGATGTCAAGTTAGGTCTTCTGCCCATTTTTTGATTGGGTTGTTTGTTTTTGTAATATTGAGCTGCGTGAGCTGTTTATATATTTTGGAGCTTAATCCTTTGTCCGCTGATTTGTTTGCAAATATTTTCTCCCATTCTGGCGGTTCTCTTTTCATCTTGTTTATAGTTTCCTTTGCTGTGCAAAAGCGTTTGTTTCATTAGGTCCCATTTGTTGTTGTTTTTTTTAAATTTTATTTTCATTACTTTAGGAGGTGTGTCAAAAAAGATCTTGCTGTGATTTATGTCCAAGAGTGTTCTTCCTATGTTTTCCTCTAAGAATTTTATAGTGTCCGGTCTTACATTTAGGTCTTTAACCCATTTTGATTTTATTTTTGTGTATGGTGTTAAGGACTGTTCTAATTTCATTCTTTTACATGTAGCTGTCCAGTTTTCCCAGCACCACTTATTGAAGAGGCTGTCTTTTCTCCATTGTATATACTTGCCTCTTTTGTCATAGATTAGTTGACCATAGGTGCGTGGGTTTATCTCTGGACTTTCTATCCTGTTCCATTGATCTATATGTCTGTTTTTGTGCCTATACCATATTGTCTTGATTACTGTAGCTTTGTTGTATAGTCTGAAGTCAGGGAGTCTGATTCCTCCAGCTCCATTTTTTTCCCTCAAGATTACTTTGGCTATTCAGGGTCTTTTGTGTTTCCATACAAATTTTAAGATCTTTTGTTTTAGTTCTGCAAAAAATGCTATTGGTAATTTGATAGGGATTGCATTGAATCTGTAGATTGCTTTGGGTAGTATAGTCATTTTCACAATATTGATTCTTTGAATCCAAGAACATGGTATATCTCTCCATCTGTTTGTGTCATCTTTGATTTCTTTCATCAGTGTCTTATAGTTTTCTGAGTACAGGTCTTTTACCTCCTTAAGTAGGTTTATTCCTAGGTATTCTTTTTGTTGCAATGGTGAATGGGATTGTTTCCTTAATTTCTCTTCCTGATCTTTCGTTGTTTGTTTATAGGAAGACAAGAGATTTCTGTGAATTAATTTTTTATTCTGCAACTGTACCAAATTCATTGATTAGCTCTAGTAATTATCTGGTGGCAACTTTAGGATTCTCTATATATAGTATCATGTCATCTGAAAACAGTGACAGTTTTACTTCTTCTTTTCCAATTTGTATTCCCTTTATTCCTTTTCCTTTTTGATTGCCCTGGCTAGAAATTCTAAAACTATGTTGAATAATAGTTGTGGGACTGGACATCCTTGTCTTTTTCCTGATCACAGAGGACATGCTTTCAATTTTTCACCACTGAGAGTGCTGTTTGCTGTAGGTTTTTCATGGCCTATATTATGTTGAGGTACGTTCCCTCTATGCCCACTTTCTGGAAAGTTTTGGGGTTTTTTTTGTTTTTTTGTTTTTTTTGCGGTACGCGGGCCTCTCACTGTTGTGGCCTCTCCCTTTGTGGAGCACAGGCTCCAGATGTGCAGGCTCAGTGGCCATAGCTCACGGGCCCAGCCGCTCCACAGCATGTGGGATATTCCTGGACCGGGGCATGAATCCGTGTCCCCTGCATCGGCAGGCAGACTCTCAACCACTGCGCCACCAGGGAAGCCCGATCAAATGGTTTTTATTCTTCAATTTGTTAATATGGTGTGTTACATTGATTGATATGCATATATTGAAGAATCCTTGCACCCCTGGGATAAATTCCACTTCATCATGGTGTATGATCCTTTTAATGTGTTGTTGGATTCTGTTTGCCAGTATTTTGTTGAGGATTTTTGCATATATATTCATCAGTGATATTGGTCTGTAATTTTCTTTTTTTGGAGTATCTCTGTCTGGTTTTGGTATCAGGGTGATGGTGGCCTTGGAATGAGTTTGGGAGTGTTCCTTCCTCTGCAATTTTTTGGAAGAGTTTGAGAAGGATGGGTGTTAGGTCTTCTCTAAATGTTTGATAGAATTCAACCGTGAAGCCATCTGGTCCTCGACTTTTGCTTGTTTGAAGATTTTTAATCACACTTTCAATTTCATTACTTGTGATTGGTCTGTTCATATTTTCTATTTCTTCCTGGTTCAGTCTTGGAAGGTTATACCTTTCTAAGAATTTGTCCATTTCTTCCAGGTTGTCCATTTTATTCTCATAGAATTTCTTGTAGTAGTCACTTATGATGCTTTGTATTTCTGCAGTGTCTGTTGTAACTTCTCCTTTTTCATTTCTAATTTTATTAGTTTGAGTCCTTTCCCTCGTTTTCTTGATGAGTATGGCTAAAGGTTTATCAATTTTGTTTATCTTTCAAAGAACCATGTTTTAGTTTTATTGATCTTTGCTATTGTTTCCTTCATTTCTTTTTCATTTATTTTTGATCTGATCTTTATGATTTCCTTCCTTCTGCTAATTTTGGGGGGTTTTGTTCTTCTATCTCTAATTGCTTTAGGTGTAAGGTTAGTTTGTTTATTTGAGATATTGTTTCTTGAGGTAGGATTGTATTGCTATAAACTTCCCTCTTAGAACTGTTTTTGCTGCATCCCATTGGTTTTTGATCGTCGTGTTTTCATTGTCATTTGTCTCTAGGTATTTTTTGACTTCTTCTTTGATTTATTCAGTGATATCTTGGTTATTTAGTAATGTATTGTTTAGCCTCCATCTATCTGTGTTTTTTACATTTATTTCTCTGTAATTTACTTCTAATCTCATAGCGTTGTGGTCAGAAAAGATGCTTTATTTGATTTCAGTTTTCTTACATTTACCAAGGCTTGATGTGTGACCCAAGATGTGATCTATTCTGAAGAATGTTCCATGTGCACTTTAGAAGAATGTATAATCTGCTTTTTTGGCTGGAATACCCTATAAATATCAATGAAATCTATCTGGTCTATTATGTCATTTAAAGCTTGTGTTTCCTTATTAATTTTCTGCCTGTATGATATGTCCATTGGTGTAAGTGAGGTGTTAAAGTCCCCCTCTATTATTATTATTATTATTATTATTATTTTGCGGTATGCAGGCCTCTCACTGCTGTGGCCTCTTCTGTTGCGGAGCACAGGCTCCGGATGTGCAGGCTCAGCGGCCATGGCTCACGGACCCAGCCTCTCCACGTCATGTGGGATCCTCCTGGACAGGGGCACAAACCTGTGTCCCCTGCATCGGCAGGTGGACTCTCAACCACTGCACCACCAGGGAAGACCACCCCCTCTATTATTGTGTTACTGTCGATTTCCTCTTTTATACCTGTTAGCATTTGTCTTATGTATTAAGTTGCTCTTATATTGGGTGCATATATATTTATAATTGTTATATCTTCTTCTTGGATTGATCAGCTGCTCATTATGTAGTGTCCTTCCTTGTTTCTTGTAACATTCTTTATTTTAAAATCTATTTTGTCTGATATGAGTATTGCTACTCCAGCTTTCTTTTGATTTCCATTTGCATGGAATATCTTTTTCCATCCCCTCATTTTCAGTCTGTATGTGTCCCTGGGTCTGAAGTGATTCTCTTGTAGACAGCATGTATATCGGTCTTCTTTTTGTATCCATTCAGCGAGTTTGTGTCTTTTGGTTGGAACATTTAATCCATTCACATTTAAGGTAATTATTAATATATTTCTATTACCATTTTCTTAATTGTTTTGGGTTTGTTTTTGTCCTTTTCTTCTTTTGCATTTCTCAGTTAGAGAAGTTCCTTTAGTACTTGTTGTAGAGCTGGTTTGGTGGTGCCAAATTCTCTTAGATTTTGCTTGTCTGTAAAGCTTTTGACTTCTCCATCAAATCTGAATGAGATCCTTGCCAGGTAGAGTCATATTGGTTGTAGGTTCTTTCTTTCATCACTTTAAATATGTCATGCCAGTCCCTTCTGGCTTGTAGAGTTTCTTCTGAGAAATCAGCTGTTAACCTTTTGGGAGTTCCCTTGTATGTTATTTGTCATTTTCCCTTGTTTTAATAACTTTTCTTTGGCTTTAATTTAATCATTTTGATTACTATGTGTCTTGGCAAGTTTCTCCTTGGTTTTATCCTGTCTGGGACTCTCTGTGCTTCCTGGACTTGTGTGGCTATTTCTTTTCCCATGTTTGGGAAGTTTTCAACTATAATCTCTTCAAATATTTTCTCGGGTCTTTTCTCTCTCTCTCTTCTCCTTCTGGGACCCCTATAATGCGAATGTTGGTGCATTTAATGTTGTCTCAGAGGTCTCTTAGGCTGTCTTCATTTCTTTTCATTCTTTTCTCTTTATTCTGTTCTGCAGCAGTGAATTCCACCATTCTGTCTCCCAGGTTACTTATCCGTTCTTCTGCCTCAGTTATTCTGCTATTGATTAATTCTAGTGTATTTTTCATTTCAGTTATTATATTATTTATCTCTGTTTGTTCTTTAATTCTTCTATGTCTTTGTTAAACATTTCTTGCATCTTCTCGATCTTTGCTTCCATTCTTTTCCTGATGTCCTGGATCATTTTCACTCTCATTATTCTGAGTTCTTTTTCTGGAAGGTTGCCTATATCCACCTCATTTAATTGTTTTTCTGGGGTTTTACCTTATTACTTCATCTCATACATAGCCCTCTGCCTTTTCATTTTGTCTATCTTTCTTTGAATGTGGTTTCTGTTCCACAGGCTGCAGGATTCAGCATATAGTTTTAAATAATATTGCCACTCTCTTTTGAATAAAGGATGCAGCAACTTTACAATTTCCTGTTCCAGAGATTATTGTAAAAGTAAAAGCTTCAGAAATAAATATCCTTAAAATCACCATGAATGATTTGATGTGCAATTTCTGGAATGCTTTCAACAATGGAAGAAGACGGATGTGTTTTGAATGATTTTACAGTTTTATATGGATTGGAGGTAGGGGAGGATAAAGAAATCAAAGGGAATTAGTCAGCTTTGATAAGAGGGGTTTGTATGAAGGAGAAAAGTTGATTAAAGTGAATCTGAAGTTTGGAAGATGAATGTAGTTTGATTCTACAAAACAATTGAAGAACGTTAGAAGAAACCTTATGAACTATAAGAATAATAATGAAGTCAGTGGCAGGGAGCAAGAGATGATAATGGTTTAATTAATAAAACAAATTTGAATACATATTTTCATTCAAATTCAATAAATTTTAAAATATATATAGGTAATATTTTCTCATCTAAGATTATTCTTAAGTAAAAAGCATGAAAACAGGAATAAAAAACAGCTGTAACCCCAACCTGAAATATAACCACCATTAACATTTTGCTGCTTGCTTCTCCATATGTATTTCTATTCAGTAGAAAAACACGAGCCCTTTTTTTTCTTACGTTTTATAAAAAATGGTATGAATCTTTAGCTACAGTTTGAACACAAATTGTTTCACTTATTTTTCACCAATCACTTTTTTTATAAGGGGATTAATTTTGCTGTAACCATCTCTTAAAATACTTATTGAAAGGCAGCATTCTGCCCATGTGTGTATACAGTAATGGAAGTTCTGATATCAATTCTTACATTAAAAAAGAAAAAAACTTTTCAATATATTCTTGAAATATTAACTCAGTGTGTTAGAAATCTGAGTTGCTTTAGTTAGCTTGCATTACAGACTGACCTAAACTAATTTGTTTTTTAGACCTATGAGAAATTTTGAGTAACCATTGGTAGCTTCCAATTGCTAGAGATAAGTTGGAGCTGAACATTTTCTCTCCAAGAAACTTACTCCCACAAGGGATGTTACAATAAAAATCAGCCTCAGTTCAAATTCTGTCACATTTTTTAGCAAGCGTATGTGCACATGTGAACATGTACACACACACATACAATCTCTTCTGCAAACCTGGTGAAGTGTCTAGTCTATGCCTTTTAGGCAATTCAGTAAGTTCCTTGTATGGAAAGACTTCAGGATTTAGTTATCTCTGGAGAAGGATCAGATGACAAAATCTTCTGTTATTTGAACAAAAGAGGGGCGAGATTGGAAACCTAGGACTCCATTCTGAATGGCACTGCCGTATTCACTAGATTCTTTCACCCTTCTTATCAAAATGGAAGTTCCTACAAGTATTTCTTCATTAACTGAATATTTTTACTACAGCTTATTTTACCAGTGAAAATCACTTCTAATAATCACTGTGCTAATTTACAAGTTCTTTAATGTTGAGTGGATATAAAGATAGGTCTAATGGTTATTTCTGGAGTAGAGCTTTGTAATTATATTTTAAAATGCTAAATCAGACCAATAAAGAGATGATTTACAACTATATCATCTATCATTATTTATATATCTATCTACCCTTTATATTGAAATATTTTAAATTAAATTATAGATAATATGATAAGAACTGCTTGTTTATTTCTGTTCCCTTAGGCTAAATTTGACCTTCACTCAAAAGTCATTGTTGTCACACACAAATAAAGGGATATTGTTCTTATAATTTCCCAAGAATCTGCTGTTAATTTGTATTAGGGGAAATTCTACTCTATAAGATTTTATTTTTTCTTTTTATAAATTTATTTATTTATTTTTGTCTGCATTGGGTCTTCATTGCTGTATGCAGGCTTTCTCTAGTTGTGGCGAGCGGGGACTACTCTTCGTTGCAGTGCACAGACTTCTCATTGCGGTGGCTTCCCTTGTTGCGGAGCACGGGCTCTAGGTGCATGGGCTTCAGTAGTTGTGGCTCACAGGCTAAGAGTGCAGTAGTTGTGGTGCACAGGCTTAGTTGCTCTGCGGTACGTGAGATCTTCCGAGACCAGGGCTCAAACCCATGTCTCCTGCATTGGCTGGTGGATTCTTAACCACTGTGCCATGAAGGAAGTCCCATATAGGATTTTCGTAAAGAGCTAGCACCTTATATCCACTCTGTGCTGAACGTTGTACAGCTTACCAAGATTCTTATTCAGAAGAACTCTTCTCCAGAGTAGTGCGCTCAGTGGATAACCCTCAGCTGTTAGCCATTTCGAGAGTTGAATCAGTGAAGACAAGCACCTTAGCCAATGCTGCACTGCCTTCCTGTGGTGGCCATAAGTAATATACATCTAAAATAAAGGTCTGGCCTTCTTGTCCCTACTCAGGACAACTCTTGAGTCACTCTAGCTTCACTGCTTTTCTAGGGGTTGGCTGAGGCTGTCATTGGGCCTACATTGCTGTTCAGTTTCTCCATCTGGGCAAATCCTGCCTCCTTCTCCCTTGCATGGGTATTGATCCCATGGATGACCCATACTTCATCTTTTCAAATAACCCAACAGATGATCTACTTCTTTGCCATCATGACCTTTCCATAAGGACAATGCATTTCAACTCATGGAGTTAAAACATTGTTACATAACATAGGATAGTAGTGTCTGCTTTTCCTGTAGTGTTCCATGTCCTTCTCCTGAGATCAACACAGGCTTTTTGAAAACTGTGATGAAATTCTTTTTTACATCTCTTGATGGCTTAATATAAGTTTCATTATTGGTTATAACCAGTCATGCATTTTTAAATTTAATGTTAATATTAGTAATATATATTTATTTATTATTATTTCTATTTTGGAAAAGGTGCAGAGAGGTTAAAAAATTTCTTGCAGGTCATCTAGTTAGTAAACATCTGGGCTGGAATAAACATTATGATATATTACAGAATCAAGATGGAACTGGAGTACAGGTAGAACTTTATTTAAAACTAGAAATATACATTTAAATTCTCAAATATTTGTCAAATGAAACATTAAAATATCAGGTATGTGTCTATCATTCTCTTTTCTGTGTGTCATTCTTAACAGAATTAAGGAAATTGATATTTTAAATAAACAAACAGAAAAGTGTTTTTAGCTGAGGATACAGCTTTGTGTTATTTAGTTAGACACAGAAGTTGCAGTAAAACTATTTTGTCCAGTATTTTTGTCCTCACGGCAAAACTATTCTGCTAGATTTTATGTCCTTCTGAGAGAGATTGTTGGTATATTTAATCTACTGAACAGAGCAATGTATTTTTATAGTGGACTGCTAATATTAATAGTAAATCAGAAACAAGAGATGTACCTGGAAAGAACGAGTAAATCAGAATATGCCCAAGCAGAATAGAACATAGAAGAAGAACTTGAAAGCTCATCTGGGTCCAGTCCAAGAGAACAGCACTGATCTGAGAGAAACTCAAGGAGAAGGACCAAAATGAGCAACCTGCTAGAGCAACCACCCACGCTCCTTTAGGACCCAGTGTTTTGCTTTTATTTCTCCAGTTTTAGAAAATTAAGGTGTAAAGTATTTCTGAGAAACTTTGAAATCAAACGGCTTAATTTAAATCATGGTAGGATTCAGCACAAAATACTCTAGAATATAAATCACACACACATTTAGTCTTGAAAGCTTTGAAATTTTGAGTTCTCAGAATAAATTATAAAACCAAAGGGAGACATTTTAAATTGTGTAGAGTATATTTTAATGATTAAGAAATAATAAAATCAGTTCAATCCACATATTTGTGTGCATATGCACACACACATATTCATGCCACACAACCACATACACAATATGTACATGTTGTACACACACACACACATACACATATATGTATATATATATTCAAGATACTAGGGATTTTCAAAGGGCCATCAATTTTTTCCACATGGTTTTGGAGTCAATTGATATATGCAAAAGCATGAAAGAGGAGATCAGATTATCAGCTTTATTAGTGATAAATGTTAGATTAAAATACATGGCTCAGATGCACACTAAATGGACTTTATAACCCATTCATAAGTGTGGGACAGCAGACCTGAGTGCTTATTTTATACAGGTCAACTTTCTTAAAGAAAACAATAAAGGATTGATCTGAACATGCCCACACTTTTCATCCAGTGAAATTAATCAGGTAGCTCACATCTCCTCTAGGAAAAGAATAGAATAAAAGTTGACTAAAGGCCAACAGTTAGATTCCATATAAGTTTCTTTACATGGAACATGAGAAGTCAAGTATAATTGGTTGTGTCTGTGTATATGCACATACTTTTACAGACATAAAACTACTCCCAATGTTTTCAATGTTCTCATTTTTGTTTCAGAATTCTTATTAATATGGTTAAGTATAGCCTAATTAAGAGGGCTTTGTAAAAAGTACATGCTTATATTTGTTATTACTTTATGAACCATCTTGCTGTCCCTTTTTAGTGTTAATTATGTGAAATCACAGTATTGTAAAAGGATATTACAAACCATTTATCTCACCTGATTAAACATTAAATGAATGTCAGTAGGCCATGTGATGGCCTTTGTTCATGACTGCAATTTTTAGTGTTGAGTGGCATATATGTTGCCTCACCTTTAAAAAGCAAAATGATTTTTGAATAAAAGAAACTCAAAAGATAAAACCTGGGGCTTCCCTGGTGGCGCAGTGGTTGAGAGTCCGCCTGCCAATGCAGGGGACACGGGTTCGTGCCCCGGTCCGGGAAGATCCCACATGCCACAGAGCGGCTGGACCCATGAGCCATGGCCACTGAGTCTGCGCGTCCGAAGCCTGTGCTCCGCAATGGGAGAGGCCAAAACAGTGAGAGGCCCAAGTACCGCAAAAAAAAAAAAAAAAAAAAAAAAAGATAAAACCTGATTAATGCACACAGAAGGTTTCAGAAAACTGTGACTATTTTAACATCAATAAATTTATTTATTCCTCAACAATTGTTGATTATCTACTATATTCCAGATACTTTAGCAATCACTAAGAATACAAGAGTAAAGGATATAATGAGATATGTTACATAAATACAAGATTGTGATATAATCTGGTGAATTCTGAAAGGAATTCTTATTTTTTCATATGTTATAAAAGGACTCTACTTCATTCCTATAAAGGAATGCAATCTACTTCATTCTAAGTAAGGGGAGTTCTGAAATGAATATAACCATACTCTTTCCACCCCCTCACGCTTCCACATAATTAAGAGCAATATGAATATGAATGGCCAGAATCTAGGATGTTTACTGAGACATGTGTTTATCTGGAGACAAGGTCACCAACTTGTAAGCCCATGGGTTTTATTACATTAACTCTTATGCCAGAAACTGGATGCTAATTAAGTATTCAACACACCAAGGAGCTGGATAGTAACTAATTGGAATGAATCTACTGTGCAGATCAAACTCAACCTGCTTATTGTATACATTTAGGCATGGAATAAGAGGCTTTAAAATGTGTGGTCTTTGACCTGTTTTATTAAGAATCACGGTAGGTCAGGGGTTATTAAAACTCGGCTGTGCAATAATAAAGCCAATAGTTTGAGTCTTATTAGGGTTCTTTTTTTTTCCTCTTTATATTTTATTTGTTAGAAGGGAGCATGATTCACAAGGAAAAAAATTATAACTATGTATGGTGATGGATGTTAACTAGAATTATTATGGTGATTATCTTGCAATATATACAATATTGAATCATTATGTCGTACACTGGTAACTAATATAATGTTATTAGCCAATTACCTCTCAAAAAAGAAAAAAAAAGAAGAGAGGATGAGTAATTTGTAACACAAATTACAACATACTAGGGGACAAACATGAGAGGTTGAAAGTAAAATTGAATGCGTGTGTCTATTATTTTAAGCAAGGTTTCTTTGTAATCTTAGCTTTGAGAACAAGATGTACCTGGAAATGGTTACAGACCTTGAGTGGCAGCTGAAGTATTTTTAAAAATTTTTATTTTATATTGGAGTATAGTTGATTAACAATGTTGTGTTAGTTTCAGGTGTACAGCAAGGTTCAGTTATACATATACATGTATCTATTCTTTTTCAAATTATTTTCCCATTTAGATATTACAGAGTATTGAACAGAGTTCCTTGTGCTATACAGTAGGTCCTTGTTGGTTATCTATTTTAAATATAGCAGTGTGTACATGTCAATCCCAAACTCCCAATCCATTCCTGCCCTCCACCCTTCCCCTCAGTAACCATAAATTCATTCTCTAAGTCTGTGAGTTTGTTTCTGTTTTGTAAATAAATTCATATAAGTGATATTATATAATATTTGTCTTTCTCTGTCTGACTTACTTCACTTAGTATGATAACCTCTAGGTCCATCCATGTTGCTGTAAATGGCAATATTTAATTCTTTTTTACGGATGAGTAATATTCCATTGCATATATATCACATCTTCTTTATCCATTCATCTGTTGATGGACACTTAGGTTGCTTCCATGTCCTGGCTATTGTAAATAGTGCTGCTGTGAACATTGGGGTGCCTGTATCTTTTCCAATTAGAGTTTTCATCTTTTCTGGATATATGTCCAGTAGTGGGATTGCTGGGTTGTATGGTAGTTCTATTTTCAGTTTTTTAAGGAACCTCCATACTGTTCTCCATAGTGGCTGTAATCAATTTACATTGCCACCAACAGTGCAGGAGGGTTCCCTTTTCTCCACACCCTCTCCAGAATTTATTGTTTGTAGATTTTTTGATGCTGGCTGTTCTGACTGGTGTGAGGTGATACCTCATTGTAGTTTTGATTTGCATTTCTCTAATAATTAGTTATGTTGAGCATCTTTTCATGTGCCCCTTGGCCATCTGTATATCTTCTTTGGAGAACCATCTATTTAGATCTTCTGCCCATTTTTGGATTGGGTTGTTTGTTTTTTTGATATTGAGCCACATGTGCTGTTTGTAAATTTTGGAGACTAATCCCTTGTCGGTTGCATGTTTTGCAAGTATTTTCTCTCATTCTGTGTGTTGTCTTTTTGTTTTGTTTATGATTTCCTTTACTGTGCAAAAGCTTTTGAGTTTAATTAGGTCCCATTTGCTTATTTTTGTTTTTATTTCCTTTACTCTAGGAGACATATTGAAAAAGATGTTGCTGTGATTTATGTCAAAGAGTGTTCTGCCTATGTTTTCCTCTAAGAGTTTTATAGTATCTCACTTAATTATAATAGCTTGTTTACTCTTTACAACACCTTAATAAGGATAATAATATTGATAGAAGCATTTTGATGGATGTTTCAAATGTCCTAAGACTATTCTAAGTGATACACATAAACTACACCATTTAGTTCCTGGGAGAACTCTGTTAAGCAAATACTATTATTATCAGCAAATACTGTTATTATCTCCATTTAACAGATGGGGCACTGAAGCATAGAATACTAAGTAAATTGCCAAAGATTATGCAGCTTTTATTTCTAAGATGTTCTGATGCCAAAATCTCTACTTTAGAATATAATTCTTTATCAGCTCTCATGAAGAGAGAACTGTAGTACAATAGATAAACTTAGCTTTCGAAATGGCAGTGAGAAATCCAGAGAAATATCAGAGAATGGAGGAAGGCAGCAAGCTACTTTGAGAACTTGAAGGCCAAACTAGTCTTATGTGAAAAGAAAGAGAAATGGAACAAGAAAAATATATCTGGAACTAACGGCTTTGAAATGTGGAGTGTAAAAGAGGAAGATATTTTATTCATGACAAAATCAGTAAGGATTACTAGGGCTCAGAGAACTCTAACAAAGAGAAAAAAGTAGATCTCAGAGAGTAAACAAAAATGTTTCCCTAGTGGAAACCCTTTCCGAAAAAATTACTGAGAGACTGTTCCTTAAGGTTAAGGTAGGAAGTCAATAACAGAGCAAGAGACTATCTAGTTACATGACTGGGATAGTTACATTTAGTATTTATACCAGCTCTGAATAGGTCTGTGGAGAGAAGACTGGGAATTCCAGTTAGAATATCTCAGACAACAATCAATGCATATAAAACTTGTTGGAGACTCATATTTAAAAAGCATAATGTGATCTAGGAAACTATATAACAAATGAGTGAAAATTTGGACTGATGGGGGTGTTCCCTATGTAGGAATATCCTACAAAGGCAGATTATAACAATAGGATTTGTTTGAATAATAGACATTTTGTGCTGGCTTTGATGTCACATTTTATATTATGAAATAATTAGGCTATTTTTGATGCAGTATTCTGACGAACTTGTGTTTTCTTTTTTCTCTTAAAACACTAAGACATTCAAAGTATCTTCATCTTCAGAGGTTTGAATAATGAACAAATATACAGACCAAAAAAGGTCCAAGGAAGAAGAGAGGGCAATATTCAAAGAGGAAGAGTAGATCAAATGACTCTGATAAAAGAATATAGACAATAGAGAACCAAAAACTATCAGATAAACTGTTTTAATTAGGGCAGGTACCTTAAGGTTCTCCAGAGAAACAGAATCAGTAGGAGATATGTACATTCATCATGATAGTTTGGTTCATGCATTTATAGAGAATGAGAGGTCCCACAATCTGCCATTTGCTGGAGACCTAGGAAAGCCAGTGGTATTATTCAGTCTGAGTCTAAAGGCCTGAGAATCAAGAGAGCAGATGGTTTAAATCTCAGTCTCAGGGCTGGAGAAAATGATATAGCTCCACTTAAGTAAGCAGGTAGGAAGCAAAAAGGGATGAATTCCTCCTTCCTCTACTTTTTGTCCTATTTAGACCTAGAAAGGATTGGAATGTGCCCACCTACACTGGGTAGGGCAATCTATTTTACTGAGTCATTAATTCAAATGCTAATCTCGTCCAGAAACAACCTCACCACCACATCCAGAAATAATGTTTAATCCACACGCACTGTGGCCAGTCAGGTTGACACATAAAATTAGCCATCACAGCAAGTGTTAGTCAGTTGGTGCCAAAGTAATGCCATACATATGTAATGTTCTAATGTACAAAGATTCAAAATCTCAGTAGCTTACAACATAATCATCCATTCTTATGCTCACAGGTCTGCAGGTGGACTGTGGTTCAATTGACTAAGGGTTGGTTTGACTGGATGACTTTGCCTTGGGTTGTGGATCAATTGTCTCACACTAGGCTGCAATTAGTTTCATTCTAGGCTCTAGATTGAAGGGAATGCGGCTACCATGAGCATAATCTTCTCACAGTACAAAACCAGATTGCAAATTTATTTAAAGATTCTAATTTGAAAAATGTGTTACCATTGCAGTAGTCAAAGCAAGTCAAATATCCAATCCCAATATCAATGAACAAGGATATACACACTACTCTTAGTGGGAGATGGAGGTGAATGAATATTTACTAAGTAATACTCCAGACTATTACAGGACAATACTGGGTTAAACAGTCATTAAATTTCAAGAGCTCTAAGACCATGATTTTTTTAAGATCTTATAGATGTTCTTGATTAGAGGAGCTCCTCTCTCAGAAGACAGAGTCATTGGAGATAGTATGAGTCACACTAATTTGGAAAATAGAGTTGCAAATGGAAGAAATACAAGGTCCACTGAGATATCAACAAATGAGTGTGCGCAAGACTAGTAAGACTTGGGCTTCTTGATTCTAGTAAATCCCAGAGCCATGAATAGAAACCTGTATTTGGAGGGTACAATAGTCTGGTTCTGTGGGTTTTAAATTTTGCACAAGTGCTTCAGTTAGCCTAATGGAGTATACCTTACAGAGAATGAGAATGGTGGTTGAATGAGAGAGTGAGACATACAGGGAATAAGTGAGGATATCCCATTAACAGAAGATAGTTCAAATTAGAATTGAGGGTGGGTAAAGATAATATTGACTGGACTTCTGGGAACTTACGCAAATTAATAGTTTTTGGTGATCTGAGGAAATTCAATATAAATATATATTTACTTAATAGGCATTTATTTATAGATTTGCCTGCATTAAGAAAGTTTCATTCATTAAATACACATATGAAGAGTGGAAAGAGAATTCAAAAAGGAAGAAAATGGTATTTGTAACATATGTTACCCCTCCCCCACAAAAAGAAAGAACTAATTCTAGAATATATAGGAACACCTGCCTTTTGGGGGAACAAGCTAGACAACTAAAGAGAAAGATAAATTACTTAACAGGCAACCCATGCATACACATGCACGTGAACACACACACTCAAAAGCACACACATTTGAGAAAATTAATAACATATGAAAAAATATTCAATTCATTAATAATCAACAAAATGCAAAAAAAAATTGAAATAAAATAGCATTTTACACTGATCAGATTGAGAAAAATGTAAAAGTCTGACAGTGCCCAGTGTTGGCAAAGATGATAATTAATAGGAATTTCCTTACATTCTTGTGGAAACTTTTGCAGCCATTTTGGAAAATTGTGTGCCATTATCTAGAATATTTGAAGATGAACATATCATATGACCCAGAAATTCTACTTCTAGGTATTTGCCATAGACTTGCACTGTCCAGTACATTAGCGAGTAGCTACATGTGGTGGTTTAAATTCAAATTTAAATAAAACCAAGCTAAAAAAATTTGATTCCTCAGTTACACTAACCACATTTCAAATGTTATTTTGCCAGTTATGACTAGTAGCTACCACTTTGGACTGCAGAGATAAGAACATTTCCATTATATGAACCCCAAGAGACATTTACAAAAATAACCTTTGCAGTTCTTTGTGATAGCCATAAACTGGAAGTAACTCAAAGTTCCAACAATTTTAAAATGGATAAAATGGTTGTAGTATATTCATACAATACTATACTGCAAAGAAAATGAAAGAATTAGAGCTACACCCAACATATTAGATAAATATTAAATGAATATATTTGGTATGATTCCATTTATGTAAAAGTCAATCCAAAAAAAACAAACCAAAAAACAAATTTGTGTTATATTGATTGAGGTGGCATACATAGAAAATCATAAAGAAAAGTCAAAGAACTGACACACCTAGATACGTACACACACACACACACACACACACACATTACATACACAGAAAAGTGGGGAAGAGAATGAATAAATGAGTGAGTGATTATGAGAAGGACCAATGTTATCCTAAATTTTCCAGGTTCAGACAACCATAGGGAATAAGGAAGGAGGGAGAAATGAGAAGTTTTCATCAGATATATTATATTTAAGGAAAGATTAGGATATCCAAGTAAAAACATCCATTAGGAAGTTGTACATTTAAGGCTGAAATCACTGAAATTAGTTTGGGCTGAAACAATAGGTTTAAGAATCAACCATATGAGGATAATAGTCGAAGCTAGAGATTAGGTGAAAACCTTAGGAAGTTGGCTACAGGGAGAACAAAACATACAAGCAAAGAAAAAGTAAAGGAAAGAAGGAAAGACAAATCCTCTCTAATGGACTTGTGGCAGCCTGCCCAAAAAAATTGACCCAGCACGGATACAGTGCACCAGCCATAGCTTTCCTATGTTGCAATGAAATAAATTAATTGGAATCTCCCCTGATTCTGAAAAGAAATCCTGGCATTAATTCTCTGCATGTTCGGCTCTTACCTATTTTAGAGATGAGAGAAATAACTGCTAATCTTTCAAATGTCAGCTGAAACGTCAGTTATCTAGGTAAGCTTCTGTTGTCCACTGCCCCCTGGCCTAAGTCAGGCACATTGATAAACTCATTCTCTGCTTTCTCTTTGTATCAATGATTACAGATTGGAATTATAAATCTACAGTATGCATATGGCTGCTTTATTATAATTACCTCCTCCATTAAATTCTACAAAAGCAAGAAATGTTGTTTTAACTCACCATTCTGTCTCTAGTTCCTATACAGAAGATATACAAAACGTGTATTTGTTGAGCAACAGATGGACTGAATAAATGAATGGATGAATTAGAACATTTTTATTTGCACTGGTGGCATATGTCTCTGAATGATTCTCACATCGTGTGTTGACTATTTCACAAAAATGTGTAACAGGGATGGAATGAAGTAGATCCTTTCTTTATTTCTGAGTTCCTTCTAGACTTTTTCCATAATCATATACATATATACATAAAAATCTTCCATCTATAAGACACCACACAGAGACATTGATGCACAAATGTCAAAAAGAAGGAAACTAAGTCTAGGTAAAAGTCTAAACTATCAATAAATTGAGGCCAGCAGCAATTATCTCCTCTTTCTTTGCCCATATCTCTACATTTCAAGAGTGAAATAGTCTCCAGTTTTCTTGAATTCTATTCCACCCATTTGATTTTCATAAAATATTTGATGGTGCCTTCAAGTGAATTTATTTCAAAGTGCTATCAGTCCTAATGGCATTTTATCTTATGACTTTAATCATGGAATAGAGGGTATTGAAATAATCAAGCATTTATGGTAACTGGACTTTGAATTCACATGAAGGATTCTTTCTCTAGGAAGAGGAAAAGTAGTTGAGGTACATTGAATTCATTCATTCTTTTATTAAAATGGATTCTGAAAAGAAAGGACATTGGTCTTAGAATTTTGGAAATGTTCTTCATTTTGTCTTCCTTTTGTATTTTCAGGGAAATTGTTGTTAATTGGTGTGTTAAGCACTAATCATTAAAGATTTTGCACAGTTAAATGTGAAGATTAGGCAGTTACCAATTCCCAGATTTAGATATTAATCCAGGATGTACAGAAATTGAAATAGCATATACATGTTTTCAACTCTCCCAGATGTTCTGAGAAATCTTTGGAAATTTAGGGATTACCACCAGCATATTGATTTGGTGGAACTCATTTGGCTCGATAGGTCAGAGTAAATATGTTTATTCAGTATTATTTGACACAGAGAAATATAGAAATATTCATATCATCTTACACTGCATGTTTTTTAAGGCACTTTGAATTTAATTTTTCTCACATCAGATAACTTTGAGTAGTTACCAAGTTGATTGAAAGACATTTAAACTTTTGGAAAAGTATGAATAATATTAAGGCTGGATGGGCAGACTTTTTTGCTGGAATATTCTGGGTTTCTACAAATTCTAGTAAACCTGGAACTTTCAGATAAAGTTGATTAATGAAAGAGCCAATTTGGTTACGTAAAAAAAATTTAAGGCAGAATAATCAGCTGTTGTATTTCTCTGTTTTGAAGTTAGAGAGAAATATCTGGATATTTTCTTAGATGTTGGTGAAGACAATGAAGCTAAATAACATGTAATATTACCCCCTTGAGAGGAAATCATATAAAATTGTGGGCAAGAGCTTGGGCATTTTACTTCTAGGAACCCTGTTTTAAACTACTGGATCAAGTTTTAGGTCCTTTTAATACTTAAATCTCTCATTGATTGGTTACCAGTAGCAACAGGAAATTGTAAGAGAACCAGAGACATGTTTCCTTACCAAGTATTTAGACCCTTTCTTAATCACAGTTAAGTCCGCCTGATCTAATGTGTTTTGCCAGCACCAGAAGCAAATGCAATAATACAGGGTTCCCTAGTAATCCTGCCATTTGATAATTGTTCACTTGTTTTACCTGTATATTTACTTCCAGCTTTTCATCTATTTCTGAAAACAATTTGAGGCAACATAAACTTGGGGGAAAAAAGTCTGAGGAAAAGAACAGGAAACAGGTAAAAGGTTTACTCTGAGTTTCCTGGTATACAAGTTAAGAAAGTCTATCAGCTACGCATATGAGATCATTATACTCCAAAAATGGTAAGGAAAAAGTCTCAAGTAAATCTTTACATGCAAAACATGTTATTATCAGTTTTCAATAATACTGTTATGTAAGATACAATTTTTAAATGATCTCAATATGTGAAATTCAATGAAACTTATTTTACAACTTATCATAGAGTTCTCTACACATATTTGCAATGTCTTTTTATTGTAAGTTAATTAGGGGGAAGGCAAATACGCATTCCTTCTTTTTTACTTCTATCTTCATACCACAAAGTATGTTTGGGTATATTAGGTGTGTACCTAGAACCTAAAATTAGAGTTGAAGAAGATGATAAAAGTTTGGAAGTGTTCATTTCCTCATTATACCAGATGTTAAAATTTCTACGTAATACTTGGGGTCACTTTTTTATGAATACGTTAAGATATTGTCTATGAAGGAAATCTTCTTTGTGTTTATTGGGGGACGCTTATTACCAGAAAGTAAAACCTAGTTGCAATAACAGTAAGTTTAAGAAATTTTTTTAGTTATAGAAGGTAATGAAGAAGAGAGGTTAATTTGGAATTATTAACAGCAAGCCCTAGCTGTTTAAAAGTTCAAGCAACTTTTTTAAGGGCTGTAACTTATCTGAAGCACATCAATTTACTTTCCTTAGCTATTTCTAGTATAATTGTTAGTATTATAAGTTTATTAGTTAATGTAACTTCAGTTAAATCCCAACGTATCAAAATTGGATAAAACATCTTAATTTTTCATGCAAGAAGTAAATCAAAGGTTACAGAATGGCCATTAAAATTATTTTTAAAAAAATAGACCAGTCAAAGGCTACCAGATTTACCATATATTAAAATATAATATAAAGTAACTGCCAATAAAACTATGCAGTACTGTTATAGAATTGACAGATATACTAATGCAATAAAATAGAAATCTCCCAAATATATACCCACATATACATGGATGACAAAGTTGATTATTTTAATTCAGTGGAAAATGTAGTTTCATTTAAAAAAATATGCTGGCACAAGTGATTATGAATCTTGAAAAAAACAAAGTTGGATCTATTCTTTACACTGTACATTAAAACTAAATTCTTGATAAATTAATGGATTAAATCACATTAACACCAACCATTAACAATTAGCAGTCTTAGAATAAAATTTAGAATATTATGTGTATATGCAAAGGTTTAGGAAGAAATTGTTAACAAGAGAGGGAACTCAGAAAATTAAAGTGTGTTTGTATCTATCTATTATATATATTTATAAATATATAGAGAGAGAGATCTTTATAAATAAAATTTACAAATAGAATTAGTTTTAAAATGTTTTTCCTAAATTTAATTCATGAAACTGTCAAAGTCATATCTTAACATGCCAACATTTCACACAGTTTCCACAGAAAAAGATAAATATATTAAGTTGTTATTTCCGGTATTAACCAATTTTTTTTTTAATTCAGCCATGAAGAATTTAAAAGAAATCCAAGCCAAGTAGAATTATATTTAGTTTAGTTATATGTAAAATTATTTTAAATAGTTCATGGAAATTAATTTATCTATACTAGCCCTGCCTCCCAAAATGTTAGAGTACTATTTTTAAGATTAAAAAGGTTAATGATATTTCTTGTTCAAAAAGCAGTGTCTGTCTCCTTATGTTATTTTAAGTCTACCAACTTTAGCCACATATTTTCCAAAAGTAAATGCAAGGTCTGACATAGTACTTTTCAAGCTAAGTCATAAACACTTAACTTTCTATGGTGGAATTTCAGGATAGTTACAGGCATTTTTATATGTAGTTCAAACATTTCCACTGAAACAAATTCTAGCACTTAGTATAAGGGAGATGGAAGTGCATTCACTGTAATATTGGGAAGGAAGTATGCATTAACACTGATGGATAATTTGTTCAGTTAATAACAATACTTTTAAAATGTAATTTTGGAGAAATCAAAATACATTTAGTTTTTTGAGTACAAATTCAGCATGCATAAATATTGCATATTTGAAAAGTCATGTAATACTTTGTTCAGAAAATTGTAGGTCTTTTCTATTATTGTAATCATGATAGTATTTAAACTAAGGATTATTGTCTGGCATAATACTGTCATTCTTAGAAATAATCAGACAGAGATTGATCAGCTTATATTGATGTAATACCTTCTGGAGAAAAGGATGCAAAGGCAAATAGGAAGAAAAAGATATTTTTCTAATTATTTAGCTGAATGTAGCTGTAGGCTAAACAACTGATGTATTCTATTGGAATGGCTAAAAAACCCACACACAAAAAACACAACAAATTCAGACATAAAGAGGCTGAAAATGACTTTCATTCACCCTGTCTTCATTTACTCTTTGTCAAATACCCTTTGCTAGAAGCACATTTGGGATAGTCTTGGTAAGGTGTCTGACAGAATTCTGATGTAGGTGATTTTATTCTTGGGGCACACCCATCTTCCATTGTATTACTCTATTTTACCCACAGGCATTATGACAGAAAGTAGGGATGAAAACTGTGTCACACTTATATGGAGATTTATCAAAACTCCTCATTTCTCCATCTTCTCATTGCCAAATCCAGAAGTAAAAGCACACTGTGTGACATTAACTATTGGAAAGCTTAACAAGCAGCATCACATTCTTAATGTATAAAAAGAGGGATGGCCGTTTATGCCATTTCAGAGTATATATTCTTTACACCCCAGAGGTATTGAACTACATATACAAGAATCTATAACATACCGCAGACAGTGTCTTTTTTCAGAGCTCAGAGAAATAACAAAGATCTCTTTTGTCCCTACATTTCCACTTGCAAAATAATAGGTAAGGAAAGCTTTTGTTATTTCGTTATAATCTATGACTCCAATATAGCTGGGATTGCATTTACCAGTTTTTGTTCTCCTTACTTTTGTACAAAGGCCAATAGTTAGCAGATTTTATTTGAGCTGTAGGGCCTTAGTAATAAACGTCTTTGGATTCCCCTTTTGACATTTATGACATGCCAAGTCAAACCACAGTTTTATTAAAGGCTTCATGTTCACTGCTTTTATTTTATTCATTTGCTTCATTTTTATAATTTCAAAAGGCACCTATTCAGTAGAGTGTCTTGATCCATATCTAAACTGTTAAGTTTCATTTTTAAACTTTTGACTTCATGTGTTTTTATGATCTAAGCTCAGGTGACAAATCACAGAAAGGTGTGCCACCCCGACTCGGATTTTCAGTTTTATGTAATTTTGATGAACTAGAATTACTTTCTGTTTTTCTGAAAATACCGAGCCATTCAGCCTCCCAGGGATTTTGCCAAGGAACAACAGTCACTCTGCAGTTTTCTGCTCTTGCAACCAATGGAGAATGCCTCTGACAAAATAGGAATATGCTATTATTGTTTTCACTTCTGACTAAGTTCCTGTAAATCAAGTCTCTCTCTCTCTCTATTGATCTATTTCTATCTCTATCTCTCTTTCAGTCCATGAATTATAGTTCCACATCTGGAGTTGCATGTTAGAGATTTATAACTGGATGCCATACAAACCTGGCACAATTTTCTCCAAAATAGTCTAAATTGAAACTCATTTTAAAACATTCCTAAATCTTCTCCTAATCCTGTGTCTTTCTTTTTCTGTTGAGAGAAACAATCCCTATGGATCAAAATCTCAGTTCTAACCCAGACTTTTTCCTTTACAGAGACTATTAAAATCATCTCTGATCTTATCTTTACTATCCTCACATTCCCATCTTTTCATAACATGAGTTTTATCCAGCTAAACCCTGCTACTTGTAATATAGGTATGCGGATATAGACACAAATTGTGAATTTTTACTAAGACACCAACTTTGAATACAAATTTTGTCATGTATTACCATTGCAATAAGTAACTTTACTTTGAATCTATGTAGAAAACTTTTCACATTCTTTTGTTTATTCACGTAAGAAGTATTTATTTAATAGACTACTACTAAACCCATGGTCTATTCTGGGACATCCAGTGAAAGCAAATAGGCAGGATTATTGCCTTCATAGCTCTTACAGATAATGGGTAGAGAGAGATTAAATAATCAGACAAATTATGTAATTTCAAAAGAATAATAAGTGCTATAAAGTTGTAGCATAGGATGTAACAAATACATATGACATTTAGATTAGTCCTCACTGTGGAAGAGATAGTTAAATTAAGACCTGTGTGATTAGATGGCAGTAGTTAACTGGACAAAACAGCAGATAAAAAAGGCCTCAAGGCAAGAAAATTCTTGGCACATTTGATGACTGACATGTACTGTGCCTGGGAGGAAGCAAACACAAGTAACCCCTCCATAGTGTGGAGTTTTGTTCTTTTTTTTTCCTTGGAGTTTTGAACTTTTCTGTGATGAGTACAAATATTCTTGAATGACTTCTTTCTAGAAAGAAATTTAGTCTACCACAATAAAAAGAAACTTACTTAAAAATTAATCTAATTAATTACTCTGAAATTAATATTACTCTAAAATATGCAGGTAACTATGTTTTTTTCTAATGAAGACATTAAAATTTTAAAGTGAAACTCAAAATTAATACTTCATAAGAGTCAAATAAAGCGTACTCCTGCTTATATGTAGGTTTCAAGGACTCTGCATACTGTATAAACAAACACTATAGATATAGATTTCACTATATTTAAAATTCAGTACTTAATAAGGCCCTTAACCATACAATGTCTTTTACACTGCAAACTATGTAAAGGAACATTTAAACTGCATAAATGAGCTTAACGTATCTATGTTGTAAAACAAAACGGAGTAAACTTAAAACATGTATTATACTCTTGACAGTAAGAGTAAGACACTGTACCAAGCTGGGCCGAGAGAAAATGAGAACACATAGGGAACACCCAACAGTTATTTCAAGCAAAAAGTAGATACGTTATCACATATTCCCTTTCTATACATTACTCAGTATTTATGACTCATGAAATCTTTAAAGAATGTGTTGTGATATGTAAACTTTAAGTAGTGAAGTCATGGACTTCAAAGAGTGTTTCTTACATTCAGTACAACTTATTTTAGAACAAACAGATTATGTCAGATTTCTAAATCATATTAAATAATACAATGTAAATTTACAAAGTTCTCACTAAAGTCTGACACTGATTCAGACATTCTTTTAGTGACTAAACATATATTAAATTAGCATAGTGTGCACCTGAAGACGTTTTACAAAAATAACTTTGAAAAAGATACTTAAGAGAACTGTGATTTCAAAATAACTGGTTTTATGTGTTTATCTTTGTAAAACAACTAATGGTTCAGTGGTAAATATCTCAGGTTATTTGAACTTGTTTTGTCAAAATAGCTAGTGTAAGTGATCCACTAAATACAATTATTGAAGAAAAATTCAATACATCACATACTACACTGGTAAACACTGTATTTATCAATGGAATCATGAAGATTAACTATTATAACTGATAGTTTTGGAAACCAAATTGTTCAAGTGGGTCATCAGGGTCTCTGCATTGTAAAAATCAAGTTAATAAGAGATAAATGAAATTCCTACTCTTTCCCTCTGTGTTCCACATTTTTCTAAAAATGATTCTTGTAATAATGACTCTCAAACTTCTGTAAATTTGAGACAATGATACATATTAATTATTCCTTTTGACATCACTAATTCTTTTGAATCTTGGAATCATTTACATGTATTTTCTAAAAATTTGTAAACTACTTTTATAACTAAAATATAATTTCATCAATAATTTCATACTTTTAAATTAATCTACTTTCTTATCAAATTTTTCAGATGTCTATCTTTACTTATTAATATCCTTAATTCCTTAAATATTTTATTGCACTTTACAAACACTATATGTATACTATACGTACAAAAATAATTAGATAACTTCAACTACCAAAATTTTATTTCCAAACACTAAGCTTTCAGTATAATTTAGGAGCATGTGCGTTCCCATTAATTGTCAGAAACAATTGAATACAAAGAGCAGCAAAGACATATAGAATAAATTCCAGATATAAGTGTGTGTATGTATAGTTTTTGCATGTTTTTTCTAGAAGACAAATATATTTAATTACTTAAATGCAATTAGTTTGTAATGTTTAAAATGCAATCATTAAAAACTCTGTTTATCTGAATTTATAAGCTCAATTTTAAAAGTAAGCTTGAAAAATACTGTCCTTTAGTAATATCTTTAGTTTTATTTATCAAAGACTGGATTTCTTTTGTTCCTTTTATTTTTACTTTTTTTATTTTTTTTAACCGTCTTATTACAGATCTTCAGAAGCATTTTGCCTTTTTTTAATTTTAATTTTAATTTTGGCTGCACCACGCACCGTGGCTTGTGGGGATCTCAGTTCTCCAACCAGGAATTGAACCCGGGCCTCTGCAGTGAAAGTACCGAATCCTAAGAACTAGACCAGGGAACTCCCCCTTTCTTCTTTTTATCTTTTCTTTTCTTTTAAGGAGAAAGTGAGGAGGAAGCTATGCCTTTTTCTCTTTGCTCATGCAATTACCCAGTAGAATACAATGCCCACAGATCTGTAGAATACTGAACCATCAGTATTTTTGTCTTTTATGCAGAATCAATTACATAAGCTAGTCTAACATAAGCTCCCGCAGCATTAGCCAGGTTCTTCAAAAATCGCATAACTCACTATAGAGTAGTGGATTAAGTTTGAAGCTGCTCTGGTCTTCATCCTGGATTTGTCATTCTTGCTCTGTGTATAATCCAGGTCAGATCACAACATACACTTGCTTGAACATTCACAGCTATAGAAAGAAACTGCTCTTATGGATGCCTTATACACTATGAGCATTTTGAGATGATGGTGAAGTCAGCCCATCATCTTTGCAACATAATATTTAACATTCAAGTAATACTTCTGGTAGAAATTTATATAAACTGTCTCTAGCGTAAAATTAAATAAACTCAAGTAATACAGAGAAGCTTGCTTACTAAATATCATGACTTTAAAATGTGACTTTCCTTTGAAAGATAATACCCATATTAAAAACCATATTATTTGAAAGATAATAACCATATTAAAAGGCTTTTAGGTATTATTTTGATACTTAGATGAAAAAAATATTGATTGTAATTTTTGTCCAGTATTAGGTTAATGATTTAAATATGGAAAACCATATTTTCCTGTTATTCTTAAAGAGAAAAAGACAAGTTAGAAGCACTTACATATTTTTCCCATGATCTAATAGGTGGCAAATTATAAAAGGAAGAATTGAAATCCAACACTTTCTGAATCAAGAGCCTATGATACGTGTGCTTCCCAAATAGATTACTAGTTTGGGTTGATTTAAGTTGAAGAGATTTTTTCTTCTTTCCCATTTAAACATGCTACTCATTCTTATACTATTCTTTAATATATAGCATAAATCTTCTAGGGTCTAACTAGCACATAATTTAGTAATTATATGTATTTTTCACATTTCACTAATGTCTTCATTTTTACCTCCATGAATATGCATTTAAATACCACAGCTAAAATTTTCAGAATTTCTTCTCTTCTAATATAGTGTGCCTATTGATTCTCATTCTCACCACAGGACCTGCAGGTTGACAAAACTGTCTTTTAATATCAAATTGAAATTATTATCAGACTTGTTAACATATTAACGTCTCTTAACTCTTAAATCTTAAACAATGATGTTAGATCAGATACTAATAGAAAGATGAGATATATGTGTAGTGGTCAATAGCTCCTGTTATGGATATGTTAATACTACATCAGAAGTTAAAACCTACTTAAGTAGAGTTAGACAACTGGCTACAAAGTCTCTCCAAAGTGCCAGTTCCATACTGGGTTTCAGACTTCTTTACTGAATTCCTAAGGGAATGAGATCTATATTTACTATTAAAGTATCAGTTGTTGCCCCTCAAAAAAAAAAAAAAAAGGAAAAGAAAAAAACACAAGACCATAGTTAAGAAAGTTTAATTATTACTCTCCCATCTATTCCTGTTTTATGTGTTCTCACTATTCCCATTGACTACAGAATAAGATCTCGCCTCCTCATTTATTATTTGGTCTCCATCTTCCTTTACATCTTATGTTTGCCAGCTTCTGCCTTATATTATAATCTAATAAGCCTAAACTACATATATTTTCCTAAGGAGTCCATGATGTTTCCTGCTTGCTGTTACATTTGGCTCTCACTGGGGGATTATAGTGGGTTTATTCACCAGTAAAGTGGGAATCTTGGCAGCCATGTTAGAATCCTGCCTACCTCACTTCTCTTAAAGCTTTACCATTAGTATAGAATGTAAAGGAGATGAAACAAAGTATTTTTCAAGAAATTTCGTTACTTCTAAAATTATTTATTTAATTGAATTATAATTAACATACAATATTATATTTGTTTCAGGTGTCCAACATAGTGATTTGATATTTTTATATATTACAAAATAACCACCACAATAAATCTTGTTACCATACAGAGCTATTACAATATTATTGACTATATTCCCTATGCTGTACATTATATCCTCATGCCTTGTTTATTTTATAGCAATAAGTTTGTACCCCTTAATCCTCTCTACCTAATTCACCCATTCCCCCCAACCCCTCTCCCCTCTGGCAACCACCAGTTTTGTTCTCTGTGTCTTTGAATCTGTTCTGCTTTGTTTTGTTTGTTCATTTGCTTTGTTTTTTAGATTCCATATAAATTGAAATTATAGGTGTCTGTCTTTCTCTGACAGACTTATTTCATTTAGCATAATACATTCTAGGTCCATCCATATTGTCACAAATGGAAAGATTTCTCTTTTTTTTTTTAATGGCTGTGTAACATTCCATTGTATGTATATGTACCACATTTTCTTTATCCATTCATTTATCCTTGGACCCTTAGGTTGCTTCCATGTCTTGGCTATTGTAAATAGGGCTTCAATGAACATAGGGGTACATGTATCTTTTAGAATTAGTGCTTTTGCTTCCTTCGAATAAATGTTCAGAAGTAAAATTGCTTGATCACTAGTGGTAGTTCTATTTTTAGTTTTTTTAAGGAATCTCCATACTGTTTTTCATAGTAACTACGATAGGCATCCCTACAGACAGTGCATGAGGACTTTTCTCCACACCCTTACCAACACTTGCTGTTTTCTGTCTATTTTATAATAGCCATTCTGACAGGTATGAGGTAGTACATCCTGGTTTTGATTTGCATTTCCTTGAAGATTAGTGATGTTGAGCATCTTTTCATGTGCCTATTGGCCATCTCTATGTCTTCTTTTTTTTTTTAATTAATTAATTAATTAATTTTTGGCTGCATTGGGTCTTCATTGCTGTGCACGGGCTTTCTCTAGTTGCGGTGAGCGGGGGCTATTCTTCGTTGTGGTGCACAGGCTTCTCATTGCGGTGGCTTCTCTTGTTGCGGAGCACGGGCTCTAGGCACGTGGGCTCAGTAGTTGTGGTTTGTGAGCTCTAGAGCTCAGGCTCAGTAGTTGTGGCACACAGGCTTAGTTGCTCCACGGCATGTGGGGTCTTCCCGGACCAGGGCTCGAACCCGTATCCCCTGCATTGGCAGGTGGATTCTTAACCACTGCACCACCAGGGAAGCCCTCTATGTCTTCTTTGGAAAAATGCCTCTTCAGGTCCTCTGTCAACTTATTAATTGGGTTGTTTCTTTTCTTGATATTGAGTTGTATGAGTTCTTTATATATGTTGAATATCAACCCCTTACAGAATATGTCATATTCAAATATCTTTTCCTATCCAGTAGGTTGCCTTTTTTGTTTTGTTGATGTTTTCCTTTGCTGTGAAAAATCTTTTTAATTTGATGTAGTCCCATTTGTTTATTTTTGCTTTTATTGCCCTTGCCTGAGGAAACATATTCAAAAATGTTTCTAAGATTGATGTAAAAGATCTTCCTGCCTACATTTTCTTCTAGGACTTTTATGATTTCAGGTCTCTTATTTAAATTTTTAATCCATTTTGAGTTTATTTGTGTATATGTGGTAAGAAAGTGGCCCTGTTTCTTTCTTTTGCATGTAGCTGTTTTCCCAACACTACTTATTGAAGAGATTGTCTTTTGCCCACTGTATATTCTTGCCTCCTTTGTTGTAGACTAATTGACCATTAGTACATGCATTTATTTCTGGGCTCTCTATTATATTCCATTGATCTATGTGTCTGTTTTTGTGTCAGTAACTTACTACTGTAGCTTTGTAAAACAGTTAGAAATCAAGGATTGTGATACCTCCAGCTTTGTTCTTTCTCAAGATTGCTTTAGCTATTTGTGATCTTTTATGGCTCTACACAAATTTAGGACTTTTTTTCTAGTTCTGTGACAAATACCGATTTTTGTGTGTTTTTTTTGTGGTATGCGGGCCTCTCACTGTTGCGGTCTCTCCCGTTGTGGAGCACAGGCTCTGGACACCCAGGCCCAGTGGCCATGGCTCATGGGCCTAGCCGCTCCACGGCATGTGGGATCTTCCTGGACTGGGGCACGAACCTGTGTCCCCTGCATCGGCAGGCGGACTCTCAACCACTGCACCACCAGGGAAGCCCCACCATTGGTATTCTGGTAGGGATTACATTGAATTGGTAGATTGTTTTCAGTAGTATGGACATTTTAACAATTTTGGTTCTTCCAATCTATGAGTACAGCATCTATTTCCATTTATTTATTTATTTATTTACATTTTGAAAACATTCCAAAGCTTTATATTTTAACACCTCCTTAATTTTATATTTTTGATGACTCATTTTACATCTTTTTATTTTATGTATCCCTTGAATAATTATTGTATTTTTAATTAATTTTACTACTTATGACTTTTACTTTGCTACTTGTTTTATAAGAGATTGATTTACTATCTCTAGCATTTATTTATTTACCTTTTCTGGTGAGAGTTTTGCTTTCATATGTTTTCTTATTAATTAGTGCCTTTTCTTTTTAGCTTGGAGGAGTCCCTTTAACATTTCTTATAAGGCCAATTTAGTGGTGATGAACTCTTTTGGCTTTTGCTTATCTATAAAACCTTAATCTGTTCTTTAATTCAGAATGATAACCTTGTCAGGTAGAGAATTCTTGTTTGGCAGTCTTTTTCTTTCAGCACTTTGAATATGTCATGTCACTCCCTTCTGGCTTGTAAAGTTTCTGCTGAAAAATGTGCTGATAGCCTTATGGGTTGTCCCTAGTACATAATAAGTTGCTTGTTTTCTTGCTTCTTTCTTTTTACAATTCTCTCTTAATCATTAAATTTTACCATTTAAATAACAACATGTCTCAGTGTGTTGCTCTTTAGGTTTGTCTTATTTGGAACACTCTGGGCTTCCTGGAACTGAATATCTGTTTCCTTCCCCAGATTAGGAAAGTTTTCAGCCATTATTTCTTTAAATACAAATTAAAGAAATTTCTTTTTCTCTTCCTCTTCTCCTTTTGAAACCCCCATAATGCAAATGTTATTCCACTTGATGTTGTTCCAGGATCCCCTATGTTATCCTCATTTCTTTTTTTTTTTTTTTTTTTCCTTCAGTACGCGGGCCTCTCACTGTTGTGGCCTCTCCCGTTGCGGAGCACAGGCTCCGGACGCGCAGGCTCAGCGGCCATGGCTCACGGGCCCAGCCGCTCCGCGGCATGTGGGATCTTCCCGGACCGGGGCACGAACCCGTGTCCCCTGCATCGGCAGGCGGACTCTCAACCACTGCGCCACCAGGGAAGCCCTGTTATCCTCATTTCTTTAATTCTTTTTTTACATTGTGCTGCTCTGTCTGGGTGTTTTCCATTGCTTTGTCTTTCAGCTTGTTTTGTGCTTCTTTTTGTTTTTAGTTGATTAACAATGTTGTGTTAGTTTCAGGTGTACAGCAAAGTGATTCAGTTATACATATACATGTATCTTTCCTTTTCAAATTCTTTTCCCATTTAGGTTATTACAGAATATTGAGCAGAGTTCCCTGTGCTATACAGTAGGTCTTTGTTGGTTGCCTATTTTAAAAATAGCAGTGTGTACATGTCAGTCCCAGACACCCAATCTGCTTCTGTTTTATCCATTCTGCTGTTGAACCCTTCCAATGTATTTTTCATTTCAGTTATCACTTCTCTTCAGTTCTTTCTTATAGTTTCTCTTTGTTGTCTTCTTGCTACGTTCATCCCTTTCTTCTCCTGAGATCAGTGAGTGTCTTTATGAACATTATTTTGAACGCTTTGTCAAGTAGATTGCTTATCTCTGATTCATTAAAGTATTTTTCTGGGGATTTGCCTTGTTCTTTGATATGGACTATATTTCTCTGTCTCCTTGTTTTGTCTGTCTCTCTGTGTTTGTCTACATGTATTACGGAAAGCAGCTACCTCCATCAGTTTTTTTCCAGGGGGAGCAAAGGCAGCTGCCTTTATTGGGGGCCATGGGCTGGCTGGCTTCACTCAAAGGCCATGCACTTGATCTTGAAGTCACCATTGGCTGCCAGGTAGCTGATGGCCTCCAGGTTGAGGCAGTTGGGGAATTTGAATTTGTATCCACCAGGCAGCTGGATGGTTAGCTCTGCCTGGTCGAAGCAGATGCATACCTCCACAACACTTCCAGGCTGAAAGGGGAAGACAGACTCCTGCTGCTCAGCCTCCCAGGCCCCGCCATCCTTGCTGTTACACACGATGGTGTTGGTGTCCCCGTGCTCATTGAAGCAGGGGTTGAAGTGCAGGCACAGGTTGTTGCCATCTTTGCCCAGGTTCAGCACAAAGCTCTTGGCGTCCAGGGCCACCTTGCCCAACACTCTGAGGCACTCCCCAGGTTTGAGATTCAGGTTGCTGATGACAAGACCACAAGCCATGATTGAGGAGAGGAGGATGTTCCTGGGACTTTGGGACCAGTTGTCTGAAGACTCTACCGGAGAGCCTTGGTCTTGAAAGAGTGGTATTCTTTAGAAGCTGTTCTGTGTGGCCCAGAAGTGCAGTCTCCTCTGGCCACCGGACCCAGGCATTCTATGGCCATCCTTCATGTGGGCTGTAGGTGCCCACCAGCTGTGATAGGGCTGTGACTGCTGTATGGGGAGGAGAGGGTTGGAGTCACTTGCCCATCCTGGGTGTGGATTGATCTATGTGTGGCTGTGATAGGGCTGTGACTGCTGTATGAGGAAGAGAGGGTTGGAGTCACTTGCCCATCCTGGGTGTGGATTGATCTATGT